>NC_057735.1:7335304-7372663 GCF_004010195.1 Chiloscyllium plagiosum
CTGCGCTTTTCCAGCAACACATTTTCAGCCATGTCCTCAGAACATCAACATGTGGCTCTGGATTACATTACCACTATGCCATCACCTCCTTTGCCAGTGGCTTTGACATTCTGTCAGTAGGTTTTAAATATATCCACTCAGCAAGCCACAGTCACCCAGTTGGCACTTGAGTTCTCTGTCCATTATGGGAAGAATACTGTTTTTGGCCAGAAGATATTTCAAGTCAAGCAAGAGTCTGAGCTGTCGTGAGTGAAGGAGAAAGTTGGGTGTCGAGAAATCAGAGCTTCTGAGATCCTAATTCTTTGTTCCCCTTTTGTGGGTTCTCCCTGCTCATTCGTGCCACAGTACATTGCAAACGTGATGCTCAAAATAACTAACAATAGGCAGCTGTTTCCTCATTTCACCAAGTGGCACGACCAAATTTGCGAAATCCAATCTGAACCACGTACATTGAATGGTGGAATACACAATACTGGAAATCGGTGGTTCAGGCAGCATCCATGCCAAGAGAGCAAGCTAACTTCTCAAAACTAGATGACTGTTCATCAGAGCTGTGATTTCCAGTGTTTTGTTTTCATTAGATTCCAGCATCTGCAGTAATTTGCTCTTGCATTGAATAATTGTCCTACCATAGTAAAGATGTCTGCTCATGCTCCCATGCTACACCCCACATCAGGTCAAAATCTTATGCATAATCAGTGGAATAACAGCAAAGAATGAGAGACCCAGTGGTTAATCCTAAATTGAGATTACTCTTGAATTTGCTTCCTGTGGCTCCTAAATATTACTGAGTGAGATAAAATACTCTCTTCTGCTTGGGATACAGAACTTTTTGTAAAATTGTTTCAGTTGTTCCTTTTGACATATTCTGATGATTTTTTTAGGCTGTGATGGGTAGTAGAGTATTTCTTCACCATGTCTTATTTTAGGCTTTTTCATTTAATTTTTGACTTGCTATGCTTCTGTGCATGGTCTATGGAAGTTTTAATTGTATTCTGCAGCTGCTGTATTAATGCAGATTCTCTACTTTAATCTTGACATGGGGAAAGGTGGAAATTGAGTCATGGGTGAGGCTGTCAGAAGCGCTGCATTTACGTAGCATCTCCAGTCCCAAAGCACTGAACATGCAGTGCAATAGTTAGCTATATGTTGTGTATGCAAAGGCAGCAGTCATGTAGCACAGCCTCATGCCATAAACAGTCGTTTGTTCAGTAATGGGTTGATCTGGTCTCGGTATCAAACTCTTCAACTGCCTGCCTGACGAACCAAAGTTTTGTCCATTCCATGTTGATCAATGAGACTGCTGTTCTCCATAGCTGTACCCTGTACTCATTACCTTCACTTCATCAATCCCCAGATGCCATCTTGGGTTGTTAGCCGTGCAAAACTTGTGTCCCTGTTTTAGACCCCACTGTCTGCTCCGTTACAATATGCACTTTCTTCTAATTCCTCCTCTATTGGTTGTACCTGCCCCTAGCTTTCTATTAGCCATGCCGAATCCTGGCAACATGTTCTCAGTGCTTCCAAGCCAAGACTTGCATAAACATGCTTAGTAAGCATTTGATAGATGCCAGAACAATACTGTTCCTGAAAAGGAAAATAAAAACAAACTGATATTTTTCCAAACTTTTCATTACTATGGATATCTGATTTACAGGATGCACAGTAAGAAATGAGAGCCACTTGTATACACACCATGCTCTTACAAGCAATATATAATAACGACCAGATCCTTTTCTTGGGTTGTGTGGGTCCAATTTGGTCAGGACAAATGAAAAACATTGCCACTTGTCTTTGAGTAGTGCCATGGGAGATCCAGCATCCAGCATGGTGAGATTAAGCTCTTTGTTCAATATTCAAAAGACAATATCTCTGGCATGGCTTCCCTGAAAGCTGTTCAAAGCTATCTGATTTGATTTGTGTGTTCTCTAGTCACTAGAGCAGGTTTGAGATAACGATCTCTTGATTGAGGTGAGATTAGCAAGGAGTCACAGCATGGGCTTGCTTTTGTTTCTAACCATTCTCGATCTGTTCCAGGAAATGGATATTCTTGTCCTTCCATGCCATGAAATTGGAGCTGAGGTGGGCAAGCTTGATGAGTGTTGGCGACATTCCCTTCCAATTATTGTCTATGCCATCAGTGAGGACCGTTTGACTGATTCAGAAGAAAGTGAACTGCAGGAGATGAGGGAACATTCCTTGCCTGCTTTCTTCATAAAGGTACCAAAGCTCCTGAACGTTTTCCACCCAGACTCTCCCTCTGGTCCAGACAAGGACATACTGGTGAAAAACTCCAAGTCTGAAAAGGAAAAGAGCTATCTTTACCGTCAGCTAGCCAAGTTGGACTTCCTGAGTCCCAGCATGGGTGGGCAATTCAACAGCAGCAAAGCTCAAAGCATGTTGGTGGAACACTTTGAGAAGTTTCGGCAGCTTGGTGTCTTTGCTAAGCAAGTGGTACAGATGCACCTTGTGGATGCAGCAACTGTGCTCAACGGTGTTCACTGTCGCTGTTTGGACATTTTCATCAACCAGGCCTTCGACATGCAGAGAGACTTGCAGATCACTCCCAAGAGACTGGAGTACACAAGGGACAAAGAGAATGAGTTATTCCAGTCACTGATGAACATAGCTAACAGGAAACAGGAGGAAATGAGAGACATGATCGTTGACACACTCAGCAGCATGAAAGAGGAGCTCTTAGAAGAGGCCGCAAACTTGCAGTTCAAAGGTGAGGTTATAGTGTTGTTATTCTACTGTGGTTTAAATGTAGCAGGAAGCTAACTTTTATCATTGCACTTCTGTCCATTTGGGCAGCAGGGCACATCAAATTTATAATAAAAATTAGCATATTTGGGGCTTTGATTCCTGCTGCTACTGGCTTATTCCAGGAGTTAGGAAGGTAAGGTAGGATTGGATTAGGGTGGTCACGAGTAGGAGTAGTCTTACTATGAGAAGTCAGGAGCTTGTAACAGTTGGAGACAAAAGCAAATGGTATTGTTACAATAATGAAAAATTAACTTAAAGGAGCACTCTGCAGAAAAGATGATAGCTGTGCCATGGTTTTCAGAAGCCAGCGAGAGGTCATTTTTGTCATTGAACAGAAACTGTTTTCCAGTGTGCTTTCTTTGTGATAAAATGGAGGTTATTATTTAATATTGCATGTTCTTTTCCCCAATGGTGGCCACTTTGTTTGGGAAGGTAGGAATTATCGATTGCAATGTAAATTCTCAACAGTCTGTCCTTGGTAAGGAAGGGGGTAATGGCTTGGTTAAGGGATTGTTCCTGTCTGAGTCGGAATGGGTAATTCACTTCAAACAGTTCCATTTGAGGTACAGTGACACACCTGTCCTGTTTGATTCTATACCGGCCAAATAACACATCAGATTCATTGATATGTTATCAATTAACCTGCTAGAGATGTTATTACCCACCTGGAGCAGGTGGGATTGAACCTGGGCCTCCTAATCCAGTGATGGAGACACTGCCATTGCACTACAAGAGCTCTTTGGAGCAGTTGTACTGTAATTTGACATGGGCTATTTAGCATATAAACAAACTGTACTATCTGAAAGCATGCCAAAAAAGTGCTTGATGGTTGGCAGGTAACTGAAGTTTATACCACAATTGCCATGACCTGGCTATTTGGCAGAGGCAGATTCAAGGGTCCAAATGGCCTACTCTTCTTTCTTATGATCTATGTCGTGGTGTTTGACTTAACTGTCCAACAAATAATTCCATGTGAGATCTTTCCTGCTGCTATTATAGACACTGACTATTGAACATTCTTTGAAGGCTGGGTGTTGCCAGTGTTGGCTTCTCTCTATAAAATTGATTTTTTTTTGTTCCAGGTGATTCTGTGTAGATATAACTCACGGTTCGGTTATCGTGTGTAAGAATACAATTAACTAAAAATCAGTCTCCTCATCCCACCACGACCAAGAGACAGTAATGATGACAGTATAGATCTTTAACTTCGTACTTTGCTCTTGTTACTGCCTCCTGTTGCTATAAACGAGTTTTCATGGCAGCGTACAGTACAAAGCAATGAAAGTGTAGCCTAAGGAAGGATAGATTGGTCAGATGAGGCAAGAGTCCTGCAAAGTGTTCAGGAAGTGGTGTTGAATAGTTCAAGGAATGACATCTTCTCTTGAGAGAAGGAATGGCAGAGTGTGGAAAACTGGTCAGAGATTTTCAGAGACACATTCTTCAGGGTGCGAGAGTATTGCAGTAAAACACTGCTCTAAGTGTGTATCATTTTTGCTTATGTTTTTATGACTGAAGACTCCCCTTGAAGCCTAACCGTTTTGGTGACAAAAGTGAATTGTTTCCTTTCTCCAGCTGCTTCAGAATCTTGTCTTTTTAAGTCTTAGGATGTTCGTGCTTTAAAGCAAATAAATCTCATTGCTATCTGCAAACCAGCTGAATTTTCAATCTCCCATTAATAGTAATGAAGTAAATGGCTTTTGAGCTGTTTGTGTTTGGTTGAGGCATAATATGAGGCAAGGCACCAGAATAAATTTTGAGTTTGAATCGTACTGTGGGAACATCTGCATTGTCTTCTCAAATCTCTGGCAGATGCATTTATTGTGATATTACCAGTAGGAATGATTGCACAGTCACTATGGATGTAACACCCTGTCTTCACTTCCAAGATGCCGTCCATCTTTTCATATGGTACTACCATTGTGCTGAATGGAATAAATTTAGAACAGCTCTAGCAAATTAAGATTGGACATCTGTGATGTTGTGGCTCATCAGTGGCAGAATCATATTTGATTACAATCTGTAACCCAATGGACTGGAATGACACTCTACCACAAAGTCTGGGATTAATCCTGGTTCAACTGGACTGCCTTTGACAGTGTGGTATCAAGGAGCCATGGGTAAGTGGGGAATGGAAAATCTTTGAGCTGGTTGGAATCATACTTAGTACAAACGATGTCTGTGATTTGAGCTGCAACAATCACCTTGGCTCCAGGATATCACTGCAGGAGTCCCTCAGGATAGAGTCCTAGTCCCAACCATCTTCAGCTCTTTCATCACTAACCTTCCCTCCATCATAACATCAGAAGTGAGGATGTTGTGTCTGTGACTGGAAGGATGTCCTGTCATTTAAGGCTCACTTCACCACCACACTCCTCATTTGGGGTAAATATGTTCAGTCCGAGAAGTGAGCAATTGCTTGTCTTCAGTGCTATCACCAAAACTAAAAGCAGTATCTACCAGGCTTCCTTTATTACCTCAAAATAATCCATTTAGTATACACAAGATATTCTGAAAGTAAGTGGCAAACTGCTCAACATCAAAGTTTTATTGTCAGATCATATCTATCACCTTCATCCTGCTTACCCCCACAATAAAAAAAACAAATCAATCTTTGCAAAGAAGACATTTGGAAAAAAGGCAGCAGGGAATAAAAATCACTGTGGGCCAATGGTGTAGAAGGAAAGAATAGAATCCCTACGTTAGGTTCTTTTTCTTGAGATTCTTATGCACTTGGTGCAACTGCAAAACACCGACCACAATTTATTTCAGCAAGTACAAGTTTTCTGGAGGATCACTTAACACTCTTTGCAATACTTGCAGGGCATGTTAAGGAAGATACTGTGAACAAACAAACAGTCCTTCCTTTTATACAGTATAAGAGTTTCACATTACAGTCAGTAATGCCCACAAGACAGCCCCTAGCCATTCCCCTACTCAAGACACACCATTTAGTCACCTGATCATCTCCAGAAACAATGTAATGTAAATCATCCCTTAATGGCCAGATCTGTTGTAAATTGTATTTTTTTTTGTAACTATAGGGTGTGGTCAGAATTTTAACTGCAATGTTTTCGTTGATTCTGAATAGGGGATGATGTAAATTTTCTCTGAATAACTAGGAAATGGCCATGCAAATTCTTCTGAAGGGTGAAGGATGGGAATGTAAATTCCTGACATTCTACCTGTAAGACAGACCTACCACTCTACTCATGGGGCATCCAATTTCTTCCAGGTCAGCAGAGAAAATTAACCCCTTAAACATCTCTCCTATAGTGCAGAAAGAAGCCTTTCACCCCTTTTTTGAATGTGCACCAACCCTCTGAGCATCCCACCTCCCACCCTAATCCATAACCCCACATTTCCCATAGCTCGCACATCCTGGACACTACACAGCAATTTAGCAAATTTAACCTACACCTCTTTGGAATGCTTTCTCATGTCTTATGTTTCCTGTGTTTTTTTTAATTTAGAGTAGACTATTTTTCCAATCAACCTGTTAGATGTTATTGTGCACCTCTGGAGCATGTGGTACTTGAACCTGAGCACTCTGGTGCAGGGGTAGGAATACTACCACTGTACCAGAAGAGGGCCACGTAAAGATGGAGTTGGAAGCAGGCCTCTCAGAATTGTGAACTCTACGTCTACTATTTGTCTGCCAGAAGCTTTGTTGCACTACATCACAAAGCCACCCATATTAGAGTCATAGACATGTACAGCACAGAAACAGACCCTTCGGTCCAACTCGTCCATGCCAACCAGATATCCTAACCTAAACTAGCCCCATTTGCCAGCACTTGGCTCATATCCCTCCAAACCCTTCCTATTCAATACCCATCCAGATGCCTTTTAAATGATTTAATTGTACCAGCTTCCTTCCTCTGGCAGCTCATTCCATACACGCACCACCCTCTGTGTGAAAAAGTTGCCCCTTAGGTCTCTTTCATACCTTTGCCCTCTCACCGTAAACCTATGTCCTCTAGTTCTAGACTCCCCCACCAGAGGGAAAATACCTTGTCTATTTATCCTCTCCATGCCCCTCATGATTTTATAAACCTCTATAAGGTCACCCCTCAGCCTCCAACGCTCAGGGAAAATAACACCAGCCTATTCAGCATCTGCCTAAAGCTCAAACCCAGCAACCCTGGCAACACCCTTCTTAACCTTTTAAGTTTCACAACATCTTTCTGATAGGAAGGAGACCAGAATTGCAGTATATTCCAACAGTGGCCTAACCCATGTCCTGTATAGCCACCACATGACCTCCCAACTCCTGTACTCAATGCTTTGACCAATAAAGGAAAGCACACCAAAAGCCCCCTTCACTATCCTTTCTATCTGAGACTGTACTTTCAAGGAACTATGAACCTGCATACCAAGGTCTTTGTTCAGCAACACTCCCCAGGACCTTACCATTTAAGTGTATAAAGTCCTGCTTTGATTTGCTTTTCCAAAATGCAGCACCTCGCATGTATCTAATTTAAACTCCACCTGCCACTCCTCAGCCTGTTAGCCCATCTGATCAAGGTCCCATTGTAATCTAACGTAACCACTTTTGCTATCCAATACACCTCTAATTTTGGTATAATCTGCCCACTTACTAACCACAAATCTAATGTTCATATCCAAATCATTTACATAAATGACAAAGTAGTTGAGCCAGCACCGATCCTTGTGGCACTCCGCTGGTCACAGGCCTCCAGACTGAAAAGCAACCGTCCACCACCACCCTCTGTCTTCTACCATTGAGCCAGTTCGGTATCCATACTTTACTAAGACAAGTTTCAACTCTTATGTTGTGAATAGTTTAAAATTCCATCAGCCTCCCTAACCAGATTTGAATCCCTGTGTCCATTGCATTCGACTGGGACTCTGGATTAGTAGTTCAGTGACAAAACCACTCTGTGATCACCTTGACTATGAAGCTTAATTGCTAACAGCTGTGAATTAATAAATACCAAATTCTGAATCCAATTAACTTGCGAGCAAATTGTAGTGATTTAGTCACAGTCCACTACTTCAGGTTTTATCAGGTGGATTGTGTTTCTAAATGTGAATATTTAAATCAAGCGCCCAGAGATGACATTTTAAGAAACAGGATTTTGGGAGAGAGGCTGCACCTTCAGTGCATACACTGATGCAAGGTCTGTAGAACAGAATTCTAAGATCAGAGGGTTGCTAGGCAACAATTAGCATAGAGGTCTCCAGTTATGTTAAGCTTGGCTTTCCCAGTAATTAGAGGGGATACCTGTTTTTTGAGTCAAAATAGCAGGTGACCTACAGCACATTGAACTGTTGGTTTCAATTTCCAAGAAGTCCCATGATAAAAATCCCCTCAAACCACAATGTCCGCATAGAACATAGAAGAATACAGCGCAGTACAGGCCCTTCGGCCCTCGATGTTGCGCCGATCCAAGCCCACCTAACCTACACTAGCCCACTATCCTCCATATGCCTATCCAATGCCCGCTTAAATGCCCATAATGAGGGAGAGTCCACCACTGCTACTGGCAGGGCATTCCATGAACTCACGACACGCTGAGTAAAGAATCTACCCCTAACATCTGTCCTATACCGACCACCCCTTAATTTAAAGCTATGCCCCCTCATAATAGCTGACTCCATACGTGAGGAACTTGTTAAATGTGTTCAAGAAAGTTTTCTTTATCAAGATGAAGACGTCATACTAGGCAAGGAGTAAACCTGACCTCTTGAGAAATAAGGCAGATTGGAGTGTTATTGGGGAAGCTCTTTGGGACTAATAATCATAATTCTATTAGTTTTAAAATAGTTATGGAAAAGGATAGGCCTTATATAAAAATTAAATTTCTTAATTGGATTAAGGCAAATTTTGAAGGCACGACACAAATAGTCTTTCGCAGGTAAAAGAATGGCTGGTAAGTGGGAGGCTTTCAAAAGTGAGATAATAAGAGTTCAGAGGCGTTACCTTATATGTCTGACTTAGAGGAAAGGGTAAGGCTAGTAAGAGTCAGGAACAATGGATAACTCCGACTTTCGTATCATCCGCAAACTTGCTCACCCAACCTTCTAACCCCTCCTCCAAGTCATTTATAAAAATGAACGATCTGTAAGGAGAAAGTCCAGCAGAAAATTCAAGGGGCAATGGCTGGATTTTCTCCTTACAGATCGTTCATGCCTGCCGTTCTGTTGTACAAATATTACTTGCCATTTATCAGCTCAAACCTAGACATCATCCAGGTCTTTCTGCAAATGGACGTGGTTGGGAACATTTATATTTAGGGCAATCTGGCAAACATTGGACTATGTGGACATTGTGGTTTGAGGGGATTTTTATCATGGGACTTCATGCAAATAGAAACCATCAGTTCAGTGGCATTACCATCACTGGATCCCACACAATTAATATTTGGGGAGTTAGCATTGACCAGCAATTAAATTGGGCCAATTGTATAAAGCTGTGATGACAAGAGCAAGTCAGAAGTTAGAAGTTACTTCTGCAGCAAGTAACTGACCACCTGACTTCCCAGAGCCTGTCTACCATTCACAGGGCATAAGTCAGGAGTATAATGGAAGCATCTCCAACAAACCTCTAACAAGACTGAGGAAGCTTGTCACCATCCAGAAAAAAGCAGCCCATTTGATTGGCACCACATCAATTGCCTTGAACATTCATTCCCTCCATTAATGACTCTGCGTAGCAGCAGTATGTACTGTTTACAAGATGCATAGCGGAAATTCTACCAAGGGCATCAGCTATGTGCGAACCACCATGTACAAGATCCCCTCCAAGATGCGCGACATCCTGATTTGGAACAGCATCAATATTTGATGACTGCTGAGTCAAAATGCTACTCGAACAGTACTGTGGGTGTCTCTCCATAGCAGTGTACCACTGACTCAGTTTGCATTTAATTGTCTGAAAGGGGCCAAGTATGTGAAATGGAAGTGACCTCAGTGCTTTGGCAATGTAAGATTACATAAACTCATTGCAACAGGTTAATTGTATCCACTCTGGAGAATATGCAATTATTGAAAAAGTATTGAGAAACTCCTTTAGAACCAAAAAAAATTTGGGAGTTTTCAAACCTAGTGTCCAATCAATAATTTTTCTGAGATATCATTAAAAAGGATTAATGGACCCTTATCCTCAGTGTTTGTGATATGGCAGTGCTGAAACTTGCAAATAAATTGGAATCCATTCTAATTGTTTCAGTAGTGAACAAATGGATGCTAAAGTCTTTACATTAGACTTTGGAGCAAATAACAAGTTAGAACAATAGTGCGCAATATTTTTCCAATGTTCCTGTATCGAGATTTCACTCCAATGTATGGACAGATTGCCACCTTGTGGTTAAAGTCATCATTGCATGAGCTCTAAAATTACTGGAGCTGCAAGAATTAACAACAGTTTGTCTTCATATCATCATAGAGATGTACAGCATGGAAACAGACCCTTCGGTCCAACTTGTCTGTGCCAACTAGATAGCCCGACCTAATCTAGTCCCATTTGCCAGCACTTGGCCCATATCCCTCTAAACCCTTCCTATTCATATACCCGTCTTGATGCCTCTTAAATGTTGCAATTGTGCCAGCCTCCGCCACTTCCTCTGGCAGAACTATATAATGCTTTGAACATAATATATCTACAGATACTTTAAATTTGACACTGAACCACAAAAATGAGGGTAGGTTGCTAAGTCCTTGTATAAAAGTTCACATTAAAGGAGGGTCTTAAAAGTAGTGGAGAAAGGGCATGTAATAATTTTAAATGTTGAAACATTTGAAGGATTTTGTTCAATGAATCCCTTCAGTAACAAGTTCACTGCAGTTCACAGGTAAAAGTGATAGCCTTCAGATGAGACGTTACCAGTTGATTCCCTTCAAACTATGGGTGAGGAGACTGATTTCCAGCATCTGCAGTCCTCACTTTTGCCAAGAAGGAACATTGGCCTGCTGGATATCTGCTCATAAAATGTTGCAATCCTGAAGCAATAGAATAGATAGTTTAACATGCAGAAGCTTGGTGTTTATCACGCTGCAGTTGCTCAGTGTTTTGGCAGAGGCTCATGAAATTGTTTAATGTTTCAAATGACTTTGCACATTCTAACTTGGGTTAGAAGCTAATGATTTTTTATTTCGCTGAATGTCACCAACCTAATTTGGTCAAAAATAGGACTTTCAATAACTTTGAATAATAAAGCTTCCCTGAACCTACAATCCTTCCTGAGAGATTTCACATTTGTTCTTTGGTTGAGCAATCAGCAAGGTGCATTGATTAGGCATGTGGCTGACAAAGTTGCCTAGGCCCAGCATCTTGGGAATATGCCAGCCCTGTGCCTTGTGCTGGCTGCAGGTCTTGTTCATTTTGCCACAGAAACCAAAAGAGCTGCCTTAGCTGTTAGCATTACTTCTCGAACAGGCCTGAATTGTCTGCAGTGCTTGACCAGGGAAGTGTAAGCACCTATGCGCTCTGACGGTGGCTGAACAATAGGTGTTGCTTTGGTTGTCCACAGGTTTTATCTGCATCCAACAAATTCACCTGGTGCCCTGACCAATACTTATCCTTAGATCATTATCACTTGTTTTTTAAAAGAGAGATCCATGAAAGAGTATTTTGTTCTGGTATTTTGGAATTACAGTAACTCATGTCAGCAAGGTATTGAATAATGATCTCATTGTTTTTGGGGACTTGCTGTGTTTCCCACAGTACAACGGTGACTGCATAACAAAAATACTCAATTGACTTTGACGGTCTTTGAGTCGTGAAATTAGCTGAAGAACTGCCAACTGTTGTTGTTCCTGGTAGGAACTGTTGTGCTATATGAGAACACTCCAAATTTCTGATTCCAGCTATGCTTTGTTTCTTTTCCCAGACAATGAAAAAAAACATCAGTGTGCTAATGGGCTCCCTGATATACAAATAATATCACTTGAGGTATTAACTCCGTATTATCTGCCTCCAGACAAGAACCTCAAAGTGGTTTCGACACCTTTATTACTGAAGGAGACTGTTGACCCAATCATAGCCAGACCTCCAAATGAGCATTTTGTTTAATAGATTTTGCTGCCTTTTCCCAATAACACCAGCACATTCTTTTCAAATAATTGTAATCCTCTGCCTTGATTGAACCTACCTCCATCTCTGGTTCAAGTACATTCCAGACCCTAACTATTTTTGGTATGATCAAGCCTTTCCCCATCACTCCAGATAATACTTTTTCACCTCAGAAATATCAAACTCTGTGGAATTAAGAGTTTAATTTTAATCATTGTTTTAAGCCAGCACCATCATCTGGTTGTCAGATGACCAATTATATTGGACTCATTATGTAATGCAAAGGTTTTTTACCATAGTCCCAAATTTGTGTTTTTAACCCCTGTTCATATTAGCAGTTTCTAAATTAGAATCTGTGATTGGACATGAGAAATAGGAAGGGAGCAATGTCCTCTTTGGGTATGTATTATTCACTACCAAATAGTAGGCAGGAAGCAGAAGAGAGCATTTGTAGGCAGATGATGGGAATCTGCAGGACCAATTGCTTTGTGATATTTGGCGATTTCAGTTATCCCGGGGTGGGGAGGCACCAGTGTGTGTGGCGTGGAAGGGTAAAAGTTCCTGCAATGTATGCAGGAGAACCTTATGGAGAAGGATAGAAAGGGAGTTGTACTGGATCTGGTCTTAGGAAATGAGGCAGGCCAAATAGAGTGTCAGAGTGGGGGTCATTTGGGGAATAGCCATCATAAAATATAATATGGTTCAGTGTTAAATTGGAGAGGAATAAAAAAAATCAGTCTGTGATTAACATTCCAGACTGGAGAAGGACAGATTTTTGGGGATTGAAGAGTTCAAGTGGAGTGTGTTTATTGGATCTGCATTTTGATGGATAAAACAGCAGATGAAAATGGGAGACTTTCAAAAGAGATTCAGAGTGCAAGCAAGGTACTTAGCATGTCAAATAAATTATGGGTCTCCAAAAAGTGTTTCCTGGATGGCTAAGGATATTGATGAGAAAATAAGGGAATGTATGACATATACTGGAATAATGATAGAAATCAGGAAGAGTATCTCGATAATGCTGGGATAGTGAAGGCTAAAGGGAAGCGTGAGTAAAGGATGGCAGGTTGCATTAAAACAAACAGTAATATATTTGAAGAATCTTTTACTAATAAGAGGAGTGAAGGATGGTGTCGGGCCCATAAGGAACAAGTAGGCTCAGCTGCTGTCCGAATCGAAGGAAACAGCAAAGGCACTGAGCGAGTACATTGCTTCTGCTTTTACCCAAGTTACAAAATGGTGACAATGGTCAAGTTTTGATGTTGAATAACTGAGCAATATAGATAAAAGATGCTAAAAAGGTTGGCAGCACTACAGGTACAAAGTCACAAGGCTTGGATGGGATGCATCCTAGAATGCTGAGATGGTTTAAGGGAGCAAATTGCACAGCCCTTTTACAGAGATTTACCAGGCCCCTGAACACAGGATTATTCCCAGGGGGCTGGAGGACCTGATCACTGGGGAAAACTGGAGGCTCTAAAGTTGTATCTTTTCAGTTTATATTGGTTTTTGAATTAATACCAGACAGACAAGATGGCTTTGTCTAGGGCAGGTCATGACTGAATTTATTTGAGTTCTTTGAGATGAAGCAGGTACTGTGGAGATGAGGCCAGTACTGTTGATATATATTGGGATTTTGTGTGTTTGAAATGTGACCCATGACCGGTTGATTAGCAAATTAGAAATGTTTGGGATTGATGGGTCCTTGGCTGAAAGAATTAGAAATTGGCTAAAAGATAAGAAACCGAGGTTATGTATAGATTGGCATTTCTCAGGTTGGAAATAAGTTGAGCGTGGTGTTCCTCTAGCATGAGTGTTTAGACCCTTGCTTTTTCTGCATTGATATCTACAATTTGTAGATTGGTGTTGAGCGCAGAATCTCTAAATTTGTGGATGATACTAATAGTGAATAAATACAGACAATACAGGCTCAATGGTACAATTTTGAGAGGAGTACTGGAGCGGAAGGACCTCTGGGTTCACGTGTACGATTCTCTGAAGGTGACCAGGCAAGTTGAAACGGTTAAGAAGGCTTAAATGATATTTGGCTTTATAAATAGAGGTGTTGAGATTAAAAGTAAAGATATAATGATGCACCTCTCCAAATCATTGGTCAGAGCAGTATTAGTGTTGTGTTCAATTCTAGGCACCTTATTTAAGTAAGTATGTTAAAGGCCTAGGGAGAATTCAAAGGAAATTTACTGAAGCAATACAAGTCATGAGGGATTTTAGATACAAGGGAAAATTGGAGAAATTGGGCTTACTCTGTTTGGTGCAGAGATGAAGAAAAGGTGACCTTATCGAGGTGCTCAAAATGACTAACAATTTTGACAGCGTAAAGTAGGATCTTGCATTTCTGCTTGTTGGTATATCAGTGATTGGGGGTCACAATTTCAAGATTGTCAGCAAGAGGGCTCTGAGTGAGTTGAGTAACTTTAGTCAGAGTTCTTAGGATTTGGAATTCCCTGCCTGAGTGTGTGGTGGAGGCAGATTCCATATGAGGCTTCAAGAGAGCTGGATATATATTTAAGTGGGTGAACTTTGGAGGGTTACAGAGACTGAGTTGCTGTTTCAGGAGCTAGTACAGTAATGATGGCCCCATGGACTATATAATTCTAGGCTTTTATTAGCAAAAGGGGATCTGTTGCTTCCAACTAGCCAGATGCCATGAGTCGTCTTTACTTGGCAAGCGATATTATTTCTCTCTCCTACCATCCAGCCAGAAGTGACTTTTGGACTTCTGCAGATTCACCACTGGACTAATCCAGATAGGGTGGTTTCTAGTCTGTGATAATCAAGGCTAGGTCAGACTCCGAAAGCTTGTGATTTCAAATAAATGTGTTGGACTGTAACCTGGTGTTGAGACTTCTGATGTGTCCACCCCAGTCCATCACTGGCACCTCCACATTGTAATCAAGGCAGTCACTTAAAAAATTCTATCTATTTAAGTATTAGTGAGTATTTCTTGATAATTTGAAAAAATGTTTTTGTTTCTGTTAGTTATCGCCAAGTTTAGAAAAGGTAGGCCACTCCCTCAAAGATAATTGTGGCTGATGGGTATTTAAATCATCAGACAAATTGTGTGCATAAAGAAGGAATTGAACCAAATGGAGGATGAGCATGACACCGTTTGCCAAGTCAGGGTCTATTGATTTCATTGTGAAAAACATTGTGTCACTTGACAAGCAAGCTTCTAAATTGCAGTAATGTAGCTGAACTGTAAGAACCTGTTTAGTAAAGGTCATAAACCACCCACTGTATTTCTGCAAGGGGAAAGTGCAGATGCTGGAGATCAGAGCTGAAAATGTGTTGCTGGAAAAGCGCAGCAGGTCATGCAGCATCCAAGGAGCAGGAGAATCGACATTTCGGGCAGAGCCTTTCCTGAAGAAGGGCTCATGCCCGAAACGTCGATTCTTCTGCTCCTTGGATGCTGCCTGACTTGCTGCGCTTTTGCAGCAACACATTTTCAGCACTGTATTTCTGCAGACAGTCATACACAGCCATATTCAGTGCTTGCATGGCAGTGAGTGTGGACCGCACTTACCATCAGGGCTGTGCTTTTACCCAGGAGGATAAAGTGCTGTAATTGTGCCTCTGCAGTTGTGCACTGATATGGGATGTTTGTCTGGATGCTCATAGTCGCACCTTGACCTTTGGACTCAGTGCACAATTTCTGCTTTGAAGATGGTGAGCGGCTGATATTCAGAGCCCCAACCCCCCCCCGGTCGCAAATTGTCCTTTGAAGGAACATGATTTTTCTTTCATCTTTGTCATAAATAATAAAGATCTTGTGAGATGTGTCCCTTGGTTCTGCTGTCGAGCTAAAGGAAAGAATATCATTTAACAAACTCGTATCATTGTGCATCAGTCTGAGTCAAGATGGATTAATAATTTGGTTAAGAATCTTTGATCAGAACTGTCTATTTGGCCTATGCAATGGCAACATTAGAGTTAAACCAATTTACTTAATTGAGTTGAACTCTTAATCCATGTTTCCAACTTGCTTCTTAACAGATAGATGAATAGGCAAGGAATAGAGGGGTACAGGCTGTGTAGAGGCAGAAGGTCCTTAATTTAGAAAGGCATTGTGTTAGTACAGTCTTAGTGAACCAAAAGGCTTGATCCTGTTCTTTGTACTGTTCTGTTCATTTGATAAATAGCCTAAATGGGTGGATGGAGTTAAGATGCAGATCTACCAGGGACATATTTCAATGATGGAGTAAGTTTAAGACTGAATGACCCCTTCTATTCCTGTGCCACCCACTAAAAACTGACCACCTTCAGGGTCAGTACTTTTCATTATTGTCATCACTAAATTTGCTGAATGTAAGCTTTGGAGTTTAACTGTTCAGTTGGATTCTTCTCCAGGGATAAAATAGAAATTTGAGATCTAACATGTGACACTAGGATTCCAACATGTTACATTGAAGATTCCACTGCAATATGTTAATGTATTGTACAACCAACCATATTTCAGACTTTACAATAAAACGGCTGTGAATGCTGGAGAACTGAAACAAGAATAGAAATTGCTGGAGCAACCGAGCTGTGGCAGCATCTGTGGAGAGAAAGCAGCGAACATTTGAAATCCCGTTTCTCTTTTGAGAACAACACCAGTGTCCAACCTCCTGTGTTCCACTAATGACTTTAAATTTAGTCATTGAACATTTGCTTTGCTTGATGTTCTCTCTGCTTTCTCAACTTTGTTGAAGGAGGTTGCATAATATGATGAGCATGTGTGGATTAGTTGAGACCTTGCAATGTCTGGTTCTATGATCAATGCACTATAGAATTGATAGCATCAAAATAAACTGTTATGTTCTCAAAATGTGTGATTTGAATGTTGCGGAACAAGGCTCATGCCAATTACCTTTTACTATATCTTTTCCTTCCTACGTCCCCAGACATAATCATCTCTGAGAATGGTGAGACTGTTGGCAATAAGGACATTAAGTGCTGCATCAAACAGATTCAAGAGTTGATTATTTCTCGGTTAAATCAGGCTGTTGCCAATAAACTTATCAGTTCTGTAGACTACCTTCGAGAAAGTTTTGTTGGGACCCTTGAACGCTGTCTCAAGAGCTTGGAAAAATCCAACCAGGATTCTGCCATGAACAATGCCACCAGCAATCACCTGAAACAGGTATGTCAGGTGTGGGTTAGTTTGTGGGCTGAATGCATGGAATTCTCAGCACAGCCCTGGAGAGTTCATTGTTGATAAGTCTGAAAGCTAGCTGTAAAAAATGTTTTGCTTCATTGAGCAACTGTGGCACAAGAACATGAGGAGAGATGGGAATTATTGAGTGGTGAGTTACGATCTGGATAACGCTGAGTAGTTTAGTGGGCGTTACGCAGACAGACAGACAGACACTGTCATGGTTTGGCAGATGCCAATAGCGGGAAGCAGCTACCATCAACTTCAGCAAAATTAAACTTTCTGGATCATAGAAATTGATAGGTAAAAATACGCAAGCAGTCTCCCAACTGTCCAACCCAAACTTTGAGTCCGCTATGTGGCTGACACCTTTGTCATCACTAATCAGAGCAAATTCGAGGAAACCTATAACACAGTCAACAATATCCTTGCGGGCATCAAATCCACAAAAGTGGAGGCGAATGGCTACAGACTCCCATTCCTAGATGTCACAGTAGAGCAAACACTGAATGGAGAACCTCAAACCAGCATCTTCAGGATAAGAACGCACACAGCATATATTTAACCACAGAAGCGTTCATCCCAACACCCACAAACCAAGCTGCATCAGGACATTATTTCAACGAGCCATAACACACTGCAGCACCAAGGAACTATGAACAGCAGATGCAAAACACCTTTTACAGCGTATTCAAGAAGAATGGGTCCCCAATAAACAGTCCGCCAATTTCTCAACAACAAACCCAAACAACCCGACACAGGATGCTCAAACTCTAGCCACGTTACCTTACATCAATGACATCTCTGAAATGACTTCTAGAATACTCAGACCTTTGGCGTCCTGGTAGCTGACAAACCTACTAACACATTTAAACAGCGACTACTGAACAGAAAGGATCCAATATAAAAAAACAACAAAACTAATGTCATTTACAAAATACCATGCAAGGACTGTAACCGGACTACATCAGACAAACAGGCAGACAAGTAGCCACCATGATACGTGAACACCAACTAGTCACCAAAAGGCGTGACCCACTATCACTATCCTTACTTACAGATGAAGGGCATCACTTTAGGACAACACATCCATCCTAGGATAAGCTAAACAGAGACACACTTGAGGATTCCCAGAGGCCTGTCATTCTCATCGGAATCCCATCGATAAACACATCAATTTGCACCCCATCTACCATGCTCTTAGAAAAAGAACCGGAAATGATACCACCCACCCTTTTAACAGACCAAGACACACACAAAGTAGGATATAATGCCAGTGCTTCACCAGAGGCTCACTGATATTACCTAGTCTGGTGATGAATGTCTGCAAACAAACCTTCCTGCTCAGTGAGCAAACCTACATAGAGGTTCATCGAGCTTGCCTCCTACTACTCAAGATAGTCCAGAGTGGACCCAGACATGACACAACTCAAATTAGAGCTTTGTCAGCCATGAATGCAATGCCCCCTTTTTCAAACCTAGTCAGCTAATCGTGCTAGGAGAAAGTGAGGACTGTAGATGCTGTAGGTCAGTTGAGAGTGTGGTACTAGAAAAGCACAACCGGTCAGGCAGCACTCAAGGAGCAGGTGAATCGACGTTTCGGTCATAAGCCCTTCATCCAGAACGTTGATTTTTGTGCTCCTTGAATGTTGCCTGACCTTGCTTTTCCAGCGCCAGCTAATCTTGCTGTATCCCTGTTCGCAATGTGATGTTTGTGCTTTCAATTGAAACTAGCAACCGTACATTTTCAGTTTCTTAGAAAATATTCATGTTTTTTTTTCTTAGATTTTAAATGCTGCGTATCATGTTGAGGTCACATTCCATTCGGGATCAACAGTGTCCCGACTGCTTTGGGAACAAATCAAGCAGGTAAAAATACTTATTGTAATTTGAGGCACTGCTGAGTAGGTGTTTGAAGGTATTCAAAGTTCCATCATAACAGTGTGAAATATCCAAATTGTTAGACATTATCCTTGTCAGGTATATCAAAAGGCTCATCTTTTTTCTTATGTACACTGATAGAAACAAATTTTTAGAGAGCAAAATGTGATGTCTTGATGCTGCAGTAGGTGCATTCATTGCAATGTGCTCGGTTGCATTCTAGGAACTGATCTTGTGTAGCAATGTATGTGCATATAGTCTCTTGCCTCCCTTTTTGTTTAATTGCTGTTCAATCTGCCACAGCACCTATGTTGTTTCACATCCAGTTATCTGTGGTGAACATGGTGGCAGTCAGAGTTGTGAAACCCTGTCATCAAAGAGTATTGCCACATACTGTCTGGGCCTTGAATAATGACCACTTGGAGATACAAGAATGCTTGGCAATGGTTCCTGAGCATGAATTGGTGCTCTCAAAATAGACGTTATCCCGTGATTTTAGCATCCCCTCCAGAAGATGGCCACTGGGCTCAGCTTGCCTGTGGTAGCAATTTTATCTCTGCAAGTATTTATCCAATTTTTTTCAAAAGCTACTTTTCAATCTTTTTGCGCAACCTTTACAACCAGTGCATTCCAGATTGTGATAATTGTTGTTTTAGAAGACCTTTCTCATGGCACCTGGGCTTCTTTTGCCTATTACTTAAATTTTTATCTCACACCACAGAATTCTTTATCATAGGATCATACATTGCAGCAGAGGCCCTTTGGCTCAGTCTCTACCAATTAAAATATATTACTACCCCCCAAATATATATATTATTACCGACACTAGTCCCGCTTTCCCTCAGTAGGCCCACAGCCTTGAATGCTATAACAGTTCAAGTACTCATCCAAGAACTTTTTCAAGAGTTGAGAAGATTCCTGGGTAGTGCATTCCAGACCCCAATACCCTCTGGGTGAAAAGACTTTGCCCTCATACTCTCTCAACCACCTCATATTTTAGCTGCCCATTGTATAAGGGGAACAGGTTTTGTCTATTCACACTGTCCGTGCCCCTTTTTATAATCACCTTCTATAAGGTCCCTCGTCAACCTTCCCTGCTCCAAAGGAAACAACCTGATCTTGTCCAGCCTCTCATTGGAACTCGGACACTCCATCCCAGGCAACATCTGCATATCCTCCAGTACAATCCTCCAGCACTGATCGTTGTGGTATACTACTGCACATCAGGCTCCAATTGCACAAGCTTTTGATCTGCCGTCTCTGTCTCTCCTATCATAAAGGTAGTTATGGATCCATCTTGTCAAGTTAGCCTGCATCCCATGAACTTGTACCTTTATCCGTTTCCCATGTTGGACCTTGTCAAAAGGCCTGTTGTAATGTATATGAACTACATTAGCTGCTTTGCCACCGTTTCCTCTCAAAATTCCACCCACATTTGTTAAGCATGACCTCTGTCTGAAAAGCCATGGTGACTATGCTTGATCAAACCTTTGCTTCTAGTAGCCAAAATAGTAAGAACCAATATGTTTCATTTGTCAACTTTTTTGAACTAGTAACAAATTTTTTTTCCCCCCTTTTTGTAAGGAGAAAATCCAAGCTTCTGTTGTGTCCACATAAACTAAAACCTCTCACCATGGGTATCATTTGTAGTAAATCTCTTTCACACTTTCCAAGGCATTTGATATCCCATCTGAAATATCATATCTAGTATTAGGTAATGCTGCAACTGAGAATAAGCTGTTTGATGAAAAATTAGCACAAATCCTTGGCTTGTCGTACTCTGGATCCCTGACATGGTGAATGGAGAAATCATGTGCTGCTTTATAAGGTTTGTCATTGAGTTGTACAGCACAGAAACAGATCCTTCATCCAACTTGTCAATGCCAGCCAGAGATCTTAAACTGACCCTGTCCAATTTGCCCATGTTTGGCCCATATCCTTCTAATCCTTTGCTATTCATTGTGTCCAAATGTCTTTTATATATTGTAACTACCTGCATCTGCCACTTTCTCTGCAATTCATTCCACATATGAACCACCCTCTGTGAAGAAGTTACCACATGTCCCTTTCAATTTTCTTCACCTCTCACCTTGAAAATATACCCTCTAGTTTTGAACTTCCCTATCTTAGGGATTCAACATCATCTATATTACCTTATCTATACCCCTCCTGATTTTTAAAAATCTCTAGAATATCGCCCCTCAACCTCCTATGCTACAGAGGAAAATGTGCCAGCCTATCCAACGACTTGTCATAACTTAAGGCCTCCAGTCCTGGCAACATTCCGGTAAATCTTTTCTGTAACCTTTCCAGTTTAATAACATTCTTATGAGAACAGGGCAACCAAAATTGTGTGCAGTACTCAATGTAGCCTTACCAAGGTCATGCACAGCGATAATGTGACATTCCAACCGTGCTCTGTCTGATGAAAGCAAGCATGCCAAACATGGCCTTCACCACCCTGTCTACCTGTGACTCCGCTTTCGAGGAACTGTGCATCTGCACGACTGGGGCTCTTTGTTCACTAACATTCCCCAGGGCCCTACCATGAACCCTGTAAGTTCTGCCTTGGTTTGTTGTACCAAAATGCAACACCGCATATTTAACTGAATTAAGCCCCATCTTCCATTCTTCAAACTATTGGCCTAGTTGATCAAGATCCTATTACACTCTTAAGTAACCTTCTGCTATATGCCAAGTTTGTGTTGGCCACAAAATTACTAATTGTGCTTCTATTCACGTCCAAATTGTTTGATATTAAACAATGGACCCAGCACCAATCCTTACGGCACACTGCTGGTCACAGGCCTCCAATACCATTTTGTCTCCGACTGTCAAACCAATTTTGTATCCAGTTGGCTAGCTCTCCCTTGATCCCATGTGATCTAACCTTACTAACCAGTCTACCATGCAGAACCTTATCAAAGGCCTTGTTCAAGTCCATGTATCCAGTGTCTAAGCTCTGACCTCATTTATCTTCTCGGTCATTTCTTCCAAAAAAAATCAATCCAATCTCTTCCATTTTGTATCTAAACAACATAAAGCTTACTCTGGAATTGTGACCAAAAGTTAGACATGCATACTTTTGCACAACTTAAAAGTTAATTGTTTTGTGCTTTGTATATGTTTTCATGCATTAGGGTTGTTTGTGTCACTTTTTTTTCCCCTTGTATTTTGGGGGTGGTATATGCCATGGGAAGGTTGGTCGGGTTTTGTTGACCTTTTGTTTATTGCTTGTGATTGCACCTTGATCAGCTGTCAATTGATTTTTTTTGGAGAAAAATCAATAAAATTAATAAAAAAGAGATTCACAGTTTCAAGTAATATAGATGATGTTGAATCAAATCCACAGTCATCCCTCCAATCATCTGTAGGACATTTTCATAAAATTTGTGGGTTTTTTTTTCTCCACCCCATGGACACAGCACCTGACTAGAAAGCAATCAGCAGGTCCATTTTTAGTCAATATCCGATATTTATCTATCAGGAGAACCCTTTTTCAGGGTGTGTATACTAAATATTTTGCTGTATTTTGTCCTTTGGTTGGCACGCAAGCATTACTGTCCTAAATGAATGGGTTTCAAGAGAGATCCCAGGATCACTTGTTAAGTTTGCAAAAGTGTGCTCTTTATTTCTGTAGTTTGGATGTGTTAGAGATTAGTTTGTGCTAAGAAATGTAATGCAGATTTACCCTGAGAATTTCTATGGAATTGGTTTCTGCTGCATTGATGTCAACTTAAGGCCTCTGTTCATGGTCCAAGAAAATCTACAAGCTGGGAGCTTGTTGCTCTGATGTATAATGTTTGTTGAAGATTGGGAAGAGGTCATGTCCTGACCCATCAAACAAATGGGTGGTGGGGATTTTTGGACACAGAATATTTCAGTAATTGCAAAGTAAATGTCGCGAGTCTAATTGTGAATGTACAGTTAGTTTTATGATGTTTGGTGTATCATTGCTGCAATTCAGTATAATTTTAGTTGCATTGAGGTCCATCTGCATTTGGTCAATTCATCAGGTAGTGCTTGACTAATAACCTAGCGGATGCATGTCCTGTACACTGGGAGAGGTCTATGCCACTGAGTTTTTAGGTGCCAGATAGGGATTAGCAAGTTCACCTAATACATTTGCCTTAATTGATTCTAATTTAGTCATAGGGAGTTAGGAGGAAAACCATTTAAGATTCTCAATCCTGAATGCAGTCCAGTGTCCCATGTTGGAAGTGTATATGTGAATGTCCACATCACACTCCTCCACAATTAAATAGTTTGGCAGTTGGTAAGCACATCTGTGATGACTGCAACCTGGGTGATGTATTGAGGGCTGCTCGAGACCATGGAGTTGCATTGCAGTGAGAGTTAGCACCTGGCAGGGAGAAAATGGGACCAAGTGAAGCTGGACAATGTTTGTAAATATTCTTGACATGCTGGTTATTCTGTCCTGAAACTTGAGATTCTTTGTAAGAAAGTCATGAAATCGATTTATTTTGTATCTTTCCCTACAGATTATTCATAGGATGCCTTGGGTACATCCCCCATCTGTTACCATTGAGTGGAAAAGGAAAATTGCACAGGATGCCATAGAGAGTCTCTGTGCATCTAAACTTGCCAAGAGCATATGTAGTCAGTTCCGGACCCGGCTCAACAGTTCACACGAAGCATTTGCTGCCTCTCTGCGACAGGTTTGTTCTTGTTGACATAATCTCTTCAAGTACTTGCACAACACTTGTTCCATGACAGTTGTACTTGAGACATGCCTATCAGTCCCTATTCGCTTCACAATCAGGGTTTTAATCCAAAGCCAATATCACTCCACACTCAGAGAGGAATCTCTTGTTTAAGCTCTTATGACCTGTTTGACTTTCTGAATCCGAAGTTTGTTGGCTTTTGTTTCATCTCAGAGACTTGGACACAGATTCTTGCTGACAGTGTGGCACTTGTTTCGTTGTTGCATTTGTCACCCTTTTGAAATAAATAGTTAAACTGCATCTTCTCTGGACATAAGATTTAAAGGCATGATTTCAATAGAGCTTCTGCTTTCATCTTGGCCAATATTTATTTTCATTCCTGAAGAA
Source organism: Chiloscyllium plagiosum (assembly GCF_004010195.1). Lineage (NCBI taxonomy): Eukaryota > Metazoa > Chordata > Chondrichthyes > Orectolobiformes > Hemiscylliidae > Chiloscyllium > Chiloscyllium plagiosum. The sequence goes on from NC_057735.1 coordinate 7,359,213, forward strand.
GGGCTTATGCCCGAAACGTCATTTCTCCTGCTCCTTGGATGCTGCCTGACCTGCTGCGCTTTTCCAGCAACACATTTTCAGCAATATTTATTTTCAACCAATTTCATTTTGTAAAGGTATTTGTCACCATTGCACAGCTGTTTGTGAAACTTACTGAGCTTAAATTGACTGTTGTTACCTGTACTTCAAGTTATTACAAACATCTGGTGGTATTGAGGTATTGAAGGTGTTAATCTGCTTTTCTTTACAGCAACTGCTTATGTGTGCGCTGCTTTCAACAGTAAAGTGTCCTGCATAGGAACACATTTTAAAGCAAAATATGACTGAGCCACATGAGATATTGGGACAGGTGACTAAATTTTTATTTGAAAAGATTTTAGTTCGTGCTTTAAAAGAAGTTAAAATGAGGTGAGTGTATGGAGAGCAGAAATTCTAGAGCTTAGATGCTGCACAGCTGTCAATGGCTGCGCTGTTTAAATGATACTGAGGAGACTGAAATTACAGGACCATTAATACCTCAGTTGAGGAGCAAGGGTAGGTTAGAGTTTTCGAGGGACAAGGCCATCAATGAACTTGAAAACTTGGGTGAGTTTGGCAATAAATGTGTTGCTTGATCAGGAAACAGTCACTAAATACATGGGTGTTAGGGGAGCTGGACTAATTGCAAGATGAGACACAGGCATACAAGTTATGAATGCCCTTAAGTGGAGAATGCTGGGGCCCAACCAGAATTGCATTGGAGAAGTCAGTTCCAGGGCTGACAAAGACAAATGAAAATCTCAGCTTCCAATGAGCTGAGACATAAAATCTTGCAAGGTTGAGGGTCAAAATAAGCCCTCTGTGATAGTAACAATAAGACTAGGAGTTCATGTCACAGGCGAATGTGGCACCAGTGCTGTGAATTGGTGTACTTTTCTTGGAGAGTGGGTGGACTTGGTAGTTAAGGAATCAACTTAGGGAGCAACAGTAACTTCAGCTTTTTCAATGTTTAATTGGTGAGCAATTTTCATGTACAGGATGCTGAATCCACTGACCGATGCTTTCGCTTCAACCAGGTGTTTCACCACAGTCTTCAGTTCATTGGTTCTTGTGGATCTTGCTGCATTTAAAGTGCTGTGCTAAATCCTTGTACTCCAGTCATTAACTGTGTGAAACACTTTAGGGCTGGTTGCACAAACTCTTTCTCTCTCCTTCAACTCTTAAGGTTAAAGGTAAACATTCTTGTTCCATTTCTTTAAGTGGTTAAAAAGCAAAAGTCGATAACCTAAGGAGCCACTGAAGTGTGTTGCACAGAACAGCAGCAGGCTATTCAGCCCTGTTAGTTCATGCTTGTATTTGTGCTTCATATGAACATCTGTGTGCAATGCTCTTTACCCTTCTTTGTTTAAAACATTATGGTGAAAACGTTGTGCTTTCAAGAAGGAAACCATTATAGTTCTTGCAGCTAAAGGGATGAAGGGACATGGGGGAGTCAAGGTAAGGACGAGGATATTGAGCTTTATGATCAGCCATGATCATATTGAATGGTGGAGCAGGCTTGAGGGGATCGAATGACCTATTGCTGCTTATATCATGTTTATGCTTATGCTCCCACTAACACATTCTATTAGTTTCCTCACTAATTATTATCTAATATCACTTCAAATACATCAGCTTCCCCTTCAATTCCTTGTGTGATTTAACTTTTGTTCTCCACAGCTTGAAACAGGACTTTCAGGAAGGCTTGAGAAAACGGAAGATCTTTGGTTGAAAGTGCGCAAAGACCATGCACCCCGCCTGGCCCGCCTTTCACTGGAAAGTCGTTCCCTCCGGGATTTGCTGTTGCATGGTAAGGTTATTTGTTTACACTCCTTTTGCTTTTGGGGTTGACTTGTTTAACGCACTTACTAGCAATGAACATGTGCTTGATCTAATGCACCTACTTCAAAATGGTCAAGGTAGGCCATTCAACCCTTTGAGCTTATTCTGTTAAATCATGGATGAATGTTATGTTGACTCCATCTTCTCCTTTTCTCTCCCCCACTCCCTTAAAAATTCATCAATCTTCATTTTGACACTTGAAGAAATATAGGCCTAGTTTATGCAAGCAGCCATAATTTAATCCTTTTAGCCCTGATATCTTCAATTGAATCTGTGCTAAAAGGCCAATTAATCCTTCCTTTGGTGCTGTATCCACACTGAATACAGTGCTGTAATGGTGTTTATCTCTTACACAGGTAAACCTAAATTAGGCCGCGAGCTGGGCCGTGGCCAGTATGGAGTTGTGTACCTGTGCGACAGCTGGGCCGGTCACTCGCCCTGTGCACTGAAGTCTGTCGTGCCTCCAGATGACAAGCATTGGAATGACCTGGCACTTGAATTCCACTACACTAGGTGGGTTCCTTTCAGAGTTTTGCATCCTGGTGTGTGATGCCTAAGTCTGCGATCTTATTCAGAGGACCTTGTCTGGTCATACACTCAGTATGAAGGATAACCATTTTAAGACTGAGATAAGGAGGAATTTCTTCTGAGCGTTGAGTGTCTTTGGAACTCTTGCCACAGAAGCTGTCGAGGCAGAGTCCTTGTGTGTATTTAAGTCTGAGAGAATTTTTTTGGTCAGTAGGGGAATCAAAGATTACATGGAAAACATAGTAAAGTATAAATGAGACCTGTCCGAACAGCTGTGATCCTGTTGACTGGAGCAAGCATGATAGCTGCCCATTCCTGTTCCTATTTCTGAGGGTGTTACGGTCATCCATGTAGTTACCTACTGCTTTATTCTAAATTCCATGTTGATCAGAAGATTGCAATTTGACTCCTAGTCTAGAGTTTCAGACAGGTCATGACTTGTCCTGCTACATTTTGTTTTCTAGGAGTTTTGGTGTTGCAACTCCAGTTTTAAATTCAGCATATTCTGACACTGAACATAGACCATAAAACAGGCGAAAATGAGGACTGCAGATGCAGGAGATTAGAGAGTGTGGCACTGGAAAAGTACAGCGGGTCAGGCAGCATCTGGGGAGCAGGAGAGTTGATGTTTCAGGCAAAAGCCCTTCATCAGAAGTGACTCTCCTGCTCCTCTGATGCTGCCTGACCTGCTGTGCTTTACCAGCACCACACTCTCAACATAGAACATTACAGTGCAGTAAGGCCCCTCAGCCCTCCATGTTGCACTGATGTGTAAAACCAATCTGATGCCCATCTAACCTACACCATTCCATTTTCATCCATATGTATATCCAATGACCATTTAAATGCCCTGAAAGTTGATGAGTCTACTACTGTTGCAGGCAGGCTGTTCCACTCCCTTACTACTGAGTAAAGAAACTACCTCTGACATCTATCCTATATCTATCGCCCCTCAATTTAATGCTGTGTCCCCTCGTGCTAGTCATCAGAGGAAAAAGGCTCTCGCTGTCCACCCTATCTAACCCTCTGATTATCTTATGTTTCAATTAAGTCACCTCTAATCATCACCTCTTCAACGGAAACAGCCTCAGGTCCCTCAGCCTTTCCTCCTAAAACCTTCCCTCTATACCAGGCAACATCCGAGTAAATCTCCTCTGAACCCTTGGCAAAGCTTCCACATCCTTCCCATAATGCAGTGACTAGAACTGTGGCCTTACTAGTGTCTTGTTCAGCTGATGCATGACCTCATGGCTCTGAAACTCAATCCCTCTACCAATAAAAGCTAACACCTTATACCTTCTTACCAACCCTATCAACCTGAGTGGCAACTTTCAAGGATCTACATACATGGACACAGATCTCTCTGCTCATCTACACGACCAAGAATCTACCATCAGCCCAGTACACTTCATTCCTGTTAGTCCTTCCAAAGTGAATCACCTCTCACTTTTCCACATTAAACTACATTTGCTACCTTTCAGCCCAGCTCTGCAGCTTATTCATGTCCCTCTGTACCCTGCAACATCCTTCGGCACTATCCACAACTCTTACCGACCTTGGAGCCATCCGTAAATTTACTAACCCATCCTCCTATGCCTTCATCCAGGTCAGTTATAAAAATGACAAACAACAGTGGCTCCAAAACAGATCCTTACAGTACACCACAAGTAACTGAACTCCAGGATGAAATTTCCCATCAACCACCACCCTCTGTTGTCTTTCAGCTCGCCAAATTCTGATCCAAACCACTAACTCCCCCTCAATCCCATGCCTCCCTAAATTGTGCAATAGCATACTGTGGGGGAACCTTATTAAACGCTTTACTGAAATCCATACACACCGCTTTACCTTCATCCACCTGTTTGGTCACCTACTCAACGAAGCTGATAGTTATTCTCTTCCAGTCCTGGCGCAATGGATCTTTGTTTTAAAGAGAACTATTCCAGTGTAAATTTGTTGAAAGTTCAGTAAATACATGAAAAATGTTGCCATAGTTCATAAAAGGGTAGTGGTAAGAAGGAAGTTCGAGATTTGGAGGGACTGGATGTGGTTGGCTGGCCGATCATGACTCGGAAATCACAGATGTGGCAATTTGGAACAATTTAATTTTAAAGGAACTATTCGCATCAGATCAAACATCCTCAGGTTTGAAATTCATGCTAGCAGCTACCTCTGGTTTATCAAAATAGATCATAGAACCCTGACAGAGAAGTAGGCCATTCAGTCCATCCAGTCCACACCATCCCACTGAAGAGCATCCCACCCAGATACAACCCCTACCCTGTCTCCCTCGCCCAACATTTCTCCATGGCTAATGGACCTAGCCTGCATCTTCCTGGACACTGTGTGGGTAGTTTAGCGTTGCCAATCCACCTTATCTGCACAGCTTTGGACTGTGGAAGGAAATGGTGCACCAGGAGGAAACCTATGCAGAAATGGAGACAATATGCAAACTCCACATAAAATGATAATAATGTGTGTATTAAACTACTGTTCCTAATCCAGGTGAGTAGAAGACAAGAAGCCTATATTGGCTGTCGTTGAAAATTCAGCCAAATCTGGGAACAGACAAATTTCATCAGTGCATTTCTAAAATTAGAAACTAATGTTTTACTTTCCCCCCTCTAATAGATCTTTACCCAGACATGAGCGACTGGTTGATCTTCATGGGTCAGTAATAGACTACAGTTATGGAGGTGGATCCAGCATTGCTGTACTGTTGATCATGGAGAGGTTGCACCGAGACCTCTATGCTGGACTGAAGGTGGGCAAACAGGAAGCTAGCTGACTGTTCCATGTGTGGACTCTAGCTCAGTCTAGGAGCACGACATTTAACTGTGCCAACTTAGTTCAATTAAGCTCTGAATGGCCTGCACCCCAAATTTATTTTCCAGACTTTGCTTCATATCCCTCGATAGACTGCACCCTCTGACAGATCTGCACAATGGAGTGACAGTCAGAATGGGGTATGGCTGCATACCTGTGGAGGCCCTGAGTGGGAAGTCCTCTGAGAAATGCGGGGCTCCCCACTTTTAAAAGAAATGGCAGTCTGTGTGACTTGGTCACCTTTGGAAAATCCAACCCATTGTTTTCATCCCAAGTCTCCAATTCCTTGCCCTGGAATTATTTTTTTTTTCCGTCCAGTTATGAGCTTGCTGCTTTGCTGCATTAACTTTTTAATCCTTGGTCAACTGGTTGTTGAGCACATTTTTACAGGAAAAGTAGCTTGTAGGTTAGTCATCCTAAGAGAACTTACCCCAGTGCTCTTTACCCATTATCTTAAGGTGTGGTTGCACACCCATGCGATCGTAGAGTTGCATGTAGGTAGGATAGTGAAGAAGGTGTTTGGTATGTTTTCCTTCTGGTCAGAGTGTTGAGTATAGGAGTTGGGAGGTCATGTTGCAGCTGTCCAGGATATTGGTTTGGCCGCTTTTGCATGCAATTCTGGTCTCCTTCCTATTGGAAAGATGTTGTGAAACTTGAAAGGGCTCGGAAAACATTTACAAGGATGTTACCAGGTTTGTAGGGTTTGAGCTACAGAGAGGCTGAACAGGCTGGGGCTGTTTTTCCTAGAGTGTCGGAGGCTGAGGGGTGACCTCAGAGGTTTATAAAATCATGAAGGGCATGGATAGGATAAATAGACGACAAAGGCGTTCACTGGGGTGGGGGAGTCTAGAACAAGAGGGCATAGATTTATGGTGAGAGGGGAAAGATATAAAAGAGACCTAAGGGGCAACTTTTTCACGCAGAGGATGGTGCATGTTTGGAATGAGCTGCCAGAGGAAGTGGTGGATACTGATACAATTACAATATTTGAAAGGCATCTTGATGGGTATATGAATAGGAAGGGTTTAGAGGGATATGGGCCAAGTGCTGGCAAGTGGGACTAGATTAAGTTAGGATATTCTGGTTGGCATGGATGAGTTGGACCAAAGAGTCTGTTTCTGTGCTGTACATCTCTGACTCTATTTCAGATTTCTTAGGTTTTAATCTCTTCTGAATAGACACAAAAGCCTCGATTTGGATCTTGCATTTGTTCACACACTCACTCATGTTGCTTTATAATCTCCAAGATAAACTAACTTAAGTCTTCCTAAAAAGAAAAGGACCTTTTTTGTTCAGGTTGATAAGTAAGTTAGTTAGCTCGGTGAGCTGGAAGGTTAGTTTTCTGACATTTTGTCACATGACTAGCTAACATCATCAGTGAACATCTCGAGTGATGTGCTGGTGGTATGTCCCATTTCTCTATTTATAGTTCTTGGTTTCTTAAGGTGGGTCATGTCATTTTTGGTTCTTCTTTTTTCCCTCAAGGGAAGCTAAATAAGACCTAAATTGATGTGTTTATTTCTTGGTTCCATGAGTGTTTATTGCAGTTAACAAGTTCAGTTGTTGACTTTTAAACTATGGCATTGCAATGGCTACCTGAAACACATTGACAAAGGTCTTAATCTAAATTTAAAAACTACTTCTAATCTCTAGGTTGGTCTGAAGCTTGAAGTACGTTTGCAGATTGCTCTTGATGTCGTGGAAGGTATCCGATTCCTCCATCGCCAAGGCCTTGTGCATCGAGACATCAAATTAAAAAATGTCTTGGTAAGATCTTGAGGTTCCAACAATATACGATAGGTTTGTGCTGCTTTTTACCTGGCTATTGGACATAGAATGGGTCACTTTGTTGGAGACGATTTAAACTTCTTCCTTCAAACTTGTTCATCTCTCAACAATGTTCAGTCTTGAGCTGAAGCAGGGTAGTGAGGCTGATCTAATAGACTAGAATATCTGCTTTCCACCGCTACTGAATGCGGTAACTTGCTGCAGAAAGCTTTTTAGTGTCCTGAGGATTGATTCCAATTCTAGTAAAGTTTAATGTCCATAGAATTACTTTTATATAGATGGAGGCTATTCAGCCCATTGTGTCCATGCCATTCGTATTGGAAGAACTGTCCACTCTTAGGAGACCACTTCCTTGCATTACCCTGAGTTTTGAAAATGTCGTCTTTTCAAGTGTATATTTGATTCCCTTTTGAAAGTCAGTATTTAATTTGTCATTTTTGTCAGCACACTTCCACACCACAATCGTGTGCATGAAATAATTCTGATGCCCCTCATCCCCTGGATTTTTCTAATCTTTTTCTTTGAGTCTGTTACCTCTGGTTATCACTAACTTTGAAACTGATTAAATCATAACTGTCAGTGAAACCATTTTCTCCTTAGTTATTATATTCTGTCAGTTAGATTTTGAGCATGCTCCAATATGTCCTGCTCTGAGGGCAATAATATATTGCTCTACTAATCTTCATGTGCTGGGTTAATGATGTGAAATATTCTTTTGGCTTTTCTGAAAAGTAATTTAGACTGACTAAGTTTAGCCTGTACTTCACAACTCATTTGATGGCCTCGTAACTTTGCACCTTTTTTGAGTTGAGCCAATTTCATAGTTGGACATGCTGTTGTCCAGCTATGATTACTCCGTTTCAAGGTTAGTGATCAAATCTAGGCCTATTAGCTTTTATACTTATGAGATTCCTGCTAATGCAGTCTGTGATCGAGCTGTGAACATGATAAGCTGTTGCCACAAAGCCTTAACTTTATCTTTTCGGCATCTGAAATGGCAAGGTGTTTTATTTATCTGAATTTGTAAAATATGCAACAACTTTAACATCTACCTGCTTTGTTACCAAGGCAGATTTGTGAATTGTGCTTCTGTCTATCTTTGTTCTTACAATATTTCAGCTGATTTAAGAGGCATAGTTTAGTTTCACCCTCTGGAGACTTTATTTACAGAACAGTGCTGTATAGTGAATATAGCTGCAGTCTTTTTTTTTGTTTTTAACCAGAATTGCTTGTTTTGAATCCAATGAAATTAGATGTGTGTGTTGCCACTTCTTTGAAATGATTCCGATACTTAACCTGTGTATCAGATCATGTAGGTCCATGGTACTTAATGTTGTATTTAATTGTTTAATCAAATGCAAAATACCTAGGAGTTCAGGTAATAAGGCAAACGGGTGTTGTGAGCTAATTACACATTTGAATACAATGAATTATTTTTATAGGGCCCAAAAGGTGCTGTTTTATTTATTTGGTTTAGTTTTGCGAAACAGATTTCTCAGAAGACGCGATTTTGAGGTCAGGGAAGCTACAAGATTGCTAGTTAATGATATGATACCGGGTTTGTTAGTCATGGTATTTTGTTTAGATTTTGAAATTGATTTGGGCATAAACTGTCTATCTGCTTCTCTCATTTTGAACAATGTTAGTGGTAACTAGTTTTCACAATTATGTAAAAGGGAGGAAACGCCCATCTTTGAACGAACTTGATATTTGTTATCACAATATCAGTCTGCTATGATCCAGGTTTTGAAGTCAAACTGATCAAGCCACTTTGCCTCAACCTTTCTTTATAATATATTTTAAGCTGGTTCTTCAATATTTATCTTCATTGGAAGAGAGGTTATATGTGTTTAACTGACAATTCAAACCTTGCATTCTTAATTTCTTTGTATGTCAAGCTTATATAACAAAAAAGTAATTTCATTTTCCCTTTTTTCTGGGCACGATCTGTTCCATTTGTTCCTCCTTCATCAGCAGCATAAGAACGATCATTTTCCAGCCCTAGTCAATTCTAAAGAAGTCACATTGGACTTGAAACATTAACAGTTTTTCTGCCCATGGATGCTGCCAGCCCTGCTGATCTCTTCCAGCAGTTTGTTTTTGTTCCCGATCTCCAGCATTCACACTACTTTTTTTATTTTGATCTTATTCTTTCATTGAAGACAAGAGATATGCAACCCTTGAAATACGTTTCATTGTTTTATTTTGCGAATTAGTCAACCCACACTGTACCTTTTTATCATGACAAAAATAATCCGTAATTTTAGTGTAATGATGTTCTGAGTTTTATAAATAAAGTAAAAGTTGACAAAAGCCAGGTTTTCTGCTAAATCCATGCAATACTATTAGTAGTTGGGCCACAGTCTGCGTGTTCTCTAATTCTAGGCATTGCTGTTTATGAAGATGGTGTAGTTTTGAAGTAACGAAATAAATTTATTGAAACCGTTCTAGGACTTAGAGTAAAATGTGTTTTCTTTGGAATGGAGAAGTCTAAACAGACATGCTCAACATGAATTGTTTAGAATGAGCAGAGTATTAGTGGCTGGTTATGATTGGCAAAAGGATCAGGTAGGACATGAGGGAAAAGATTTTTTTCCTCTAATGCAAGGAATGGTTAGAATTTGGAGTTGACTGCCTGATGGCACGGTAGGTAAATATTCCATAGTAGCCTTCAAATGTGAATTAAATAGATACTTGAGGGAATGGATATGGAGAAGGAGATGTGTAATTCACTATTTTTTCTCCTGAAAGAGCACAGACAGGATGTGCTGAACAGTGGCTGTTTTAGAAGTAAATCCTTGGCTGAATAGAAAAGACTAGCCTTTATTGTCACTGAATGGGTATAGTGAAAAGTTTATACATCACCAATTACAGCACCAACTCTGAGACCAAAGTGCCTTGGCACACTTTTAATTTCACAGTCTTAGACAATAGAGAAATAAATGTCCAGCATTGCAGAAATAAAAGATCAATACAACAGACCGTGCTGGCTACCGAAGTCAGGAAAGGAGCCACGTAATTGCAAGTCTATCTTTTTTTGTTGTTAGGGTCCTTCAAAGCACTTTGTAATGAATAAATGATTTTCGAGGTGCAACCACTATTCTCTGGGGGCAAGGTGAATAGCCAAAAAGCAGAATATTCAATTTTATAAGAATGAAATGGGGTGTGAATTTCCTCCGTGTCCACCCTGTTTACCCCCATTTCTGCAGCAGGAATGCTGTGTACAGGCAATGGAAGAGACATTGTCTTGAAGTTCTTTCACCAGTCCCCCACCTGACATACAATATTCCATAATTCTAGACTGTTACAGTAGAAATACGACATTTGGCCCATCGAGTCTGTTGTACATTGTCTTCATCAAGGCAAATTCTTTCAGCACTGATATTTTGTTTATTTTATTGATTATCTCAGAATGCAACCACATAGAGGTTAACCAATGAGTGAAATTAACCAAAATGCTGTTTGTGAAAGCACTATTGGGGGTGCGCTTAGCCAGGAAGGTCCCATGAATCTGAGTAGTCAGCTGTTTGTCTTTCAGTGTTGAGGAAAAGTTGTTGTCTTTGAATATTCCATCAGCTCCCTCTTGCTGTTTGAATACAGTTCCTGGACAATATGGTAAGCACCACATCACAAGCAGTTTTTACTAAAGTAAACTGAATCTCCTCTGAGGTTTTGGAAACCAAAACAGAAATTACTCATAAAGCTCGGCAGGCCTGGCAAAATCTGTGCAGAGAAATCAGAGTTCATGTTTCAGGTCCAGTGATCCTTCCTTCCTCTTCCTTTTTCTCAAATAATGGAGGGTTTGCATTTCAAATTTTTTTTGCACGTCTTATTTTGTGATCCATAGTTGGACAAGCAGAATCGAGCCAAAATCACTGACCTGGGATTCTGCAAACCCGAAGCTATGATGTCTGGGAGCATTGTGGGGACCCCTATACACATGGCACCTGAGTTGTTTTCAGGTATGTTATTTGATTGCTTGAATGAGATTTCCAGATGGCTTCGCTAAGCTAATGGAGTTAGGAAAGCAGTGTAGGATGTGCTAGCTAGCTCATTGGTTAGTACCTGCTTTAAGGTTTGTAGCTTCAGCACTGTTGCAATAGCTCCACAAAGCTGGCTGTTCGAGGTCTTTATCTCACAGCTGAGAAAGTTAAAATGGTGTTTCCATCTCAACCATTATCCAGTGTGTATCAATGGTGGGTGAGCAAATTTATCATTGTCTGATTCCCTCTCTTGACTGAAAATCCTACACATAAAGAAAAAAAAGTCTTTCATGTGGTAGATACTAAAGAGCAGCCAGCACATGGTTTTGAGACATGTATGTGTAATACCAAGACCTGCTTTTTATATAGCACCTTCCGATGTAATAAAATGCCCCAAGCCTCTTCTGGTGCCGATTAATTTTAAGGATTATTTCTGCCTTTTACTGCATTGGTATTGAAGCTGTTGTTCTTTTTTCCCTTTGCTGTTCTTTTGGATCTTGCCCTTAAAGGCATTGAAATTTAAGTTTCTTTGAAAGATCAGGGAAGGTATGCAGTGGCTCCTAACTAGTGTTTTTTCTTGAGCAGTCAGACTTCTGATCCATGTTTTAGCCTACTCTTGACAGCATGGAACTGACTGTTCTGGTAAAGCTGCAATTCAACTTCAGTTTTGATTGGGGTTCTAATTTTGACATCCCTTATTTAAACTCTGTTAACCTTGCACTATTGTTTGTACTGTAAACAACACTGAGGCACTGAAAATATCAAATTACGTTTCAAGCAATGTCATGCTGAATCTCCAGTGGCCGTGTGACAACAGCAAGTTGAACAGGTATTGCCTTTGACATTTAGCCATCAGTTCAATTCTAGACCAGACAGAGCTGCTTTCAGACATGTGCATGTGTCCAAAGTTACCATCTTGCACATAGCTATTTGAGTGTAACTTGAATGAATTTTGGCACCAAGGGATCCACATTGTCACAGTCACTTTTGTTGATGTTGACCTACCTGAAAGAACAGGAGGCTACTATTCTGCCCCTCCACCACTTTCTGCCTTTCATTTAGATCACTCTTGGTCTTCAACTCCCAGTTACATGCCTTTACTTTCTTGATATCCTCCTCTTTACAATCTCTTTGTTATGAAGCAAAGGTCCAAGACGGTCCATATTGACCCTGCTGTTAGCACTCTGATTACCAGAGTCTAGATTAGAGTGGTGTTGGAAAAGCACAGCAGTTCAGGCAGCATCCAAGGAGCAGGAAAATCGACATTTCGGACAAAAGCCCTTCATCAGGAATACACTGTATTCCTGATGAAGCGCTTTTGCCGGAAACGTCGATTTTCCTGCTCCTTGGATGCTGCCTGACCTGCTGTGCTTTTCCAGCACCACTCTAATCTAGACTCTGGTTTCCAGCATCTGCAGTCATTGTTTTTACCTCTAATTACTACCCATTGGGAAGTAGTCAGGAGAAATCAGAGGCTTTTTTTCGTGGTGTTACAAATCGCTGACTGTGTTTAAGGATCAGTGTGTGGAGGGAGGATAAGGAAGAGTCGACTGGTATTACACGTCGAATTGAATCTATGGCTGAATTATAATTCCTCCACAAAGCACTTACGTGACTTATTCTCAAACGTTGAAAGTTTAGTTGCTTATACTGTTTTTCTATTCTTTTTGACCATTTCCAACCCCTATGATCCTTTAGGCAAGTATGATAATTCTGTGGACGTGTATGCATTTGGAATCCTTTTCTGGTATCTGTGCACTGGCACAATTAAACTCCCAGAGGCGTTTGAAAAATGTTCAAGCAAAGATCAGCTGTGGAACAATGTGAAGAAAGGTATTTGTTGTTATACTTCTCTCAATGAATGAAGCTGGGGATTGTTTCAACAAGTTTGCACGTAAATTGATTCTTAAACTTTCCTCAATTTGCTAATGGACTTTATGGGGAAAATAACTCAGCAAAAATTGACATGAACTGTGAACAGGCAACCAAAAATTTGTTGGAAGTAAATTTGAAGGGGGGTCTTCAAGGAAGAGAGCAATGCAGAGATTTAAGACGAGAATTCTAGAGATTGGAGTCTAGGCATTATGGTGGGTTGGAGAAAATTGGCAATTACACAAAAGCAATATTTGATCCATGTCCTTAATCACAATTCCACTGAATAAAATGTCAAGGAAAGGGATTTGTCATGTGGGAATTTGGAGAATGACTTTGCCTACCTTTGCAGTGTTCCCAGACCTGTGAGGAGGTCAAAATTGCCAGGAAGTCAGACTGGGTCAACTATTCCCCCATATCATGATTTCATTTATTCTGCCTGATAATTGTGAATTCATTCTGGATTAGAGGTGCTGGAAAGGCACAGCAGTTCAGGCAGCATCTGAGGAGCAGTAAAATCGACGTTTCGGGCAAAAGCCCTTCATCAGGAATACAGCCAGAATGCCTGAAGGGTGGAGAGATAAATGAGAGGAG
>NC_057735.1:7375236-7424777 GCF_004010195.1 Chiloscyllium plagiosum
GGTGTAGGTTTGCTTGCTGAGCTGTAGGTTTGATATCCAGACGTTTCATTACCTGGCTAGGTAACATCATTAATGGTGACCTCCAAGTGAAGCGAAGCTGTTGTCTCCTGCTTTCTATTTATATGTTTGTCCTGGATGGGGTTCCTGGGGTTTGTGGTGATGTCATTTCCTGTTCGTTTACTGGAGGGGTTGATAGATGGCATCTAGATCTGTGTGTTTGTTTATGGCGTTGTGGTTGGAGTGCCAGGCCTCTAGGAATTCTCTGGCATGTCTTTGCTTAGCCTGTCCCAGTACAGATGTGTTGTCCCAGTCGAAATGGTGGTTTGTTTTCATCTGTGTGTAGGGCAACGAGGGAGAGAGGGTCGTGTCTATTTGTGGCAAACTGGTGTTCGTGTATCCTGGTGGCTAACTTTCTTCCTGTTTGTCCTACGTAGTGTTTGTGGCAGTCCTTGCATGGAATTTTGTAGATGATGTTGGTTTTATCCGTGGGTGGTACAACCCATGGACAAAACCAATGTTATCTATAAAATTCCTTGCAAGGACTGCCACAAACACTACGTAGGACAAACAGGAAGAAAGTTAGCCACCAGGATACACGAACACCAGCTAGCCACAAAAAGACACGACCCTCTCTCCCTCGTTGCCCTACACACAGATGAAAACAAACCACCATTCCGACTGGGACAACACATCTGTACTGGGACAGGCTAAGCAAAGACATGCCAGAGAATTCCTAGAGGCCTGGCACTCCATCTACAACGCCATAAACAAACACACAGATCTAGATGCCATCTATCAACCCCTCCAGTAAACGAACAGAAAATGACATCACCACAAATCCCAGGAACCCCATCCAGGAGAAAGATATAAATAGAAAGCAGGAGACAACAGCTTCGCTTCACTTGGAGGTCGCCACTGATGTTAACAAGCCAGGTAATGAAACGTCTGGATATTAAACCTACAGCTCAGTGAGCAAACCTGCACCCTAAACCTCAACCTGAGCTTCACAAACCTTGCAAAAATGCCTAGTGTACTTCTACAGCATAAAGTTTGCGAAGGAGTTTAATTTTCTCTGCTTTGAATAATCTGAGATTGCCCTCCACAAGTGTAATTCAGCACAGTGAGTGGAGTCACCATGTTTTTGCTCTGGTTTGCAGCTGTCTTTTTAAATACTGGAGTGCATAGATAGCAATTGCAATAACTGAAGATCTTGGCCTTTCACATGGTCATATTACAGACTAACAGAAGTACTTGGGTAAACTTTATTGCAATCCCAATACGATTACAGAATTTTTTTTGAGAGAAGCACTCGCTTTAACCTCTATATTCTGCACATGCTAACAGTAATCTATGCTTCATGAGAAGACAAAGCATATCTACACTGAGCCATTAGAGTGTACTGAAACCCTGTCAATCCTTCGCAAGAACACTATAAACAGTGATGAAAACATCTCCCACATCCTTATGGATGAATGACCTTTTAATTGCATCTACTTAAGAAAGCATCAGTGTTCAGAACCAATGCCACAAGCCAAGACATTGGGCATAGATGTTGTGAAGCCACATTCCTATATGTATCATTTTATGCCCTAGTACTATCGGTCTGCATTCTTTTATTAATTTTGATTTATTCCTTCCTCCCTCTTCTGCTCTGGTTATATCTTTTCAGCTGCGACATTTTTGCTGGCAGGGCACCCAGTCAAAATGAGTTGCAGCTTGTTTTATTCACTTGCTTATGGTTTGTGAGCATCACTGAGCCTGCATTTATTGCCCTCAAAGGTGGTGACGAGCAGTTGTCTTGATCCACTGTGATTCATTTGGTATAGGTGCACCCACAATTGGGAAACGTTCGAGCAATTGCAGGACTAATTGGCTACCATTTACCAAGTGTTAGTGCAGGTGAGTTAAGCTGAATGGGCCCCTTCATGTAGTGTAACTTGAATCTTTGGTTCTAGGTGCACGGCCAGAACGGCTCCCTACGTTTGACGAGGAATGTTGGCAGCTGATGGAGGCATGTTGGAATGGTGACCCGTCCCAGAGGCCCTTGCTAGGAATTGTTCAGCCCATCCTGCAAAGCATCATGGACAGACTCTGCAAAAGTCACTCCGGGACACTCTGCAAAGATGGCTAAATGTGATGAGATTGGGGGAAAACCGCGTGGATTTACAGGAACTCCCCACAGTGGGGAGAAGAAAGCAAAAGACGAACTCAGTTTATTGAGGCAGGGTTGTTTGCATTGAGCGCAGTATAAGTATTAACACTAGTTCAGCATTACTGTTTACCTTCTGCTATGCAGCAAGAGAGCAAAACTTGAGATTTTTTATCCAATGTCTTGGACTTGTACGGGGTTGCAATAGGACAGCTTGTTGGGAATAATGCAAGGAACTCATTAGCTTTTTTTTTGCCAGACAGTATTTTTGAGCAAACCTTGCTTATGGTTCCCCCAAGTTAGCACAGAATACCATTTAAAAGGTGTATATACATAGGAATGTAACTGTTTTCTTATTACCTCTCTTCTCTTGTTCTCTGCATTCCATTCTGATCCATGGAAGACTGCATGGATTGCAGCTAGTGGATAAATGTTCTTTTGCCAGGGAAGAAGGTGTAAAGGAACAGTAACATTTTGGTCAAAAATTAGCACCATGCACCATTCATTTTCTGTCAACAGCTTCCAATACTAAGCATGGTAGTATATGTTTATGCACTACTAGCACTTGTCCTCCTTTCTCTGTCCACAAATAGTGCCACTTTGCACTATTTTTATGTTTATACTTTTATCTTTGGAGCTCACAGCTGTTGGGAAATTATGCAGCGTTTCACAGTTTCCTTGAGTTTACTGCTGTGTGAATGGATTGGAGCTGGAAAATGGACATGGTTACTTCTCTGCACCAGCCTGTCCCTCTCCCAGAATCTCTCTTGAAGGTATTGGTCAGTAGTTTCTAGACATTGCTTGTGCTCAGTGTTGTTTTACACAAGAATTGTTGCTACCTCTCTTTATTTTAATTGCCCTAAAACCGCTCACTGGGATCTTTTGCATTATAATCTTTAACAAAATATCAAAGAACAATATCACTACTGCACATAATCATTTAGTTGATTAAAACCTTGGAACTGGGGCTGCAAGGAAAGCATTGATGCCTGAAAGGTGAAAGCAATTCAAATTTTTACTTTTAATCCTTCTAGCAACGTGTCAATGATTATATTCAGCTACCACCCACATATTTGTCATCCAATGGGCCTTTCAACTTCTAATCCTAAAGTAGATGTCATACCTGACCGAGAAGGAGGGAGGTTATGACAATCTTGATCTTTCTCTCTAGCCATGAAATTAAAGCATTTGAATGCCTCTGGATTGAAGACCCTTCCCAACATTTAACACTATTGTACCTTCCATTACTCATGGCTCCATTTTTAAATTATTTATCAGATTTTGGCTATTCTGAAATGGTTGCCAGGTTATAAGAGCACATTGGTTATAAGCGAATTTTGTATTGTTGCTAAGTGATAAGTGAGTTATGGTAAGGGATCTTACAAAAGAGATGGTGAATAAGCAGCCTTGTTTGACACTCCATTCTATTTTCATGAAAAATTGGTATTTGGATTCAAGATTCTCCATCTTCTGGCTTTTATTTCTGGCCAAACCTATTTTCACCCTGTTTGGTGATTATTTTGTGTTCTCATCTACTGTTTTTTTATGCATGTGTATTTGTTATTTTTCAACTTGTGTAGAACTTTGTTTACTTCAGTGTATTTAGCCCCCCCTCAACATAAAGGGGCTGTGTTGAGATTTGCCCAGTGGAAATCTATTATCTTTATGAAGTTTGGTTCTTCAATGTTTCCTTTTTTGTATTAATGAAAGATGGCAGAATGCCTTTATCTGTGTATTATGAAAAAATGATACATTGTGTGGGTCTTAACATTAGTTATGTTAAATCTGAGTTTGTGCCAAAAGAGCCAATGAATAAGGTCTAAGTGACAGGAAATTACCACCAATGGATCAAGTACATCCTTAAAACACAATCTGTAAATTTGCACTTTGACACCAGCACATCTAGCCAAGTTTTTTTCTGAACTGAGCTTGCTAGATCCGACACTCCATTCTTCTACAGTCTACTTGAAAGTGATGTAACACTAACGTTATTACAAAAAAAAATCATTCTAGTTGCATTAGAACAGACTCTTGGAACAACTTATTTGGTATTTTGAATATTTTAGTTTTATGCTTTTGGTGCAGAATACAGTTATTGAATTGTTGGTCTTTCGTTCGCTGTCTGAGACAGTGTTTAGTTCTGTTTGAGGGAATGGTTCTTGAGTGTCAGCTATTGGTTTAAATGAAAGAATGAAGGCCCCAATCTGCAAGTCAGCTTGTCTAAAGAGCGACACATTTAGTACAGAAACAATTTGGCAAGATGTTTTAATATAGGAGATGACTGGCCTTAACATCTTGAGACCTGTAATGTCCAAACCTGTAACATGAAATAGTGATAATATGGAATATAGTTAAGGTTTCTCAAGTGAGAATTATGAGGTAGGTGGAATTTTTCAGATGTAAGTGTACCATAAGGACAGCTTCACCTGGGATATGTGAGAAAGGTACCTCTCATTACCAATGAGCCTTTTGTTCTTTCCCTAGATTGTTTTAACCAGTATTGCTTTTGGAACAAAAGCATCATATATTATCATTTAAAAATCTTCTGAACAGTGCAGTAGAAAAATAATTTATTAAATTGGGAGGAGATCAAAAGGCAAATAGCACCATTGATGTGTAGTTGACCCAATAATTCTAACTTTGAAACTTTTAATGCCTAATTTGCGTTACTGTGAGAATGTAGGTGGAGTGATGGATCCTAACATGGTATCATCTATTTGCTGATCTGTGCCGAGATCAATTACCAATCAGTTGTTGTTTTCAGCCAACTTTTTTCCTGTTTCCAAATTTTACAGCACAAGTGACAGAAGCATCAATCTGCAATATGTCTTTGGAGAAATCACAGCATTCTGAAAGACTTCACTTGGACGAATGCTCCTTACCCCATTTAGTTCTAATGAATGTAGTAAACAAATTGGACAGAAGGGATGGGAATGCATATAATTTTGAATTTGTTTTTAAAAAGTGAAGAGGAAGGAGCTGCTATACTGTGAGCACTTGCAAGTAGCCAAGTATTTAACTTCACCTTGCAGAAAACGTTTAATCCATCAAAACAGAGACCCAACTGGGAGAGTCTGTCTGTTCACACAACCTAAAGTTGGTTTCATTTGTGTTGTCTTAATCTTACCTAAATTTGGGTTGTGATTCTCTGAACTTTCTTCCCTGAGGCCCTGTACCACCACAACCAACCACCCCTACCCCAGAGACTACTAACAGCAACAGTGGTATTTGATCTATTCTGTCTGAATAAGATTTGTTTGGTTTTCAAACCAGCCCCATCTTAAAAGTAAATGGTTATAACCTGAAAGCAGTGAACCTTTAGCCAGTTAACTTGCACATCGTCTTTTTATGTGCAACTTGTTTGTCAAGTTTTCAGATCCACCTGCTGTGAGGGATTCTCAATAGTGCATGTATTTGAGTAAACAAATCTATTCTCTGCACCAGCCTCCCCCACACAGACACCCGTTCCAGGGAAAAACAGGAGTCTGCTGTGTAAATTTTTTTCATCTAAAAGGTAATCCTGGCCCTTGATATGGCTGGATTTGTGTTAAGTTTCTTGGCAGGGAGTTGGTTGGTTTAAACACTGAGCTTCTGAGTGAAGGGATTGAAATGTAAGTCTTGGATGGTTGAACTGGAGAGTCCAAAGAAGTGCCACATACAATTTGTAACTGATTCCTGTCTGAACGCCTGGGGGGAGAAATGGTCGGGTAACAGTTTGTCAAGTCACTGCAATGATGAAGGTTAAATGCAGGTAGCTATCTAGGTGTAGGAGGCAAGCTGATTATCCCACCAGTAACAAGTAGCTGCCTGTTTTTATATATTTAAAAAAAAAGCACAACAAGGTTTCTTAGCAAATCAAATTAGGTAGTTCCCTTTTATTTCCCTTTTATTTCTTTTATTGGTAGTCCAACATGCAGGATTCAAAGGTAAACTATTGAAGATATAAATAGATTGTAATAACACTAATTCAGATCACTGAATCTTGATTATTCTAACACAGTGGTCCCAGTACACCAATTTTAAATTGAAACTTAAGTAAATCTCTCCTCAGTCACACAGTGACCTGTAAGATGTTCTTAACACCTCTCATCCCATTTAGAAAAGCTGTCTGAGAACGGGTCAGTATTTCTAGGAAGAAGCCAAGAGCTTTGTATAAAATGGGTTGCAAAAATATGGTGACAGGCATGTCTCCCTTTTATCGCACTTCAGCTGCAGACAGAGACTTCAGCTGCAGATAGAGGCTTGTATATTTAATTTTTCAAAGTAAGCACTTGGACTGACAGCTGCACTGGGAATACCCAGCCCCCCTCTTTCCACCCACCCCCCCCCCCCCCAACCAGCATGGTTACTTGGTTCCTGCATCGAGCTGAAACCTGTTGTAGAGCGTTGAATCGCAGAGGAGGTGAGGTGAGCTCAGCTCCGTCCAGTTTTACCTTTTGAAACACTATGGGAAAACCAGTAGGCCTCTGGCTGCTGCAGTTTTAAAAAGGTATGTCCTCCTGCACACGTTTGACTCCTTTTGCAGGGTAACACCAATTACACCTTGTTTTGTAAATTCCCACCTATCGAAAGGAGTCTGACTTTCTTTCCTTGCGTTCAAATTGCAGGCTAGATGGGGTGAGGGGCGGAAAACTGCCCACGTAAAGCAACTCTAAGTGAGATGTTCCTATCTATTTGCAGTGTTACCTAAACCATTTTTGGTTTTATTTCCTTTTTAAGGCACTTCCACTCCATATTAAAACAGTGTTTAAAAACTTCTAAGATGTATACTCTATATTTAACATTGCACACAACCTTGCACCTTCTCTTTTCTCTCACTTCACTTATCAGGTTTTCCAAATCCTTTCTCATTTCTTGATTTGGTGACATTTCACGATATCCGTATGCCATAGAAGTTGACCAATGAGTGTGTTTCTGAGATAAAACCAGCCACTCGATTTCTCATTCATCGCCCAGGCTGAATAAACACTTGTGCACATGGTTTCAATTCATGTGACACATCCAGATCCAAACAACTGTAAATTAAATATGGTTTCTTAAGATTTTTGCCCCTTGACATGTTAAACTGTGTTTGTATAATGTACATGAGAAATATCGATAAAGGTTCATTAATCTTTTAATCAAAACTGTATTGTATAATTGACTAAATCACTGCACTTTACTTCTAATTTTGTAATAGCAATTAATCTAGAAAGCTTATTCCTTGTCCCTTGTAATTTTTTACATTTATGGCCTGTATTTTAGTCCAATTCCATATTAATTTACGTTTGTTTTTGGGAGAGAAATTGTCTTTTGGATTATTGTTAATTGTTTTGAGGGCCTTTTGGTGTTTTGGTTGTTGGGTTAATTGTCAAATGTTCTCAACTTTAGTTCAGTTGTAAACAATATGTGTCAATGACAGAATCATGAGAGGGAGGCCAATATATTGAGGTTGCAATAGCCAAATAATACTTAAAGGAGGTCCCTGTAGCGGTAGCTGTTACTCAGGCCACTCTCAGTGCAGCAGATTCTGATAACAATAACAGGAAGGGCTTTTGTTAGGCCTCAAGCTAGGTGAACAGGACAATGTTCTGCTAATACCTGCACGGTGCTGTTCTTACAGGAAAGGGCAGTAATGTTTTCAGCAGACTAGTATTGTTTTTTTAAATCTTAATTCTCCCCTTCTATCCAGTATTGCCTTAGACGTCAGTCAGGATGCCCTAAATTCCCAGGTGGTGGTCTGCTAATTGTTTTCCAATCACCCAATATAGCACTTGCTGAACCTTGCTGCCTTAGTTAAACCCTGGAGAAAGAATACTACTACCAAGAAGGGTGTTTTGTGTCTACTTGGATTTGAATTCCCTCCACCAGCCCTTCTCAACGAGGGGACTGGAGGATGAAACAACAACTCCGTATGTCATAATAAGGGTGAATCCTTTGGGGAAGATCTTATTGGTCAACTGCACAATTCATTAGCACAATCCTGCATAGAACAATTATGTTTACTTTTTTGTTGGTACATTCTGATACAGGTTTGTTTTGTTTTAATGTAAATGGTGACAAGACTTGGCATCATAATGGAGATTTTTAAAATACTAAATCTGCTTGGACTCTTCTGTGTTGAAAAACAACTGGTTGGATGCATTCTTAATATTTTACCATTGTGTATTCCTTGTAATCTTTCTCCAGTTAAGCCATTGAGTAAAGTTAAGATAAAGTGTTTTTAAAAAAACATTACCTGGTTGTTAAAATGCCTGTGCTGTAAAATCCTGTTTTAAATCAAGAAAACTGAAAAAATATACAAAATACAAGGTGCTATAATAAAGATGAACATTAACCAACTCCTTAAACTTAATATCTCAAGTTGCTTTTCTGTTTACATTCGCTCTTCCACATTGAATGGCCTGGAAGAAGGTAGGTGAGAAGGTACGTCCCATTCACATGGGACAAATCAAGTCATTTGATTCTAACTTGGAATGTTACAGCACTAAAAGTTAGCACTGTCTTGACTCTGCAAGAAAACTCTTTACCCATAGCGCTGGACATTTTCCCTTTCATTGTTTATCCAATTTGCTTTTGAAAGTTTCTAGAGTATCTCCTTCCATCACCTTTCGTGCACATCTGAGGGAGGCAAATAACCTTACTTCCCAGCCCCTCCCCCTCCTTCCACTCCTCCCATCCACCTACCAGATTCACTCCTCCCATTGACCAACCAGGTAGTACCCTCTGCCTGTCTTCACCTATCCCCATATCACCACCCTGCCCCCGCCTCCCCCTTTATCTGCAGCTCCCCCACACCCAACCCCAGCCCTGACGAAGGGTTACACCTGAAACGTCAACTTCTCCACCTACTGATGTTGCCTGCCTTGCTGTGTTCTTCCAGCCTCCTGATTGTCCACCACCATTTCCGTCACTAGATTGCAGAGCCCCTCAGCAGAAATTGATCTTCTCATTTGCGCTCTGATACTATTTCCTGTTATTGTCAATATGTATGTGCGTGTCCCATTACCAATGATTTGTCCATCTGCACTTTCATAAAGCAACAATATGGTGACTTTACCTGGTATTCGAGTAACACTATGACCATCTTTAACAGCAGAGAATCTAACCATCAATGCCATTACCCATCACTGAATTCCCTACAGTCAATATCCTGGGGGTTATTATTGAGCAGAAACTGAATTGGACTTTTGGTGCTTCCTTTGGAACCAGGTAGACAAATGGTAACTCTGACAGGAACACTTTATTGACCATGCTCCCAATTCCACAGCTGCTGCTCGAGTTCTGCCCCTTTGAGTCACATGGCCAGCTCTTAAAGGAGCAACGCTCCAACTGTACATAATACCCCTCCCTTTGTTTTAAAGCTCCCATGGATAAGCATATATACAACAGTTATCAAGATTATACAGGCATTGTAACCAACATGTGCAGAGTCAGGAACACTTAGAAAAGCATGCTAACCATGGAGGAGTGACCACTTCCTCCTGTATAGATGATCTGGCTGTAGACTGCATCAACATGATTAGTCGCTTGAGAATGGCAGTTCCTAGAAGACCATCCTGTCATCTCAGGAGCCTTTCCTAGTGTGGCCTTCTAGAAACTCCTGTTGTTCTGCAGATGTGTCCCACTCTGGCTGTTGCTCTGTGACACTGCTGCTATCTCTCCTCTCTGGGTGTGGTCAGCCCTGCCTTGGATGACAAATGGCTCAGTCAACACCCTTACTATTCTGAAGGATAGTCCCCTCCCCCTGTTGGTGAGATATGGTGACCAGCCTGTCAGCAGGTCTCCTCCAGACGAGTTAATCCCCTGAATGTACTGTATAAGACAATGGCTCTGTTGGAGCCGTCACCAGTGCTAGGATCCATTTTTCCCCAGACATGTATGCTCCTCTTAGAGCATATTCTGATCTTCTGGCCGTCTGTCCTTTTTGATTTCCCTGTACCATCTCCTCTGGTCTCTTCCAGCTTGCAGTAAGTCAGATCTGGATTTGGTTCTCGGCTAGCAGCTGAACATTAGGAGTGGTGGTGAACGCTGGGTTGTCTCGTGGTGTACCAGTGCATGCTGGGAACTTGTTGCCTCTCTGTCCTTGTGAGATCTTGAAAGCCTGCTTCAAGGTTTGAACAGATCTCTAAGCCTGGCTAATTGTCAACCAGGTGATCTCCATTGTATAACTCCATATGTTGGAGTGGGCATCCATGACTGCAAGCAGCATCTGTCCCTCTACTGGTCTGGCTCAATGGTCGCGAATCTGCTGCCACTATGATTGATGCCATTCCCATGAGTGAAGGGGCGATAATGGCAATACCTCCCTTACTAATGTGCAGGATTCAGTTGATCCCACTTTCTCCTCAGTTGGAAAGTCCACATTCAGCTATGAAAATAGTTCCTGGCTATTTCCTTTATTCACACAATGCTGGGGTGCCCATGATGCACTTGTTTCAATACCTTTCCTCTGAATGCTAGAGGGATAACTGCATGCATTCCCCACATTTACCACCACCTCTGATACAGGCAACTACCTCCTGGACAGGTAAGGATGTAAATTTGGGCAGTGCCAGTGGGAGGTGGGGGTGTGTGCAGTAGGATGGTGGGTACAGTGTTGGGAGTGGATCAGGGTCTCTGAGGGAATGGTCTATCTCTCATCAGGATGGTCTCATGGCTCGCTGCTGCTTCTTGGAGGAGGGTGGTGGGAGAGAATAGCCTGAATTGTCCCCATCTGTCACCACCATCCTCCACCTGGCTGAGTTCATCCTCACTCTTAACTTCTCTTCCTTCGACTCCTCTCTTTCTTTAGGTCAGAGGGTGGCCATGAGCCCCAGTTATACCTATCTCTTGGTGGGACATGTGGAACCCCCATCCACCACACACTCCAGCATATCGATGACATCATCTGTGCTGCTTCCCTCTCTTGTCTGGAATTGGAAAAGTGTATCAATTTAATTTCCAATTTCCACCCCACTCTCCCCCTTCAAGTACATCTCTGACTCGTCCCTTCCCTTCCTCCAACATCTGTTTCCATTTCTGGGGTAGGCTGGCCACCGATATCCATGACAAACCCACTGTTACCTTGACTAAACATCCTCAGACCCTACTTCTTGCACTCTATTCCATTTTCCCAATCTTCTGGCTCCTTTTGCATCTGTTCTGATTATACCAATTTCAACAAGGGGCGGGGGGGGGGCTTTCGCAATATCCATCATCTTCCTCAACTGAGGATTCCATAGCACCATGGTTGATATACATCAAAATGCCACTTGACTATGAAATGGATGAGGAATAGTTTGTTTTTAAAATACTGCTTGATTTGTAAACTTATGGAAAAGGAATAAAATGGTTTGTGTAATTTAGTTTGTAACTACACATTCAATTTAGCCAGATTATATGCTGTTCAGTGCTCGGTTTATCTGAATTTTTAAAAAATTTATTCATGGGCTGAGGGCATCACTGACTAGACTAGCATTTACACTGAATTCAATTTCTGCCATCTGCTGTGACAGTATTGAAACCCAGTTCCCAGGTGATTAGCTGGGTCTCTGGATTGATGCTGCATAGCTTGATGTGTTCTCCCAGTCTCCTGCTTGACTACTTTAGGTTAACAGTTTAGTGATAACACCATGAGGCCATCCCCTCCTCTTAAGTAAATACGTAATTAGCATTTTAAACACTTAACTACAACATTAAAATTGATCCAAACAGGCAAAGAATTTACAATCCAGCATAGAAAGCTTTAAGAAAAACACTCAATTTCATGAATAAGCAAGTAGAATTACATGTGAACCATCTGACAAGTGTTTACTGGTGGGATCAGTCAAGAAACTGAAACTATCATTGTCACAGGAACCTGTCTTGTTCATTCATGTCATTTAGGAAAGTGTATCTATTGTCCTTACCTGGTTTGGCCAATAGCAATGTGCTTGACTGGTCTTACCACTGAAGCCCATGTATCATTAAAAAGTGTTTTTTGAAATTATCCTGTCGTGAGCCTCTGCATGTTATACACTTACTACATGTCTTGCATCTTCAAGCTGTCAATCTCTAATTTTGCTGTCTTTGGATGTTCACTCTGATAACTGGGCTGTTGTCATAGTCAAGATTAGTAAACTGGGGATTGTGCTGGTAATATACTTTCTTTAAAATTAATCCAATTGGTCTTGGTGTTCCTGTTTCTCTCAACTTTACCACACGATGGTGCTGTGAGGCTGCACAATGAAAATAGATATTTTGAATCACACCCTCTCTGATGTGGATGTACCCCTGGAGGTGGGATTTGAACCTGGGCTCAGAAGTAGGGGTTTACCACTTTACCATCAGAACAGAATGTTTGTGTTATTTCTGCAAGTGTGCTGGTTCAGTGTGAAGGTACTCTAGAAAGAAACTTCACATTCAGGTTTTCCTATGCTGAAATGCTTTTAAAGTGCAGTCACTATTGTAATGTAGGTTGCACACAAGATAATGGCATTGTTTGGTCGGCACAACATCTGGGGGCCAAAGGGACTGTGCTGCACTGTAATGTTCGATGCTCTAAGATTGAGAAATAAATACTAACTAGGACTAAAGCCAAAACTCCCCTACTCCAAGGTGAGAAATGGCACTTGTCATGGTTTCAGCTGCTGGTATTACTGGATAATCCAGTTTGTTACAGTGCTGGTTAGTCATGGGAGGTACTCCCGTGGAGCTGCAATTATGGTCTTTAAGGAAAGAACGTGAGCTTATTACACAAAAAGAAAACAAAAGCTAAACCTATTAACTTGAGGACTGAGCACATGGCTCTGGCAAGAGGAAATGAAGATTCAAGAAGCATTTTGAGGTTTGAGTTCATCCACTGATTGAATATGTGACTAAGACCAAGAAGACCTGAGGTGAATGAAAGAATAAACCTCTGCAATTATATAGCTATTTCTCAAAGTCTCATGTTATCCCTGGTTTACAGCCAAGCAAGTCCTTTTTTTGAAGAATAGTCATTGTTAGTATTGTGGTGGCTGAGGAATAAAATAACAAGAGAAATATCCAGGATCTGGGCAAGAGACAAAAACAAAATGCAGATGCTGGAATCCGAAAGAGACAAACCGGAAGCTGGAAGAACACAACAAGCCAGCCAGCATCAGGAGGTGGGAAAATCAATGTTTTGAGTACAATCCTCTGTTATATCTGAGGATGTGTGCATGAACGGTCCTGCTGTGCTGTGGGATTT
The DNA here is from genome assembly GCF_004010195.1 of Chiloscyllium plagiosum. Lineage (NCBI taxonomy): Eukaryota > Metazoa > Chordata > Chondrichthyes > Orectolobiformes > Hemiscylliidae > Chiloscyllium > Chiloscyllium plagiosum. The sequence goes on from NC_057735.1 coordinate 7,388,556, forward strand.
TCTTTTAACAGCCCACCTGAGAAGACAGACGGATCCTCCAACAGTGCAGCACTTTGCCAGTAGGGCACTGGATTATCAGCCTAGATTATATTTCTTGAGCAAAGCTTGAACCCACAGTCTCTGACTCGGTGTTAACAGAGTGCCACAGTGAGACACCAGCTTCCTGCCTGCAATGCTGCTATGTTGCTAGGGCAGCATTTATGGACAGTGCCACCAGCTGTGCATGCACAGAAACAGAATATGGCAGCGTGATGTCACTGCCATATAATTAAGCAATGGTTCCCAGTCTTAAAGATGGTGCTGCCCACATAGTCACAGGGAAGAGGAGAAATGCTCAAAACATTGACTCTCCTACTCCTCTGCTGCCTGACCGGCTGTGTTTTTCTAACACCACTCTCAGTCATGGAACAGTCATACACCAGAGCGTGCCCAGCATAGTGAGAGTAAGGTCACACTAATTAGGAGAATATTCTTGTCTGTGGTATTAGTCATTGGAGAAATACCTTTGCCAGTAACTGGGGAAAATAAAGGCATTCTTTGTTATTTCTGCGGAGAGCACTGGACTGAGTTATTGAACAAACTCAACATCATCACCTGGTTGTCCATGAATGCACAGGGCTCCTTTGGATCTGTCCCATCTGAGTACAGTCAGGTAAAGACACCATCACCTTATGCTATAGAGATGTCACTCGTTTACAGAGGCATGCTGGTGCAACCGAGATTCCCATCATCCACAATCCCACCTAGGCACGGATGGCTCACACCACCATCTTAAATGTGACAAAACAATTGCAGATAGAGTCACGGAATCATAGGTCCTAGAGATCTGAAACAAACAAAAGTCAAATTTCTGGAGAATCTTAGCAGGTCTGGCAGTATCTGTGGAGAGCGAAACAGTTAATGTTTCTTGTCCAGTGCCCCTTCCTCAGAACTGAACTCTGGAATGGTGCTTCATTGCTTTAAAGTGGTGTTCCATTAATCTGGGACTTCTACCCCTCACAAAAGCAACTCTTTTATGCAAAAAAAATGCAGTTTAATGTGAAGTTTTATTCTTAAAAGTACAGTCTTCTTCATGCCTCAGGACAAATGATTCATATCCTATGATTTTTTAAATATATATTAACCAAACAAACCCTATCGTTTAATTAAGGAAAGAACTGTAGCTGCTGGAGATCTTAAAAACAGAAATTGCTGGAGAAACTCAGATCTGGCAACATTAGTGAAGAGGAAACAAAGTTAACATATTGAGTCTGATGTGACACTACTTCAGCACTGAACCCTATCTGAACATTGATAAACATTCAATCTAGAAGCACAAAATCAATGTTTTTTTTAGTATTCACTCATGGGGCAGCGGCATCGCTGGCTGGGTCAATATTTATTGCCCATCCCTAGTTGTCCTTGAGAAGGTGGTGGTGTGCTGCCTTCTTAAATCCCTGTAGTCCATGTACTGTAGATAAACCCACAATGCTGTTAGGGAGGACAGTTAGGGTTTATAATGATAAACATTAGCCAGGTCTTTAATACTGCAAGTTTATGTGACTGTGTGGGTCACACGATATTAATCAGAGCTTTTCAGTTTGTTAACATGAGACACTGTTCAATTATGTTACAAGATTCAAAATTCAGCTCCAATCGATTTCACAACCCATAAATCAAAGTTTAGTCTTGACGAGATGAGGACAACCTAGAATGACAAAGGAGAGCCTGGGATTTTAAAATTATGATCCATATACCCAAGACACCACAAACAAAAACATGGTCAAAAGGAATTGCGTGAATCTTGATCAGATGGGCCGAGGGGCGGCAGATGGAGTTTAATTTAGATAATTGCAAGGTGCTGCATTTTGGGAAAGCAAATCAGAGTAGGACTTGTACATTGAATGGTAAGGTCCTAGGGCGTGTTGCTAAACAACGAGACCTCAGAGTGCAGATTCATAGCTCCTTGAAAGTAGAGTCGCAGGTAGATCGGATAGTGAATGAGGAGTTTGGTATGCTTTCTTTTATTCATCAGAATATTGAGGACAGGAGTTGGGAGGTCATGTTACAGCTGGACAGGACATTGGTTAGGCCACTGTCGGAATATTGTGTGCAATTCTGGTCTCCGTCATATCAGAAAGATGTTACGAAACTTGAAAGCGTTCAGAAAAGATTTACAAGAATGTTGCCAGGGTTGGAGGAATTAAGCTATAGGGAGAAACTGAACAGGCTGGGGCTGTCTTCCCTGGAGCATTGGCAGCTGAGGAGTGATCTTAGAGGCTTATAAAATCATGAGGGGCATGGATAGGATAAACAGACGAAGTCTTTTCCCTGGGGTGGGGGAGTCCAGAACTAGCAGTCATAGGTTTAGGGTGAGAGGGGAAAGATATAAAAGAGACCCAAGGGGCACCTTTTTCATGCAGAGGGTGGTGCGTGTGCAGAAAGAGCTGCCAGAGGAAGTGGTGGATGCTGGTACAAATACCCATCCAGATGTCTCTTAAATGCTGTATGTTTTTAGGAAGAGTTTGGAGGGATATGGGCAAGGTGCTGGCAAGTGCGACTAGTTTAGGTTGGGATATCTGGTTGGCATAGACAAGTTGGACCGAAGGGTCTGTTTCTGTGCTGTATAACTTTGACTCAATATGGAAAGCCACCGGAGGTACTTATAGTGTGATCATGCAGCTCGAAAGGTGCCCATTGTGCCTGGCCTAGACCAGGGCCGGGGTCGTCGTCCTCCCTGCAGCAGAGGATGCTCTGTGACATGTTTATGTTGGACTAACGCAGGATCTTATTGGAACAGGACATTGTGAACTGTGCGCAGACAAAGCCCTTACGCAGTTACCCTGTCAGCAGACTGTGGTCCCAGCTCTCCATCTCCAGTTGGTTGTAGTCTTCACTCTGATGCACTGCTTGCAGGAGGCAGCGTCTATTAACAGTAATACCCAGAGGACAACGCCAAGGACTGCTAAGGAATACTGCAACCTGTATCATAAACCAAACTGGATACACGGGCAGTGCTGGGCAGAAGTGATAGTTTGTCTTTGTCCATCACGTTATTTCCCATGCAGGGCTCTGACCCTGGATTGTGCTGATCAGATGCGGTGAGGGGTTGCTCTCTTGCATCACCGTTTTGTCCGATGTGGAGAATATATTTTCTGGGAATGCAGATGAAGAGAAGGAGACATGATTGTCACCCTCTCTGCGATGCCAGTCCTCAAACCAGGAAGGGGAGAGTCGCTGATACGTGGCGAATGCCTCAATACTGTCAATCAGCTTCTGCCTAGCTTTGCTGTCTGTCCAGTCAGACCCTGTGGTGTACGTGAGCGTGTGCTGGAATTTTTGCAAGTCAGCCATCAGTTTGTAAATCTGCTTTTTCCTGAAGATCTCGGGCACTTTGACCCCAGCGCTGATCCTCTCAAAGTAAACAACAGAGAACTTCTCAGTTAACCCCCTCGGGCTCTGGTCTGCGACACTGACCAAGGCAGGGGTGAATAAGTCACCAAATTCAAATTCCACAAAATAAGGCTTGTCCTCCTCAAGCAAGGACTTGGATTTCCATTTCAGCTCCGCTCCCTTCGACCAGACGATGGTGACTTTATCCGCTGTTGCCAGTTTCTCCGACAGCCAAACCATTGCGCCTGTCTTGGCGAGCTGTCTCCTCTCCCAGAGCTCCAGGATCACTTCACACTTGCAGTCCTGCTGAAGGTACCAGGCAAAGGCTTCAATCACTCCCTGGAAATACTTGTGATCCCAGGAGCAAAGCAGCAGCAACTTGACTGTCAAAGAAAATCATGCCAATTTTATGTTCAACAAAAATAAACCGGCCAGAACTGTGATTGCTGCAAATCGGAATCAAAATCAGAAATTGCTGGAGAAACACAGCAGGTCTGGCAGCATCTGTGGAGAGAGAAAGCAGAGGTAATGTTTCAGGTCCAGTCACCTTCCAGTTCTGAATAAGGGTCACTGGTTCTGAAACGTTAACTCTCTCTCTCTCTCTCTCTCTCTCTCTTGACACTGCCAGACCTGCTGAGTTTCTGATTTTGTTACTAGTTTATATTGTTACACAGGTTGTGGTAGTTACATTACAGGTCGTTCTGCCATAACGCGTGTTTCATCAGTGCAAATTGTCTATAACATGACTGACAAATTGTAGACGATGTTTGGACAATGCAAGCTTTCTACTGAATGGGTATAGCAATTTCCTATTGGTGATCTTCAACAGCGCAATTTTCTACAGCTGGAGGTTGCACAGGAACAGAACTGCCATGTTATAGCAGAATGACCTGTCCTGGTATTAGGCTAACGCAAGAGAGAATGGTAGGTCAAATCCCACCCTGGCAGTGTGAGAACTGGAATTTAATATTTAACATCGGAAATAAAAGTGCTGGAATCAGTAAATGTGACTGTGAATCTGTCGGCTTGTCATTTATTTAAAAAGCCCTAACTGGTTCAGTGCTGCCCCTTTTGGATAGGAAACTTAAAAGCAGTAGCCTACAGCTCAGAAATAAAAACAGAAAGCTCAACAAGTGTGGCAGTATGCTCTGGTGGACGTTCACAATAAATTATCGTTATTATCCTTTGGAAACATGGGTTCTGACATGGATAGAGATGTGTATAACTTTTTAGGTTTGATTCCCATCATTGAGTTTAGCGTTCCAGACTTAACTGCAGTCTAGCATTATAGACAGGGTTTCCTATTGAATATTTATCTGACAATGAAGATACTGTTGAAAAGCATGAAGCAGATGAGACTCCTGAGCAAAGAAATCTGAGGTGGTTATGGGAGCAAAGGGACCGGTTAGAACAGAAGTGCAGAAAGTGGGAGAGGGATGTTAGAGGGCTCATTAGACCATGCTGAAGGGGAACCCCTGGTTGAACGAGATGAAAGACCCATCAAAGACACTGGGGTGGAAGGTATATTGGACAGCGCAGATGTACCCACGCTGGACCCTTACTCCATCCCCTTGCTCCAAGAACTTGTCCTCTTCCCCCACTTCCAACAGCATCCATCATTTGTGTCATCCCAGTGTGAAGTCAGCACCAAACAACAGGTTTCTGAAAGCTCGCTAGGGTGAGATTGGTAGATTTCAATAAGGGTTTCCACTGAAGTGAAATTACGTTGGATCAATGGAGTGAGATTGCAGATTGGTCACAGTCAAACTGAATTACAGAACAAGCTCAGGGAGTTGAATAACCACCTCCACGTTCAAAGGAAAATGGAGACATTGAAGAAGTTACTCCAGAAGATCACTGCATGTTATTACCTGGGGCCATCAGCACTTTCAGCTGCTCGTTTTCATCCTGACGTTTCTGATAAAGCTGATATTTTTTCCTATCTGTTGATTGAAAAAAGAAGTCACTGTGACACCAGAAAAAGAGAGAGAGACGATTACAGGCTACAATGGTGAGATGCCAATAATTCATTGCCTATTGACAGAGTTTGAATCAGTGCAGCATTGCTTCCCTGTGGCTCACTAGCAAGAGAAAAGGGCAACAGGAAAGCTGTTTTGAGACTCAGATGATTGCACCCAGTAGATCTCATGGAGTTTAGCTCTCAGCCCCTTCCATAGAGTTCTAACTTCAAAGGCAAAGAACAGCAGATGTTGGAAATAAATACAGAAAATGCTGGAAATGCTCATCATGTAGGATCAGGCAGCATCTGTTGAGACAGACAGAGTGGACATTTGAAAGGTAACATTTAAGATCAATGACTTTATGTCAACAGGAGCTGGGTATTTACTGCATTTTCCATTTTCCCGTAAGTCTATCCAGGTTTCTTCCTTTATTGCTGGGACATGGCCATCACTGGTGAAAGCAGCATTTACTGCCCATCCCTAATTGCCCTTCAGAAGGTGGTGATGAGCCCTGTGTCTTATGGGGTGACACTCTGATGAGCATGGGATCCCTGTTGTTTTTCTACGGCAGCAAGTGTATGCAACCTAGCTCCCTTCAGATTCTATGCATACAGAAACTCCACACTCCCAAGTGGAAGGGATTCGAAACTGATCAAAGGCGATTCTCCCTCATTCAGCCTGAGCTGCAGCAGCACCTCTTAGCAGCTGAAAATGAGGGTCATCACTGCTCTGTAACAGAAAAGTTCCATTTTATTTTTTCTTTATTCCTTCACGGGATGAGGGCAGCACTGGGGTAGCATTTCTTGCCCATCGCTAATTGCCCAGAGAGCAGTTATGAATCAACCACATCGCTTTGGGTCTGGGATCACATGTCGGCCAGACCAGGTAAGGACAGCAGTTTTCTTGCCTAAAGGACATTGGTGAACCAGAATGAGTTTTTCCAACAATCAACAATGGATTCATGGTCACAATTAGATTCTTAATCTACAAATTGAGGATGTCTCAAAGCATCTTACAGAGAAACAGAGTCCTTTCTAGGAGTCCTGTAACATAGGAAACAAAGCTTCCAATTTTCACACCACCCTGTCTCACAATCAGCAATGATGACATTGTCTTGCTAATGTTGGTTGAGGTGACAAATATTGAGCAAAACAACGAGGAGAACTCCCTGTTCCTCTCCAATTAACGCTAATGTTTTGTAACTGAGTTCTGCAGAAGAATCATATCAGACTTGAAACATTAACTTTCTTTCTCTCTTCACAGATGCTGCCAGTTTCTCCAGCATGTTTGGTGTTTGCTTCAGACCTCCAACACCCCCAGTGTTTTCATTTTACCTGTTTGGGGAAAGCCCTGATGCCTTTCGATATCCCCTGAGTCGGAAAACAGGGTCTCTGGATATCAGCTGTAAAAGTATACTATTCCCTCAGAACTGCTCTTGAAAAACCAAACTGAAGTTTTCTGCACAACTGTAGGGAGATCCTGAACTTGAATCCCAAACTTTCTAATTCAGAAAACAATACTGGAGCTAGGAACAGAAGTAGACTATTTGGCCCATCGAACCTGCTCCACTATTCAATGTGATCACAGCTGATTTCAGGCTTCAATTCCACTTTTCCACTCATTCCTTGAGAGACTAAGAATCTGTCAATCCCACCCATCCGTATATTTGACCATGCAGCATCCACAGCTCAGGAGGTATGGAATTTCAGACTGAAGGAATTTCACCTCATCTCAGTCCTAAATTCACTTAAGATCCTTAGGCAGTCCCTTTCAGTTCTATAATCTCTATCATCTAGAAGGTCAAGGAAAATAGATTATCATCGTCTCCAAGATTGCCCCCAGGTCACTCACCATTCTGACTTGGAAATATATTGTCATTCCTTCACTGTTGCTGGGTCAAAATCTGGAAATCCCTCCCTAAGGTCATTCTGGGTCTACCTACAGCACATAGACTGCAGTGGTTCAAAAGACAGTTCACCAGCACCTTCTTAAGGGGGCAACAAGAGATGGGCAATGAATGCTGGTCCACCCAGCAATGCCCTTGTCCCATGAGTGAACTTTTTAAACTGGGTCTGGTCCTTATCCTGAGACTATGCCCATCTGTTTTAGATTTCTCGATCAGGGAGATAAGCTCTCAATGTTTACTCTGTCAAGATCTTGCAAAACCTTGTATGTTTCGTTGACAACACCTCTCATTCTTAATTCCAGAGTATATAGGCCCCAATTCACTCTCTCCCTCATTATAGAACAACCCCACACATGCCAGGAAGCAATTTAGTGACCATTTGTTGCACAAGCTCCAATGCAGAGATATTCTTCCTTACACTCCGAGACCAAAGACTGCACACCATGTTCCATGTGTGGTTTCACTACAGCCCTGTGAAAACTGTAGCAAGACTTGTTAATTCCTCTACTCCAATGCCTTTGCAATATCCACCAATATGCCACTTGCTTTTCTGCTTGCTGTATCTGCACGCAAACCTTTCCACATCATCCTACCACACCCAATGGACATGACAATCACAAGTTTCACACGCTACAAAAAAAAGGAGAGAACACCCACGGTGTATGTCAGTAACTGCACTGACCAGCTAGCTCACTAACTGGTACTTTCCACTTCACTGAATCTCCATGTACTCTGTATACGAAAAACAGCCAAACAAATATGAGTCAATAAGTGTTTAAGGAAGCATGATACCCCTGCTCACAGTTGAATGGAAATGAATAAATCCTATTGTTAACAATGCACTAAGATTACACACCCAACTCCTCTTATCTGGAAAATTCCAAGCAGCTGACATGCTGTGGAGTGACACAGAAATTTGTATTTATAGCACCTTTGACATAATCAAACGCCGTGGATGTTCAGAGGAACATCACCAATTAAAATGCGGCATGGAGCCACATAAAGAGACTTGTACGCGTGACCAAATGCTTCACCAAAGAGCGATGTTTTAAAGAGCATCTTAAAGGGAGGAAAAGAAGCAGAGCTTTAGGGAGCGGGTTCGGGAGCTTAGGGCCCAGGCAGCTGAAGGTATGGCTGCCCCTGCTGGGGCAACTATAATCAGAGATAGTGAAGAGACAGCATTGGTGGAGTGTTGGGAAGGTTGTGGCAGGAGTTTAAAGGAGGATTAGAGATAGAAAGGGCTGAAGCCATAGAGGGGTTGATGAGAATCTTAAAATTTAAGCATTTCTTAATCGGGAACCAATGAGGTCAATGAGGAGAAAGGTGAATAGAATTTGGTACAAATTAAGACATATGCAGTCTCCATTACTTTCACTGACTAACAAGCCTCAAAGACAAAAAATAGATCTCTTCATCTCCAGTGTAAAAGCAAGCTTACATAATCTTAAATTGGGCTCCTCTGTACTTGCCATATAAACATACAAGTGAGAAACATGAGTAGGATATTCAGCCTCTCATACCTGCTCTGCCATTCAATAGGTTCATGTCTGATCTGATGGTAACCTCTACTCCACATTCCCAACCCATAGCTCCTAACTTTTAATGAATTTATCTCTGCCTTAAAAGTATTAAAAGACTCTGTTTCTGCAGCTTTTGAGGGAGAGGGTTTCAAGGACTCTCAACCCATTGAGAAAACAAAATCTTCTCATCCGTGTCCTAAATGGATAACTCCTAGTTGTAAATTCTCTCATGACTGGAGCCTGTCGAAATCCCTCAGGATCTTCTAGGTTTCAATCAAGTCACCTCTTATTGATTTAACCTCCAGTGGATATGAGTCGAGACTTGGTCCATCCTTTCCTCATAAGAAACCTGTCCATTTTAAAGATTAATCAAAGAAACCATCTCTGAACTACTTCTAATGCATTTCCATTTTCCTTAAGTAAGGAGATCAATAATAGGCAAAGTGTTTGAGATGTCTCATCATTGCATTCCCTGTGTAACTGAAGCATAACGTCTCTTTTTCTGCATTCAGTTCCCCTTGCAGTAAGTGATAACATTTCATTAGGTTTCTAATTATTTTTTGTACTTGCATACTAATCCTTTGCTATTCATACATGAGTGCACAGAGATCACTCTGCATTTCAGAACTCTGTAATCTCTCACCATTTAAATAAAATGCTTCTTTATTACTTTTTGTTCCAATTTCTCACTTACCTAATTTTGTTCCATTTGCCAGATCTTTACTCGCTCATTAACCATACCCTGTCGTAGCCTGTTTAAGTGCTCTTCACAACTTACTTTCATAACTATCTTTGTATCATCAAGTTTAGAAATGAGACCTTCATCCAAATCATTTCTATCGGTTGTAAAAAGGTCAAACCCTAAGGTCTTGTGGTATACCACTGGCCACATGTCAACCAGAAAATGACCCCTTTATCAAGTTTTGAGAAGATTTGTAGCTCAGGTTCAGGTTTTGGATGTAGGTTTGCTAGCTGACCTGGAAGGTTCATTTTCAGACGTTTCATCACCATACTACTCTTACACACAACTGAATTATTTTTTCCTCTGTCACCAAATCACTGTGGTACCCTCAGGATCTTAGATGTTTCAATAAGATATAACTCAGCTGGAAAGCATTTTGGGGAGTTTGATGACTATGGTGCTATATAATACAAGACTTTCCTTTAACAATTTGTGCAATGCTGAGAGAGCACTGCAATGACACTTAACATTGAGCTTTGTATCAACTAACACAGATCCTTTGGATTCACCAAAGATCCTCAGACAGCACCTTCAAAACCCACAACCACTTTCATGTAGAAGGACAGGGACAGCAGATACGTGGAACACCACCCCCTGCAAGTTCCACTTCAAGCCACTCCCCATCCTGACTTGGAAATATATCGCAGTTTCTTCAGTACCACTGGGTCAAAATCTTGGAATTCCCTCCCTAAGGGCGTTGTGGGTCAACCTACATCATGTGGACTGCAACGGTTTAAAAAAGCAGCTCACCAACATCTTCTCAAGGGGCAACTAAGGACAGGCAATAAATGCTGTGTCCGGCCAGCGAAGCCTATGTCCCACGAATTTAAAACAAACCTCTGTTTTAGATGATCTATTTGATTAAATTGAATTATTTTGTGATCATTGTGCCCTTAATGTTAGTATTTTCCCCAGCCATTTCTGGAGTAGTTTGGCATACTTTCCTACCAAGTTCAGTTGTTATTGATTGCAGTGGGAATCCTAAACACACCGACAATATCACAAACATCACTTACATTTCTTGTAGAAGATCATTGCAGCCAATGGACAGAGGATGAGACTTATCAGTGAGATGGCAGCAAGCCAGCGGGATAGAGTTCTCTCTGAAAGATGGAAAGATAGTTATATCTAAAGTTGGATTGGACTATTTTTCTTAAATCGAAATGTGCTGCCGGTCCCCTCACATCGACAGATCTTTGGAAAGGATGGACGAGAAAAGCAAGGTCATTCCAAAGTCTATTATGTCAGTTAATTAGATCATAGCTGAGCTATCTTAGCTCCATTTACCTGGCTGCATACCCCCAACCCCCCCCCCCCCCCGCCTCCCCGCCGCCCTTTGATAATTTTTACCTGGAATCCTCCAGATTTCTATCACCAACCTCCCCCCAACTCCCAATCTTATGCAAAGGAATGCTCCTTGACATCAGACAGCAATGGCTTGGCTTAAATCTTAGTTCCAGTCTCTGGTTCTAGAATCCACCCCTCTAGAGGAAATAATTTCTGTTTATTTATCCAATCAATTCTTTCAATCATCTTAAAGCTCTCAGTTAAATTGCTCCCTAATGTTGCTCACATGAGAAGCATGTTGCTGAAGCTTTCCATCTTACACACTTTGGGGTAAAATGCAGGAATACCACATTTCACAGCATCAGAGTAAGTTACCTTCAGGAGGTAAAGGTGTCTTTTGGTTGGAAAGTCAACCATTATTAGCTGAGGCATTGCCATGGTGAAAGCATAGGGACTTTCTATATAGGAAAGCTCCCCTGTGTATTCAGGAACACATGAGGCTTGAACATATTCCATTTGTCTGCAAACAATTACTCCTTGATCATGAATGCATGCCACTCCCATCAGGGGAGCCAAACTTCAAGCTCAACCAACTACCTTCAAGTTGGTTGTTAATGCACTTAGACTTGTTGAACATCTGCTGTCCACAAGTGGATTCACAGCTAACAGCAGCCATTTTGTTTTGAATTTTGCAAGGGAGGGCTGTAACTCCCCTGTCTCCATGGCAATACCTTGGCCAATATGGTGCAGGGAGGTGACATCATCGCTTGTGTAGGTGAGATACTCAAGTTAATCAAATATGGCAATTCACCTTGGTTTGAGATGGAAAAGACCAACTTGCAAGCAAATCAGACACACTGTGGGGTGCAAAAAATGATCTGAAAACCGATTTCTGTTTTTCTGTGTGTCTCTGAGGATGCTGCAGGGCAGGGAACAAGCATAGGTCCCTGCAGGTACTACACTAAAGCAAGATGATAGATATAAAGAAATCCTGTACCAGATAATGGCCAGATGGACTACAAACCAGGCGAAAGTGAGGATTGCAGATGCTGGAGGACTGCAGTTCCTGATGAAGGACTTTTGCCTGAAATGTCGATTTTCCTGCTCCTCGGATGCTGCCTGACCTGCTGTGCTTTTCCAGCCCCACACTCTGGACTATAAGGCAGACTATCTACTGTAAACCTTGATAAATGTCCACTCTAGACTACCAGGATAGAAGAAGGTGAATTAAATGGACACTTGTTTTTCCCATCTTGCAGCTCTCATATTCCTAAAGCTCCTTCTGCTCTTTCCCACCAATTTCCCCTGACCTGACACCTGGACAACCCTGAACAATGGAAACTCGACACGCAGAGCATCTAACTGAAAGACGGGAAAAGACAGAGTATCATCAACAAACACTTCTCGCTAACAGAAAAACAGCAGCTGAGTTAAGTATATGAGGCCTATTTAGTGTTTTAACATATACATTTAAACCAATGAATGAAGATGAGAAGTTGTTACATTTCATACAAATTGCTTTATCTAGAAACATTTTCCTACTTGGCTGCGTACAGTAGATTTTTTCAGGCAGCGGATAGATGTCATCAGACCAGACCTGCAAAAAAAAAAGTCACATGAATGTGTTTGACCCAGAGTTCTCTCACTCAGGGAAGGTTAGACCTAGAGTGGCCCAACCTCCAGCATGGACAGGACAAGGAGGTAGAAATGACCCAGCCCTGTTTGGAATGGATATTGAACCTCATGCTGTTGGTACCAATTTGACCAACACCAGCCATTTAGACCAAACTGCTCCTCAAGGAATTGCACCATGAATAAATGCTGTCAAAGGGCTGGTGGTGGTATAGTGGTATTGTCACTGGATAGTAATCCAAACACCCAGGTAATGACTTGGGAATCTGGATTCAAATCCCACCATGTTAGGTGTGCAATTTGCAAACTTAATCATGAACATGGAGCCAATGTTATTTCTCATATATACCCATCTGGTTCAACTAATGCCCTTCCTTTAGGGAAGCAGACCCCAGCCTTTCTTACTTGACCTGGCCTCCACCTTACTCCAGCAACATGGCTGGGTCGTAAGATCTATCTGAAAGTCACTCATTGTCTCAAAACCACTACAGTCTCGATAGAAAGGAATTTTACCAAGACACCAAGAACAGCAAACAGCACCCTGTTGAGCCTGAAAAGTCCTCATAACCAGCAATCCCTCTTGTTTTCTTATTGGATATGCAGCCCTCCAGGGCCTGAGCAGGGCAATGACTCCCCGAATCGGAAGTAGATATTGCAATCAGTGTGCTGACATAGATTACCTTTGAAGAAACATTGCTCCTTACCAACATCTTGAAGCTATTGCCTGAATTACTATAACTGTCTCACAGACTGATCAAGCCATTTCTTAGACAGTGCCCTTCAAGCTACAGCTACGCCGATGTCCAAGGGCAACAGATAGAGCAGCTGAATTCTTAATACTATCAACACACTCTGCCAACTGTCTGTTCACCCTCTGGTTTAAATGAAACACTCTGTCTCAGATTGAATACATTTTCTTTCATTTAGCTAAAGTAACATATCTAAATGGCTGCTTCTTAATAAACTGTTTTAAAATTACTTGCAAATAATTGACTGCCTATATTTGATTATCATGGCCCTTGAATACTATATCTTACACAAGGAAACTGAGTCACTGTGGCAACAATTTTACCTGCATGTTGTAGCCTGGGCTATGGATAGTGATAGAAGAGGCACCGTTATAATCCCATTGCATGGTTGACCAGGAATCTATCCCTCAGTAAGGATTTGCAGGCCAATGTTCACTGTGTTTGCCTGCATTATGAACACACTTTCCTTGACCACCAAGTCCCAGAGTGGGATTCGAACCCAGAGTTTCCAGTTCAGAGAACAGGACATTACCTGATAATGTGGCGATGGCTCCTGCCTCTACCCCACTTTTAGGCAGAATTCCAGATACCCACCATCCTCTGGCTCAGAGAAATTTATTCTTAAATCCACTCTTAACTTCCTATTCTTTTGTTTAAATCTTTTGGGCATTAGCCCCTCCACAAAGGAGCAAGGTTTCTCCCTATGAACCCGACCTATGTCCCTCAAACTTTGTTCATGTCAATCAGGTCACTGGATGTATTGAATGGATACGTAGATGAGGATAGAGCATAAACTTCAGCATGAACTTGTTTAAATTCTCTTATGGGACATGGATATCACTGGCTGGGCCAATATTCATTGCCCTTCTGTTGGTAAGGTGGTGGTAAGCTGTCTTCTTGAATCGCTGCAGCCCATGTGTTGTAGATTGACCCACACGTCCTTAGGAAGGGAATTCTGGGATTTGACCCAGCAACAATGAAGGAATGGCAATATATTTCCAAGTCAAGAGGGGACCTTACAGAGTGTGGTGTTCCCATGTATCTGCTGTTCTTGTCCTTCCACATGGAAGTGTTCATGGATTTGGAAGGTGCTGTCTAAAGACCTTTGGTGAATTTCTGCAGGACATGGGTGGCGCAGTGGTTAGCACTGCTGCCTCACAGCGCCAGAGCCCCAGGTTCAATTCCCGCCTCAGGTGACTGACTGTGTGGAGTTTGCACATTCTCCCCGTGTCTGCGTGGGTTTCCTCCGGGTGCTCCGGTTTCCTCCCACAGTCACAAAGATGTGCAGGTCAGGTGAATTGGCCATGCTAAATTGCCCGTAGTGTTAGGTAAGGGGTAAATGTAGGGGTATGGGTGGGTTTCGCTTCGGCGGGTCGGTGTGGACTTGTTGGGCCGAAAGGCCTGTTTCCACACTGTAATGTAATGTAATCTAATCTAATCTAAAGTTGTAGATAGCACACACTACTGCTACTGAGCATGGGGTGGTAGAGAGAGTGGATGTTTGTGGATTTGTGGGCTGCTTTGTCCTGAAAGGTTTCAAGCTTCTTGAATATTTTTGGAGCCACATCTATCCAGGCAAGTGCTGACTTGTGCCTTGTAGATAGATGAACAGGTTTTGGGGGGTCAGGAGGTGGGTTACTCACCGTCGTATTCCTAATCTCTTACCTGCTCTTGTAGCCACTGTGTTTATGTGGTGAGTCCAGTTGGGTTTCTGATCAATGGTAACCCCAGGATGTTGATTGTGGGGGATTCTGTGATGATAACATCATTGAATGTCAAGAGGTAATGGTTAGATTGTCTCTTACTGGAGATGGTCATTGCCTGGCATTTGAGAGGTACAATGTTACTAGCCACTAGTAAGTTTGCCACCAAAAATTGGAGGTGCAGTGGACAGCGAAGAAGGTTACCTCAGATTACAATGGATCTTGATCAGATGGGCCAATGGGCTGAGGAGAGGCAGATGGAGTTTAATTTAGATAAATGCAAGGTGCTGCATTTTGGAAAGGCAAATCAGGGCAGGACCTATACACTAAATGGTAAAGTCGTAGGGAGTGCTGTTGAACAAAGAGACCTTGGAGTGCAGGTTCATAGCTCCTTGAAAGTAGAGTCGCAGGTGGATGTGATAGTGAAGGTGGTGTTTGGAATGCTTTCCTTTATTGGTCAGAGTATTGAGTACTGGAGTTGGGAGGTCATATTGAGGCTATACAGGACATTGGTTAGGCCACTTTTGGAATATTGAATGTAATTCTGGTCTCCTTCCTATCATAAGGATGTTGTGAAGCTTGAAAGGGTTCAGAAAAGATTTACAAGGATGTTGCCAGGGTTGGTGGACTTGAGCTATAGGGAGAGGTTGAATAGGCTGTTTTCCCTGGAGTGTCGGATGCTCAGGAATGAGCTTATAGAAGTTTATAAAATCATGAGAGACATGGATAGGATAAATAGACAAAGTCTCTTCCCTGGGGTGGGGGAGCCCAGACTACAGGGCATTGGTTTAAGGTGAGAGGGAAAAGATATAAAAGAGACCGAAGGGACAACATTTTCATGCAGAGGGTGGTGCATTTGTGGAATAGACTGCCAGAGGAAGTGGTGGAAGCTGGTACAATTGCAACATTTAAAAGGCACCTGGATGGGGATATGAATAGGAAGTGTTGGAAGGATATGGACTGGGTGCTGGCAAGTGGGACTAGATTGCGTTGGGATATCTGGTCGGCATGGACGAGTTGGGCCGAAGGGTCTGTTTCCGTGCTATACATCTCTATGACTCTAGTCAGCTCAAGTCTGGATGTATTGAGCTAAGTGTCCTGTTTGTGTGCTGCAAACATATTCAGGGTATGTTGGCACATGATAAAGTATTAAATCTTGCTTGGAAGTGCACATTGTGTGGGCATCGGGTGAGGAATAGCTGAGACAACATCCTTTGGGATGCTAATCTTCTCATGACCACTATTGGAAATCTCACACAGAAAACGGCTGCTTTTGTGTCATGTGTCAGCAAGGAGTCAATACTGTTAGGAGACACTGGAAGGAAACTGGCAGAAAAATAGGGAAAAACACAATAAATAACGAAAGCATGAAGGAAGAATCAACCATTGATGGTTTAGTGCACCTGGCCAAGCAGGTGACAGAAGAACATTGGTACCTGTACCATCACTATCTATAGCTCCAGAGTACAACATGTCTGTAAAAGTTACCATGGCAACTTGGACTCAGTGAATGGACTGTAACAGCCCACCTCACCCCACAATCACAGTAAGGGATTAACACTGACCAAAATCAACAGGAGGAAGACAGACTGACCTTCACACACAACACCTTGTCCTGCAGAGATGGTTTGATGCTGAATTCATGTATCTTCGATTCAGAGACCTACAAGTTGGGCAAAGATACAAATTAATGGGTAATGAAAACAGTTATTCAAAAAAAGGGTCTTGACCTTGTTCTTTCTTGTGATTTCTTGACATGCAAAGTCACCAGAGTCACAGTAGGCCATAAGCTATAGGAGTAGAATTAGGCCATTTGGCCCATCGAGTTTGCTCCACCATTTGATCATGGCTGATGTGTTTCTCACTCCATTCACCCCCTAATACTTGATCCCCTTACCAGTCACGAACCTATCTATCTCTGTCTTAAATATACTCAATGACTCGGCCTCCAAAACCCTCCGTGGCACTGAGTTTCCAAGATTCACTACCCTCTGAAGAAATTCCTCCTCATTTCAGTTCGAAAAAGGTTGTTCATTCACTTTTAGGCTGTGGCCTTGCGTCCTAGTCTCTCCGCCTGGTGGAAACATCTTCTCCATGTCCACTCTATCCTGGCCTCTCAGTATTCTGTAAGTTTCAATCAGATTTCCATTTATCCTTCTAAACCCAGTCAAGCACAGACCTAGAGACCTCAACCACTCCTCATAGAACAAGCCCTTTGTCCCCAGGACCATTCTTGTAAACATTCTTTGGGCTCCTTCCAAGGCCAGCACATCCTTCCTTAGATACGGAAGCCAAAACTGCTCAAAATATTCCAAATGCAGTCTCACCAGAGCCTTAAACAGCCTCAGCAGTGCATTTCTGCTTTTAAATTCTAGCCCTCCTGAAATTAATGCTCACATTGCTTCTGTCTTCATAGCTGCCAAATAAACCAGCTTGTTAACTTTAAGAGAATCCTGAACGAGGACTCCCAAGTCCCTTTCTCCATTTAGAAAATAGTCTTTGCCTCTATTCTTCTTACCAAAGTGTTTAATCTAAGACTTTCCCACATTGTATTCCAGTTACCCTTCTTTGCCCGCTCTCCCATCCCATCCAAGTCTTTTCACAGCCTCCCCACTTCCAGGTATTCCACAATCTCCTCCTCATAATGAACTCTAAATTCTTACTAATGGGACCAAAGTCAGGCTAACTAGCCTATAGCTTCCTGTCCTCTGACTCCCTCCCTTCTTAAACAGGAGTGTTACATTAGTCATTTTCCAGTCCTATAGGACCTTTCCTGACTCCACTGTTCCTGAAAGTTCACCACCAATGCTTCTACAATCTCCTCAGCTACCTCCTTCAGAACTCTGAAGTGTAGTCCATCTGGTCCAGAGTGATCTATCAACCCTCGTACCTTTCAGCACCCCACCATCTCCTCCTTAGTAATGGCTACAACACTCACCTCTGCCCTGACCCTCTTGATATTCTGGTATCTTACAGGTTTATTTCACTGTGAAAACTGATGCAGATGAATTCTATCATATATTGGTCTCTAGGGGATTCCTCACCTTAAGCTCCCTAACCAAGCCGCCTCATTCCACATCACCAAATCCAGAATTGCCTGTTCCTAGTGGGCTCTACCTGGAATATTGCTCATTATTGACAAAATCTTAGAGAAACATTGCGATTATCATTGCCATAATTGGCTTTGTTGCCTTCAGTTGGCTAAGAAGCTTCAAAATGGAACTCACCAACAGTTCCTGAACTGCTGACATGTTTGTGAGCCACCTTGTGCTGTCTTCTCTGTAGAAGAACATCGCTTTGATCCTGATGGTGCAGGTTGCTGGAAAGCCACTGGGTTGCAACTGGAGAGCTGATGCAGTTGATTCCAACTTGATTGTCAGTTGATGACTCTCTGCATTCAGTAAGAGGAGAGACCAGGCAGGGGAGAAACATAAGGCAGACTAAGGTGGGGTTGGAGAGATTTGTCTTTAACCTTTCATGTGATTAACTGTGGCCAGAAAAACCAGCACCCGAGTCCCGCCCAGAGTTGCTTCTTGAACTGTGTGACTTGCCAATTCAGAGGTCAGTTAAGAGTCAACCACGCAACTTATCGACTGGAGTCACATGTTGGTCAGACCAGGCAAATGTCCTTCCCTAATTCGCATCAGATGGGTTTTTATAACAAACAATAATAATTTACCAATGGTCACCATCAGTGAGACTCACTTTCAAATCTTGACCTAAGATTCCAAAATCACGAACTGCTTGGATTTGAATACGTCTTCATAGAGTGTTAGCTGGACCATCTGTTAGTCATTACAACCATGCTACTGTCTGCATGAAAATTTAATGTGCATAAAATACAGATCATGGAAAATAAAGCACAGAAACATGTCGCCCCATGGGATTTAACAGGCAATAACAGAAGCCTGGCATATCCTTCCATACTGGAAAAACAGAAAAGGTTGCAAGGAATGAGACTGGTGGCAGTCCTGACTACAGACACTATTGCAGCCCTGACAAATGTGCTTGAGTGTACAAAGAGAGAAGCTACCTGAGTGGAGTTGAGGAACAGAGCAGTGGTTTGGGGGTGGGGGTGTACAAACCCAGGACATAAAACAATGGAAAGGACTTAGTGTTGTGGATGAGGAATCTTTAGACAAAATCAATTTTCATGAACGACAGCCAGGGTGGATCTGTTAGAGGCAAATCATGTGGAACCTGATTTGAGTTCTTTGATGAAATAACTGAGACGGTTGATGAAGGCAGTGAGACGGATATTGTGTTTCCTGAATTTCAAACAGTGAGTATTGCACAAAAAAACTTACCACTACAAAACCGCAGACAATGTGCCCCAGGAGGTCATTTCTCAGGGTGGATGACTTCAAGTTGGTGGTGTTTAATACCTCTAAGCCCAGAGGCCCAGAGTTCAAGTCCTACCTTCTCTAGGAGTGTACAATAATATCTCTGTGCAGGTTGATTAGGAAAATATCTAGACTTGACTTGACAATAAGGCCATGGGAATGAACAATGGGTAAAACAACTTAGGGAAGAAACAGAATAAAGAGACTAAGGGTGAATGATTGCTTTTCACACAGAGGAAAGTATTCTGAATGTCCCCAAGGGTTAGTGTTAGGACCTGGATTAGTGGTGCTGGAAGAGTACAGCAGTTCAGGCAGCATCCAAGGAGCAGCGAAATCGACGTTTCGGGCAAAAGCCTTTCATCAGCATCTGCAGTCATTGTTTTTACCTTAGTATTAGGACCACTGCTCTTTCCTAGTATACAAGGCCTGAGCTTGCATAAATGCACCATAACTTCAACGTTGACATGAAACTTGTAAAAGGTATAAACTGTACCAGAATTCAGGAGAATGTTGGTAAATTGGTGCATTGAGCAGACACCTAGCAGATGAACATTAACGCAGAGAAATGTGATGTGGTGCATTTTGGAAGGAGACTGTGGCTGGGATTTTTTTCAGATGGTGAGATTTCCTGTCCCACTTGAAGATTTTGTGGAGAAAGCGTTCTCACTAGTATTGGCTGTCCCACAGCTATTTAATCCTCTGAGCAATGTCAAATGTCTGGAGGCAGGAATTCTGCCCTCGCTTAGGAGCCAGTAAATCATAGAGTCATAGAGATGTACAGCATGGAAGCAGACCCTTCGGTCTAACGTGTCTATGCTGACCAGGTAACCTAACCTAATCTAGTCCCATTTTCCAGCATTGGGCCCATATTCCTCTAAACTCTTCCTATTCATATACCCATCAAGTTGCCTCCACCACTTCCTCTGGCAGCCCATTCCATACATGCACCACCTTCTGCGGGAAAACGTTGTCCATTAGGTCCCTTTTAATTGTTTCCCCTCTCACCCTAAACCTATACCCCTTAGTTCTGGATTCCCCCACCAACTGCTTGCCAATGTGTATAGTTAGTGGCTCTATAGGCCCAGCAGTTCCAGAAGCTGGAGTCATTGGGACTATGACTGTAACCAGAGGCTATGTCCTGGAGTCTGGACCAGGTGAGTGTTAGGTAAGGTTGGAATGGAGAAGGGGTTCTCAGGGCAGGGTGGTGAAGGTTCCTTTGAGGAACAGGGTGGGTGGGAGCACCCATGGGTGGCAGACTTTGTGTTGGGGTGCTCAATATTGAGGCTGAGGGGGTATTCCCATGGACCAGAGAAGGGTCCATATATATATATATATATATATATTCATTGACGGGAAGTGCATGTTGCTGGTCATGCAAGTATCTATTGCCTATCCCTAATTGACCAGAGGACAGCTGAGAATCAACCACATTGCTGTGGGTCTGAAGTCACATGTAGGCCAGACCAGGTAAAGATGACAGATTTCCTTCCTTGAAGGATATTAGTGAGCGAGATGGGCTTTTCCTGACAGTTGGCAATGGTCATCATTAAGCTCTTAATCTCAGAGATTTTTTTTATTGAATTCAAATTCCACCATCTGCCCCATGGTAGGATTCGAACCAGGATCCCTCGGACATTACCTGGGTCGCTGCATTCATACTCCAGTGACAGTTCCACTAGAGCACTGGCACTCTATTCCCATACTCCCAACTCCCATCACATCACCCTCACCATCCCCACTCTGCAAATAGCTCACTGCTCTCATCCTCCCCCCACCCCCAACATAAGGATGCAGTTTTAAATGGGACTGCAGGAATAGTGGGCCTCTGAGGGATGTGTTCATAAAATTTTATGTGTTAAGACAGTTTTAAATAAAAAAGGGAAGCAGGTTTCTTGACTTTATCAAGGCAAGGGCACCAATGGAAAAATGTTATGTCAGATTTTGTACAGCCACATAATCGAATTATAAATTTTTACAGTATTGAAGAAGGCCATTTGGCCCATTATATCTGTACCAGCTCTGGAAAGACCTACCCAGCTGGTCCCATTCTCCAGCCCTATCTCTGTAGCTCGCTAACTTCATCATTTTCAAATATATAACCAGCTCTCTTTATAAACCTCTGACGGAATCTGCCTCCACATGTTGTGTGATGTTATGATGAACCTTGATATGTCGGCTGGAATATTATGTTTCACTGTGGGCATCGAAGAAGATCAAAGTCTTGCAAAGTGTGCATGAAAGATTTGTTAGAAGGATCCCAGGGATGAGGAGCTTCAGTTACGTGGAGAGATTGGAGAATCTGCAAATGTTTCCCTTATAGCAGAGAGAGTTAAATGGGTGGTCTGTCAGACAGTCAGCATTGAGGGAGTGCTACACTGTCAGAAGGCCAGTACTGCTGGAGTGCTGCACAGCTAGAGGGTCAATACTGGGGGAGTGTTGTATTCTCAAAGGGTCAGTGCTGAGGGAGTGGTACACTGTCCGAGGGTCAGTATTGTGGGAGTGCTGCACTGTCTGAGAGTCAGTACTGTGGAAGTGCTGCACTGTCTGAGGGTCAGTACTGAGGGAACGCCGCACTGTCAGAGGGTCAATACTGAGGGAGTGCTGCACTGTTGGAGGGTCAGTTCTGAGTGAGTGCTGCACTGTCATCGGGTCAGTACTGAGGGAGTGTTGCACTGTCAGCTGTCTGAGGGTCAGTACTGAGGGAACGCCACACTGTCAGAGGGTCAGTACTGAGGGAGTGCTGCACTGTGGGAGGGTCAGTTCTGAGTGAGTGCTGCACTGTCATCGGGTCAGTACTGAGGGAGTGTTGCACTGTCAGCGGGTCAGTACTGAGGGAGTGCTGCACTGTCGGAGGGTCAGTTCTGAGTGAGTGCTGCACTGTCATCGGGTCAGTACTGAGGGAGTGTTGCACTGTCAGCGGGTCAGTACTGAGGGAATGCTGCACTGTCAGCGGGTCACTACTGTGGGATTGCTGCAATGTCGGAGAGCCAGCACTGTGGGAGTGCTGCACTGTCATCGGGTCAGTACTGAGGGAGTGTTGCACTGTCAGCAGGTCACTACTGTGGGATTGCTGCACTGTTGGAGAGCCAGCACTGTGGAAGTGCTGCACTGTCAGAGGGTCAGTACTGAGGGAGTGCTGCACTGTCAGAAGGTCAGTACTGAGGGAGTGCTGCATTGTCAGAGGGTCAGTACTGAGGGAGTGCAACACTCTCAGAGGGTCAGTACTGTGGGAGTGTTACACTTTCAGAGGGTCAGCGCTGTGGGAGTGTTGCACAGTCTCTCAGATGAGACATTCCAAAACACTATACAACATTGAAGCTTTGTGAAGAGTTGTCACTGCTGTGATATTGGAAAGAGGGAAACTGTATTTGTACACGGTGATCACCAAGAGCAATGAAATAATGACGATATAATTTGCTTCTTAACTCTTTTGTTTGAGGGATACATTTCAGGCAAGACTCTCCCCTCTTGTCTGAAATAGTGATTTGTTTAAATGCACAACAGAGAGGAGGGACAGATCCTTGTTTAAATGTCTCATTGTAAAGGCAGCACCTGCTGGGAATGCAGAACTCCTTCAGATGTGTCAGTCCCATTGATGTTGCTCAGATTCCTGGAACTGAGCTTGAAATTATAATATCTCTCCCTCTGAGGCTACGGGAATGGAAATCATTTATGGATGGAATGCAAGTTAGAAATTCAGAAACAATTTGAGAAATCCTAAAGGAAAATTGGAAGTGTGTGAATTTCTCTCCAGCACCTCATTTTAAACATCGACAATGTTGTGTCATAACCCTGAGTATCAAGTTAAGACAGCACTATGGTCATTCAGCATTTCTTCTACCCTCTGACATACCTTTGAATGGACACTCCATTTGCTCGTGGTACAGACTGTGGCTTTTTGTGGCTACCTGTGATGAAAGGAGAACAGAGATGGTATTTACAGCAAAATCTCTTTAAAGATGATGTAATTTCCAAAGGGATGGGTGAGATCAACATATGCAAAATCGTCAATTTGCCTTTGTTGTTTAGACCACCAAAACTTTGGACTCGTTCTATGCCTTTCACGTGGAATAAAAGGCTCAAGCCACTTCACAGTGGTACAAGGATAAACAATGAAAGCGCTGTCAAAGAGAGATGCCTCACTGTTTCTCTCCATAGATGTTGCTTATCCTACAACACACTTACAGCATTTTTACTTTTGCAACAGCCAACAGGCCACAGACTTAGAACACTGTGGTGAGTAACTCACCTCCTGACTCCCCAAAGCCTGTCCACCATCTACAAGGCACAGGTCAGGAGTGTGATGGATACTCCCCCCTTGCCTGGATGGATGCAGCTCCAACGACACTCAAGAAGCTCGACACCATCCAGGACAAAGCAGTCTTTTTGATCAGCACCACATCTGCAAACATCCACACCCTTCATCACTGACGTTCAGTAGCAGTAGTGTGTACTATCTAAAATATGCCCTGCAGCACTTTCCAAACCTTTAACACCTTGAAGGACAAGGGCAGTAGAAGTCTAAGAACACTACCATCTTCCACCATAAGACATAGGAGTAGAGTAAGCCATTCCACCCATTAAGTCTGCTCTACCATCTGATTTTCCTCAACTCTACCTTCCTTTATTTTCTCCAGAACTCTTATCCCCTTATTGATTGAAAAATCTATCTGTCTGTTTATCTGCAAGTCACACACCACCCTGACTTAGAAATGTATCACCGTTCCTTCACTGTCACTGGGTCAAAATCCTGGATTTTGGATCTACCTACACCACATGGACCGCCGCAGTTAAAAAGTCAGCTTACCCGGACACAGAGACATGGGATCACTGGGACATTCTTGAATCTGATGCTGTTGGTTTTCCCAAATGCATCCATGGGTGGCTGTAATTCAAAAACAGAACATACCCATCACTTTGCCTGACAAGTTAGAATAGTGCCAAGTATACGAGGGTTAATTTTTACACTTAATATAATATATTTTTAATTTGGATTTTTTTGAACTTTAAATGTTCCTGTGTGCCGGGACAATTTGTGGATATTTCTGTAGCCATGGTGATTCTTTTGAACAGCTTGAGGGAGTAGCTTTCAAAACAGGAGGGGCACATCAGGAGAGTTTGCATAAAAAAAGGCAAACAGTTCTGCATCAGGATTTCTGTTAGAAAGTTTTGATTTTTTTTAAGCTTAAGAGAAACACACAGAGCTTGAAAATAATTTTTTAAACAATAAAACAATTTTAGGGTAGTTCAGCATAAGTCTATAGATGAGCACAGATACATAAAGCATCACTCACAAAAAAGGGAGAAAGTAGAAAAGAGATTACTTTAGACAATGAAGGATAATAAAACAAACCCACTAAGAGTGTTTGGATAAAACCCTGAAGAGGTTATTTAAAGCTGAGAACATTATGCTCAGGCATATGTAAAGTCCATGAAGAAGCTATCAAGTTTTGTAGATGGGAGTTGAAGTTCCAGTTAAATTAAACGTACAGAGATGCAACAGATAGGGACTCTTCTCTGCTGTGAGAACTGGACAAAGGGTTTTTTGGGTCTTGTGCAAAGAGATTTGTAAAGGAATGTTTTGGGATTACTATGGTACCACGTGTTTCAAAATCTGTAAACTTATGGAATTTGTAAATAAGGTAAAAACAATGACTGCAGATGCTGGAAACCAGAGTCTAGATTAGAGTGGTGCTGGAAATGCACAGCAGGTCAGGCAGCATCCGAGGAGCAGGAAAATCGACGTTTCGGGCAAAAGACCTTCATCAGCAATGAAGGGCTTTTGCCCGAAACGTCGATTTTACTGCTCCTCGGATGCTGCCTGAACTGCTGTGCTTTTCCAGCACCACTCTAATCTAGACCCCAAGAATGTGTAAATAGTTGATGTTTATTCTATTTCATCTTCATTTCTTTTGTAAAATAAACTTCTGTCTTATTGTTACAACCAAATATGCAGCATTACATGGTTTGTTTAGTGATACAGATTTCTGTCTGGGATCTGACCCGTCCAGTAATAATACACCGCAGTTCAAATATACACCGCAGTTCAAATGTACACCGCAGTTCAAATATACATCACAGTTCAAATATACACCACAGTTCAAATACACACCACAGTTCAAATATACACCGCAGTTCAAATATACACCGCAGTTCAATGGATAACAAATTAAGAATGGGTTCCAATTCTGAACTGCAGATTCCACTCCTTGTTGTTTAAATGTTTATTTCTGGAGATTTCCACTCTCAATTTGTTATCCAAGGAAGGTGTTGGCTCTTGATCAGGATGACTGCATATTTACCGCAAGATTCTGAGCCTCTTCAGTGCTGCAGTATTGACTCTTCCAGATACAGAGATAAACTAAGTACTCAAGGTTAGGATGGGAGCTGCTGTAGGTCACCGTGAAGTCACTGTTGTTCAGAATACATTGGACAGTGATCTCTGGAGAGCAAGAATTGAAATTACACAATCACACATCAACAGTTTCCAGCAGGCTATGACCTTCAGTCCATCTTACCCGCCTATCCCAAAGTATGACTACATACGAAACGTCCCTCACTGATAGTAAGGCAATATGGGAATAATGCCATTGATGTAGAAAATCAGTCATGGTCTTAAGGAAAGACACAAAAGGTTAGAGACTGTATCCCATGATTCTTGACCCTTAGCCAGAGGAAACAGCCTCTCACAGCAGCCCCATCAAAATGTCTATGTGAACTCAATTCTGTGTCCACGTACCTAAATCATGTACCAAATCACGAGGTAGGGAATAGTTAATTCACAGTATTGTAAATGACGGTCCCTTTCAAAATGAACCAGTGTGATATTTTGAATCAAACTGTTCAGTAATATTATAAAACACTTCAGCAGCAGGTGGGACTTGAAGCAGGGCCTCCTGGCTCAGAGATAGGGACACCACCACTCTAACATGAGAACGCCAACAAACCAACATATGCTTCAGAAATAACAGACAACATGTGGCTCACTGGAACATATATTTAAGGGCTGGCTTTTGTAATTGGGTGATTGGTTAATTTGATGTATGTTGATCATAGAGGTCAACAGCAAAAGGCCCTTCAGCCAATTGAGTCTGTACCAGTCAAGCACCCAACTATTTGAATCCCACTTTGCAGCACTTGGCCTTGTATGTTTTGGCATCACAAGTGCTACATCAATGTTATGACGGTTTCTGCCTCTACCTCCCTTACAGGCAGTGAGTTCCAGATTCCCACCACCTTCCGGGTAAAAGGATCTTTCTTCACACCCTCCCCTGTCCCTTGTTCTAAATCTATGCCCCCTCTACATTCATCCCTCTGTCAAAGAGAAGAGTTCATTCCTGTTTTCCCCATCTATGCTCCTCCTAATTTTATACATCTCAAATTATACCTCTCACTTATTAAGATAAAATAAAAAAGAGCTGCGCACCTCCGCCCCCTCAGTAAGTGAAGTTATTAAGAAGGAGAGAACGTAAGCTGGAGGTTGCATTGAAATACATAATGCAGATGAATAACTGTGACTGACTCTTGCAGCTGTAAATGGAAGGCTAGCAATTTAACATTCATCACATTTTAATTTTATGTTTGTTTTTATTTTGGGACCTGAAATAGGACAGGCCACAAAATCTCCCTCCACTGGCAGGAGGTCACAATGTATCTGGGGATGTAAACAGAAAGAGCTCAAAGAGGATTGATGAGGGCAAAGCAGTGGGCATTCAACAAAGTTCCTCATGGGAGACTGGTTGGCAAGGTTAGGTCTCATGGAATACAGGGAGACCTAGGCATTTGGATACGGAACTGGCTCCAAGGTAGAAGACAGAGGGTGGTGGGGAGGGTTGTTTTTCAGACTGGATTCCTGTGACCAGTGGAGTGACACAAGGATCGGAGCTGGGTCCTCTGCTTTTCATCCTTTATATAAATGATTTGGATGTGAACATAAGAGGTACAGTTAGTAAGTTTGCAGATGACACCAAAATTGGAGATGTCGCTGACAGCGAAGAGGGTTACCTCAGATTACAACAGGATCTTGACCAGATGGGCCAATGGGCTGAGAAGTGGCAGATGGAGTTTAATTTAGATAAATGCGAGATGCCGCATTTTGGGAAAGCAAATCTTAGCAGGACTTACATACTTAATGGTAAGGTCCTAAGGAGTGTTGCTAAACGAAGAGACCTTGGAGTGCAGGTTCATAGTTCCTTGAAATTAGAGTCGCAGGTAGATAGGATAGTGAAGAAGGCGTTTGGTATGCTTTCCTTTATTGATCAGAGCATTGAGTGTAGGAGTTGGGAGGTCATGTTGCGGCTGTACAGGACATTGGTTAGGCCACTTATGGAATATTGTGTGCAATTCTGGTCTCCTTCCTATCGGAAAGATGTTGTGACATTGAAAGAGTCCAGTAAAGATTTGCAAGGATGTTGCCAGGGTTGGAGGATTTGAGCTGTGGTGAGAGGCTGAACAGGCTGGGGCTGTTTTCCCTGGAGCATGGGAGCCTGAGGGGTGACCTTACACAGGTTCATAAAATCATGACGGGCATGGATAGGATAAACAGACAAGGTTTTTTTTCCCTGGAGTGTGGGAGTCCAGAACTAGAGGGTTTAGGGTGAGAGGGGAAAGATATAAAAGGGACCAAAGGGGGACCTTTTCACACAGAGGGTGGTACATGTATGGAATGAGCTGTCAGAGCAAGTGGTGGAGGCTGGTACAATTATAGCATTTAAAAGGCATCTGCATGGGTATGTGAATAGGAAGGGTTCAGAGGGATATGGGCCAAGTGCTGGAAAATGGGATTAGATTAGGTTAGGATAGCTGATCGGCATAGATGAGTTGGACCAAACTGTTGTACGTCTCTATGACTTTATGACTCTATTACAAAAGACTGGCAGACATACAGTGACAGAGTCTCCATCTTCTGATGATTTCATGAGCTGCAGTACTTAACTCAAATAGTTTGAGAATTATTCTATTGGATTACATTGAACGTTCAGCACAGAAAGAGGCCACTTAATGTTAATGCTACACACAACCTGCTCCCATCTCTCTTTAGTCAATAAAGTTTGGCACTGGACAAAGTACAGCAGGTCAGGCAGCATCCGAGCAGCAGGAGAGTCGACATTCTGGGTAGGACCCTTCATCAGGACTGGGGGCTCAACTCTCTTGCTCCTCAGATGCTGCCAAACCTGCTGTACTTTTTCCAGCACCACACTTTATCGATTCTGACTCTCCAACATGTGCAGTCCTCACTATTTCCCATCTCTCTTGACCTGATCAATATATCGTTGTGTTCCTTTCTCCCTCTTTATCCAGCTTCTCTTTCAATGTATTTATACGATTCACTTCATAAACTCTCTGTGGTAGTGAGTTCCAAATTCTCCATTTTCTGGTTTAAGATGTTTCTCCTGAAGTAACTGTCTAATGACATAGGTTTAGGGTGAGACGGGAAAGATATAAAAGAGACCTACGGGGCAACGTTTTCACACAGAGGGTGGTATATATATGGAATGAGCGGCCAGAGGAAGTGGTGGAGGCTGGTACAATTGCAACTTTTAAGAGGCATTTGGATAAGTATACGAACAGAAAGGGTTTGGAGGGATATGGGCCGGGTGCTGGCAGGTGGGACCAGATTGGGTTGGGATATCTGGTGATTATGGACAGGTTGGACCGAAGGGTCTTTTTCCATGCTGTACATCTCTATGACTCTATGACTCTATAATATTTATGAGCCAGTGTTTGGACTCCATCACAAATGGAATCACTGTTGAGGCATTTTGCCTTACAATAATCAGGACAGAATTGCGAGAACTCAATTTCAAAGATAACAATAACTTGTACTGCTTGGGAAGAGAGTACTGATTAGGAAGCATATAGACTCTGATTCAGCTTAATGGTGAAAGAGCTTGAGATAAAGGCTTTTCTGATCAGATCATCATTTGCTCTACGTCATGTAAATCCATGAATAGCCCTGTTATTTTTGGCATGGAAAAATGTCCAATAAACCTCAGATTACCTGAATGACAAGGTGCCCCAAAATGTGTGGCTCAGTGGTTAGCACTGCTGCCTCACAGCGCTAGGGACCTGGGTTTGATTCCACCCTAGGGCGACAGTCTGCGTGGAGTTTGCACATTCTCCTCATTTCTGTGTGGGTTTCCCCCGGGTGCTCCGGTTTCCTCCCATAGTCCAGAGATGTGCAGGTTAAGTGGATTGGCCTTGCTAAATTGACCATACTGTCCAGGAATGTGAAAGCGAGGTGGATTAGGCATGGGAAATGCAGGGTTACAGGGAGAGGGTAGACCTGGGTGGGATGCTCTTCAGAGGGTCAGTGGTGGACTTGATTGGCTGCTTATACGCTATAGGGATTTAGTAAAATTTTTAGCAATATACGGAACTAGCCATTTCACTCTGTGACAATGCAATAACAAAACCAGTGATAATTTCCATTAGCTAGATGATGCCCTCATGTCAATATGATGTCAGCTTTGCATGCAAATCAGTCACATGGTATATGTATTTCAGTGCTGGTGTGATGCTAAGTATGGTGCCCATTTGTCTTGTACCTGGTATATTGCATCAAACAGAATGTCCCTTCAGCAGTTCATGACATACACATTTGACCATATTCAACCTGCCCTGGTTTGCAAAACAAAGAATGTAGTGTTCAACATTAGATGTGATCACATGATTGGACACCATTTGCCAAACACAATTCCGAAAGATGTACAGGTTAGGTAGATTGGCCATGCTAAATTGCTCTGTCGTGTCCAGGGATGTGCAGGCTAGGTAGATTAGCCACAGGAAATGCATGATTACAGGGATTGGGTCGGGGGTTGAGTCTGGGTGGGATGATCTTCGGAGGGTTGGCGTGACCTTGATGGGACGAATGGCCTCCTTACACACTGTAGGGGTTCTGTGATTCTGTGAAACAATCCTGATTGTGCTAATTATGACACGACCAAACAACATAAGATACAAAAATAGGAATTGCTAGAGAAACTCAGCAGATCTTTGGAGGGAGAAACAGAGTTAATGTTTCAATTCCAGTGAAACTTCTTCACAACCAAATTTAATCAATGTAAGATTATTAGTGGGACTCATTTACATGTGTCAGAAGCTGGACATATCCACTCGCAGGTCTCTGAACGTTACAAACAGAAAGAACATGTCCCCACACTGTACCTTTTCAATAAAACAAAAGCTGAGGGGACAGCCATTCACTGGTGTATTCACCATGTCTTGACTAATCAGAGCCAACTCGTTTAAATTTAAACAGGAGCTGGCAATAACTTTTCCCCATGCATTCTCCATGACAATACATCTACCAAAGTTCACTTGCCAACCAGTCAGCAACCTCTTCTCATGTGGTATAAATTGTTGTTCCCTTCTAGATTTGGTTTTCTTCAAATTCTGTCCTGATCAGTGCAAGTCGATAAGCCTCAAAAGCATCTTTTTCTTCAGTAATACTTAGGGTCTGTGTTACCAAGCAACTACAAGCGGAAACATCTTCGCTCGGTCAAAGCCCTTTCATAAGCTTAAAGATGACAACAAGAACTAACATCCATGCAGCACTGCTAACATATTGAAGCTTCTCAAGGTGTTTCACAGAAGCATTAGAAAGCAACATATGATACTGAGTCACACAGGGAGGGAGACATTAGGTCAGACAATCAAAAGCTTGTTTTTGTAGAGTGTTGTTTTGGAGGAGCATTTTAAGACTCAAACAGACCCCTAGTCTGTTCAATCTTTTTGAATGAGTATGTCTCATTCCAGTCTCATCGTTGTGAGATTTTGTTTTAATCAGTGCTTCAGGTATCTTTTATACAACGTGAAGACCTGACAGCAGCAGTGAGCAGGACTCAGTCACATGTGGTCAAGTCCTTCACTGAGGAGGGACCATATATCCCACACAATAAACATGTCAGCTTCCATCCTACCTGGACAGTAGTCTTTAGCGTAACGTTTCATCACTGGATTGTTACAATCTGAAAATGAGAGGAATAGCGTCACTTGAAAATTGCAGATAATTCCGAAATTTAAGGTTCATAACAATTGCGATTTATTTACAAACAGATGGTTTCTTTAAGGCTTCTATGTGAAGTGCTTTGTTGTAGGGAAATTCATGTATGCCTTCACGCTGTCCCACACACCTCGCATTTCTCCACTTCCATCTTCCCTCACTGACTCCCTTAAATTCCCTCGAGGTTAGTAGCCAGACCCTGAAACATGCCTGCAGAGAGAACTGAAAATTCACTCACATACGAGAAATGAAAGGACAGTTAAAAAGGCAAAGGATCCCACAGAAACCAAATTCCGCCTCAAACTCTTACTGGGCCCTGAATGGGAAGCCTTCTTTCTTTCTTTAAACTCATGAATTTTGAGGGCAAACTTCACCCTCTCTCACACCTCCCCACCTCCCCCACCCCGCCGTGTCCTGCTGCTGCTTCGTGTTATAGAATCTACAATTGCATTAATTGTTGACACCAGGCACCTCATTCACGATCTCCAGCGTTAGGTCGGCTAACTGGGAGATCTCAGAAACATTACCTCAGGTTGATCTTGTCTGTATCCTTTCACACTTCAATGAGATCAAGTTCCATCCTCAACTCTCACAAAGTAAAGATTCCTGATTCTGCGACCTCTCCTCATATCCCACCTAGCTGGAAATGTAACTTCCCTGGATGGAGTGAGAAATTGTTCCAGTTACAGCTTTCAATGTAATCAGCACGATTACATAAATCCATTGGATAGGACTCAGCTTGAAGTATCAATTGTGGCTGATTATGCATTAACATAACATCTACAGAGCCCTGGTTAGACCATATCGTGATGTACGTGCTCAGTTCTGGGAACTGTACTTTTAGAAAAATCTGGAGTTGCAGGTAGACAGGGCGGTAAACAAGGAGTTTGACATTCTTGCTTTCATTTGTCAGAACATTGAGCTTAGGAGTTGGGGCCTCACATTACGACTGTACGGGACATTGGTGGGGCCACGTTTAGAATTACTGTGTACAATTCTGGTTGCCCTTCTACAGGAATGATGTTGTTAAACTTGAGAAAAGATTTACAAGCATGTTGCCAGGACTGGGGAGATTGGGCTATAGGAAGAGGCTAAATAGGCTGGGGTTTTTGTCCCTGGAGAGTTGGAGGCTTAGGGGTGACCATGTAGAGGTTAATAAAATCATATGCGACATGAATAGGGTGAATAGACAAGGTTTTTTACCAAAGGTGAGTGAGTCCAAAACTGATGGGCATAGGTTTAAGGTGAGAGGGGAAAGATTTCAAAGGGCCCTGAGGGGCATTTTATTTCACGCAGAGGGTGGTACGGAATGAGTTGCCAGAGGAAGTGATGGAGGCTGGTACAATGACAACATTTAAAAGGCATCTGGAGGTATATGAAGAGGAAGGGTTTAGAGGGATATGGGCCAAATGCTGGTAAATGTGACTAGGTCAGATTGGGATATCTGGTCAGCATGGACGAGTTGGATCAGAGGGTGTATTTCTGTGCTGAGTGACTCCGTGAGTAGTTACATTTTCTGGCCTGCCTGGGTAAAATTGCAAGCACAGATTACACAAGCTAGTGACACATTCCTCAGGGTTTACAGGATTAAGGAACAATTTGTTCAAATGTTACTAAGAGGAACTGACTGGGTAAAGAGAAATATAGAAACAAAAAAGTAGGAGCAGTAGACCGTTCAGCCCTTCAAGCCTGCTTCTCCATTTAATAGGTTCATGGCTGTTCATCTAACCCAGTTCCCTGTTCCTGCTTTCTCCCCAGACTCTTTGATCCCTTTAGCCCCAAGAACGATACCTGACTCCTTCTTGAAAACATTCAATGTTTTGCCTTCAATAGACAGGAAATATTTTTGCTGGTTTTGGAGTTTAGGACTAGGGGACATAGTCAAAACTTAGAGCGAGGTCTTTCGGGAGTAAAATTAGGAAACAGTTCTGCACACAAAGATTGGCTCTCGTTTCAGCAAACAGCACTTGCTGAAAAATTAATTGTTATTTTTAAACCGGAGATTGATAGATTTCTGTTAACCAAAGGAGTAAAGGGACTTGGGCTAAGGTGGGTGGATGGTGTTAGTGTCACAAATCAGACTTGATGGCATTGAATGACAGAATCGGTTCAAGAGGCCGATTGGCCTCCTCCTGGACGTGGTTGAATGAGTAATATTGTCACCTCTGAGATGAAGATTGTGGGTTTAAGTGCGTATCAAGCACTTAAGCATAAAGCCCAGGCAGCGACATTTCCTCTAAACTGTGCGGCTGCTGGGAAATTTCACATCTACTGACTGGCACTGCTTCTGGAAACTTCCATACACAGACCTTGGGAAGTCCATGTAACGGCAAGAACAACGAGAGGGAAAGTTGCAGGAAACGCTCTCTGGTTGGGAGGTGGCATGTTAAAGCTTCGGTGGGCAAACAGGAGCAGGAGAAAGTCATTTGGTCCATCAAGTGCATTCCAACATGGTCATGGCTGATCCTGCATCTCAACAGCGTACATACTCTTTGACATCTTTGGCCTGTCGGAATCTATCTAACTATAGGTTTCTTAAATATATTCAGTGACTGGATTTTCACTGCCTTTTCTGGAAGATAATTGTAGTTGATCCAATTACTCCTCATATTGCAAAACATTTTCTGAGGAAGAAGTTGGTTGGGTGGTGGGTAGCACGGTAGCTCAGTGGTTAGCACTGCTGCGTCATAGCGCCAGGGACCCGGGTTCGATTCCAGTCCCAGGTGTGGGGAGTTTGCACATTCTCCCCATGTCTCTGTGTGGGTTTCCTTCAGGTGCTCCAGTTTCCTCCCAAAGTCCAAAGATGAGCAGGTTAGGTGAATTGGACATGCTAAATTGCCATAGTGTTGAGGGAAATGTAGGTTAGGCACATTAGCCAGCAGTAAATGTAGAAAAATGGCTTTGGGGATACTCTTCGGAGGGTCAGTGTGGACTTGGGCCAAAGGGCCTGTTTCCACACTTTAGGGATTCTACTAAAAAAGTCTGGTGAGTCTTTGCTGCACTCCCTCTAATGGTAATTATCTCTTTTCTTAGGTAAGGAATGATAAACAAACATAATTCTTCAGGGGTGGTCTACCAAGACCCTGTTCTGGATTAGTGGTGCTGGAAGAGCACAGCAGTTCAGGCAGCATCCGAGGAGCAGTAAAATCGACGTTTCGGGCAAAAGCTCTTCATCAGGAATAAAGGCAGAGAGCCTGAAGGGTGGAGAGATAAGCTAGAGGAGGGTGAGGGTGGGGAGAAAGTAGCATAGAGTTTCAGGACATGGTTAAAGAGCTTCAGGGCAGAGGAAATGACCTGGGAGTTGCAGTGGGAGAGGGGCTCCCTGAGATTTTTGTAGAGAGAGGAGGAAAACTTCTTCACTGCAGTGAGACTTCCTTGCTCCTGTATTAAACTCTCTTGCAATTAAGACCAAAATATCATTTCCTTTCCTAATTACTTGCTGCACCTCCTCACTGCCTTTCAGTGACCAGTGTACACCTAGGTCCCCCTGTACATCAACCCTTCCCAATTTATTACCATTTAAATAAGATTCTGCCATTTTTTTTATACCAAAGTGGACAATCTCACTATTGTAGGTGCTGGTGTTGGAGTGGGGTGGACAAAGTTAAAAAGCACTCAACACCTGGTTATAGTCCAACAGGTTTAATTGAAAATACAAGCTTTCAGAGCTGCTTCATCAGGTAGCTAGTAGTGCAGGTACACGGGACACAGAATTACATTGATAAAACTTCAAGCTATCTCGGGGTTGTGGCCAGAAAGAAATCCTGGGATTTACATATTCATCAATCAAAACCTGCATCCCCATTCTAAGAGATTTAAGATTTAACAGCTATCTAGGTTTGTCTAATACATTGCATCAGTTGTATGACATTTTTGATCTCTTACTATAAATTCTGTGTCCTATGATTCTGTCCCACTAGCTACCTGATGAAGGAGCAGAGCTCCGAAAGCTAGTACTTTCAAATAAACCTGTTGGACTATAACCTGGTGATGTGAGATTTTAACTTTTATCCATGTTATACTTCATCTGCCATGTCCTTGCCTAGTCATACAACTTGTGTAAATCACCCT
Source organism: Chiloscyllium plagiosum (assembly GCF_004010195.1). NCBI lineage: Eukaryota > Metazoa > Chordata > Chondrichthyes > Orectolobiformes > Hemiscylliidae > Chiloscyllium > Chiloscyllium plagiosum. The sequence goes on from NC_057735.1 coordinate 7,423,846, forward strand.
GAATCGTTTTTATATCATGCTTACCACTCTCACTTCCTCCTAATTTGTGTGCAGTGCACTACTATTAAATTAATGGAGCGTCAGACAGGTCTCCCTCATACTCTGAATAATATTTATCTTCTGGCAATATCACTAAAACATGACTTATCATGTTTGCTGATATTGGTTTTGAATTGTGGTTAAATTGCAACATAAATATTTCTTTGGCTTTGAAGCGCTTGTAGGATGTGCAAGATACTATATAAATGCAGGTTCTTCCACTGAAATAATATGTTTCTGCTTTATTTGTTGTGGTATAACAATCAGTCAAACTTGTTTTAGATTTGCTGCAGGACAAACCAGTTTATTGCTGTGAAACTGAGCAAAATGTTCCATGCCCTGCAGGAACTCAGAAAATAATAAACTATAATCTGTGTCAGGGAGGGTTTCTTACTGATTAAATGGTGCAGGACCTCTCACTCACACAGCCCTGAAGAAGCTTTCTGTTTCTCCACCAGCGGCCTTCTGGCACCTTATCCAATTTGTCAACACAAGGCCATCCATGGAAGGATGGGCTTTGGTGGTGATTGGCATGTTTGGGAAGGGGTGTGGGGGGGGCGGGGGGGGGGCGCAGAAAGGAGAATTAGCAGGATGCTGGGGGATGGGCAGTTGAAGGGAGAAGGTCATGTGATAACACCTTCTGGAATCTGGCCAGCTGGAGTTGGCAACACTATAATTAGGCCAAGAGAAAGACCATGGAACGAGGACATACCACAACCAAAAGGACTAGCCACACTACCATACATCAGGAGCATCTCGGAACTGACTGCCAGACTACTGCGACCCCTAGGACTCATAACGGCACACAAACCAACAGCCACGCTCAGACAACAACTCACCAGAACGAAGGACCCGATACCCAACATGAGCAAAACTAATATAGTGTACAAAAT
>NC_057735.1:7425732-7428889 GCF_004010195.1 Chiloscyllium plagiosum
CCGTGTCTGCGTGGGTTTCCTCCGGGTGCTCCGGTTTCCTCCCACAGTCCAAAGATGTGCAGGTTAGGGTGGATTGGCCATGCTAAATTGCCCATAGGGATGTATACGTTAGGTGCATTAGTCAGGGGTAAATATAGGGTAGAGGAATGGGTCTGGGTGGGTTACTCTGAGGGTTGGTGCAGACTTGTTGGGCCAAAGGGCCTGTTTGCACACTGTAGGGATTCTAATTCTAATACTGTGTGCAGTTCTGGTCACCTCACTACGAAAGGATGTACTGGCACTGGGGGGGGGGGGGGGGGGGGTACAGAGGAGGTTCACTAGATTGATTCTGGAGTTGAGGGGGTTAGCTTTTGAGGAGAGACTGAGTAGATTGGGATTATATTCATTGGAATTTAGAAGAATGAGGGGGGAGTCTTACAGAAACGTATAAAATGATGAAGGGAATAGATAAGATAGAAGTAGAGAGGATGTTTCCACTGACGACAAGGGGGCATAGCCTCCAAATTAGGGGGAGCAGATTTAGGACTGAGTTGAGGAGGAACATCTTCACCCAGAGGGTTGTGGATCTATGGAATTCCCTGCCCAGTGAAATAATTGATGCGACTTCAGTAAACATTTTAAAAACTAAGATAGACATTTTTTGAACAATAAAAGAATTAAGGGTTACTGTGAGAGGGTGGGTAAGTGGAGCTGAGTCCATAAGATCAGCTCTGATTTTATTGAATGGCGGAGCAGGTTCGAAGGGCTATGTAGTTCTTATGTTCTTTTGTAAATGCCAGCCTTAGCAGTGACTCTCTAATACCATGGGTGAATAAAACATGAAATGGTTGCTTGAATCTGATCTGAAATTCTCTCAGATTGTAGATGATCTTCTATTTCAACTCCACTTTCCTGTCCTATGCCCACTTCCCTTGGCTGATTTGCTACCTTCAGTTTTAATTGTTTCACCATTTACTGGTCATATTTTCAGCGGACTCGGAGCTCAGCTCTGGAAATGACCAATGCTCATTCCTCAGAAAATAAACTCACCATCCCCCTTTCTTTCTTAATTAAAACCTATCTTTCTCATCTATATTTGGATACCAATTCTAATACTCCCTGATGTGACTTGATTTCAATTTTGTGTGATGCACCCGTGAAGTACTTTGGAATACCTCTTAAAGCATTATGTCAACGCAGAGAGGGGTGTAGGCAGTGAGACCATCAAATGGGCCTCCAATTTAACGCTTCGCTCAAATGTCAGTAATTGTGGGTAGTTGACCGCAAATCAAAGAAATAGTTATTAGGACAGGTGACGCAAAGATTGATCAATAGAAGGAAGTTTTAAAGTCTGCCTTACATGAGGAGAGCAAAATAGAGAGGCAGTAACATTTAGGAGAGGGATTTCCAGAGCTAAAGGCCCACAGAGCCATTAATAGTAAGGCCAAGGAATAGGTAATGCACAAGATACCTGAGATGGTAGAACACAGAGATCTTGGATAGTTATAGGTGGCACAGCTGTGATTGGGAGAGTTGCCTTGGACGGGTTCTAAAATGAGGGTCAAGGGACTTGCTACGCAGGAGTCAATGTAGATTGGCGTGCATGGGAACTTGGTGTCTATTAAGATGCATTTTCCCTGTTACTCTGACCTGTGCTTGCCCTCGGCCCATATCCATGGACTGGTATTTCGACTGTGGTAACTTTACTTCAAGTTAACTTTAATTTCACTCCCTCCGCCACCCACTCACAAGGTGTACCCTCTTCAAGATGATGAGCTCCAGCTCACCAAGCCTCCTTAAACAGCACCTTCTCAACCTGTCACTTCTCCCATCTAGAACGACAAGGACAGCAGATACATGGGAACACCACCACCTACAGGTTCCCCTCTAAACTACTCACTGTCCTGACTTGGAAATATATTGACGTTCCTTCACTGTCACTGGGTCAAAATCCTGGAGTTCCTTCCCTAAGGGCATTATGGGTTTGTCAATATCACATGGACTGCAGCGGGTCAAGAAAGCAGCTCACCACCACCTTCTCAAGGGCAATAGGATTAGGCAATAAATATTGACCCAGCCAGGAACACCCACGACCTACGTAAGAGTAACTGGGCTCTGAGGGGATCTTAATTCTTGATATGCTATATATAAAATGATTTCATTTTGTTGATGGAGTGAGAAAGGTTGTGATAAGATCAGAAATTTTTCAATACTTGTGATACCTGTCTTACCATTAATTGCTAAGTTGAAGTGTTTACTCAGTGTCTGCTCGAAACCATGCATGCTGATGATAGTAGCAATTAAAATGTCTACTTAATTTAGGACTGAACCCAACATTTCCATTCTTTCCTGGATATATATAGTATGCAACATTTCCAGATACAGACCAGAAACACAATAGTACAGAAAAACAAAAACATAAATGTATATAGTATCACATTTTAACAGAATAAAATTAACCCACAGGAATTTAAATAGCATGCAGTCTAAACAAGAGAAGCCAAAAGATATTTTAAGAATACAGTGTGTTTATATTAAAATGCAATCAATCATATTCTTCGAATTGTTTAATTTTGGAATAACAACGCAGCCTAATGCAAGCAGGTATATGAATATTGTCCTTTCCAAACTAACTGCAGACAGGGAGGTTCAGCCATAAATGTTTAAGTAAAAAAAGGTGAAAGGACTGCGTTTATATAGTGCTTTTCTCAACCTCTGGGCACCTCAAAGTACTTCAGTGCCGAAGAACTACTTTTGAAATGTAATCTCTGCTGTAATGGAGGAAAGGCAGCAGTCAAATGTGTACAGCACTCTCACAAACAGCAAAGAGATGATAACATATATGCAGTATTTGTCTTGTCGATTGAGGCTTATATATTGGCCAGGATACTGGAGAGAGATTCACTTCTTTTCTTCGAAACAATGCCATAGATTCCTTTACATATTTGCGAGCAGACAGATAGACCAGAAGATTGTAAGACCATATGAAATAGGAACAGGAGTAGGCCATTGAGCCTGCCTTAAATCATGACTGATTTAACACTCCTCACATTCACTTGCCTGCCCTTTCCCCATAACCCTTGATTCGCCGACTGATTAAGAATCTATCTCAGCCTTAAATATACGCAAGTACTCTGCCCCACAGCTCTCTGTTGTAAGGAGTTCCAAATGGCAAGGA
>NC_057735.1:7429389-7437950 GCF_004010195.1 Chiloscyllium plagiosum
AACAGAAGTAATATACTGATTGTTCCAGTGAGATGGTTCCTGAGAAAATGCTTAAATTGCTGCCACATTGTGTCCCAGTGTGGAAGAGGAGCAGCCTGTCGATGACCAGGTAGACTTTATTTCAATAAATACCAGACAAATGGTCTTGTTGGGAGAATAATTCTTGACTAAAATAGCAGAGAGGAATTTAAGTGTAAGTGTGCAACAATGTGCTAGGTAAGTAGATTATGCATGGTAAATTGCCCCATTGTGTTCTGAGATGTGCAGGTTAGGGGCATTAGTCAAGGGAAAGGTAGCGTTATAGGGTAGGGGAATGGGTCTGGGTGGGATACTCTTCGAAGGGTTGTTGTGGACTTGCTGCACCAAATGGCCTGTTTCCACACTGTCAGGATTCTATGAGAAACTGTCCTTTCCAATGGATGGAGTATTCAAGACGAGGGGCTTTTTTTAAGGTGAGAGGAGAAAGACTCTAAAAAGACATGAAAGGCAATTTTTTTTATACAGAGAATAACTCATGTGTGGAATGAACTTTCAGATAAAGTGTTGGATACAGGTACGGTTATAACATTTAAAAGACATTTAAATAAGTGCATGAATAGAATATATTTGGAGGGTTATGGGCCAGGTTCAGGCAGGTTGGATTAGTTTAGTTTGGAAACATGGTTGGCATGGACTAGTTAGACCAAAGGGTCTGTTTCTATGCTGTATGACTCTATTATTCTATAACTGTGGATGCTAGAAAGCTGAAACAAAATCAGTAATAGGTGGAAAAACATAGAAGGTCAGGTAGCAAGTGTGGAGATGAATCAGAGTTAACATTTCAGGTCCAGTCACCCTTCTTCAGAACTGATAACAAAGAAAAGAGTGATACATATGCTCGAGAATAGGTTGGAGGGAGGGGGGTGTTGCTGAACACTATGTGGAGATGGAGTCCACAAGGAAGACATTAAAACAATTGGGCAGACAAAGAATTGGATAAAGGTCAGCCTAGGAGAATCAATAACCACTAATAGGGATTGTTAATGGCTGACAATGGGTTGTGATGTAGCAGCCCATGTGATAACAAGGCCTGGAGTGTGGGGGTTGGGGGAAGGGACTAAGGCCCTAAAATTACTGAACTTGATACTGAGTCCTGAAGAGGTGAAAATGAGGTGTTGTTCTTTCAGCTTGAGCTTCACTTCGCAGGAGTACTGTCAAAAGTACGAGACTGAGATGCTGGCCAGGGAACACAGTTGTGTATTGAAATGGCAGACAACAGGAAGCTTCGGGTCATCTTTGCAGACAAAATGGAGGTGTTCTGCAAAGCAGTCACCCAGTCTGCACTTCCCCTTCCCAGTGTAGAGGAGACCACTTCGAGAGCAGCGAATGCAGCAGACTAAGTTGAGTGAAGTGCAGGTAAAGTGCTGCTTCACCTGGAAGGTGTGACTGGGGCCTTGGATACTGAGAGGGGGAGGAAGCAAACTGTTCAGTGCTACACCTTCTTTGATTACATGGGAAGGTGCCTTGGGTGTGTGGGAATTTGTTGGGAGTGAAAGAGAGGTAGACCAGAGTGTCTTGGAGGGAATGGCTGCTCCAGAAGGGTGACAGGGTGAGGAGGTGAATTTGAGTCAGTAGTGGCATCCTGCTGAAGGTGATGTAAATGGAGGCTAATGATCCTCTGGATGTGGGTGCTGGTGGGATAGTAGGTGAGGATGAAGGGGACTCTGTCACTGTTGTGGAACGGAAGTGAGGGTTTGAGTGTGGGAGATGGGACAGACACAGCTGAGGGCCCTGTCAACCACAGTTGGTGGGGAAACCTCAGTTGAGTGGATAACTGGGAGGACCCCTTCTTGAAGTTGACATCCTTGGAAGTTGACATTCGATGGAGACAGAGGAACTGGGAGAATGGAACAGTGTCTTTTCAGGAAGCAGGGAGTCAGGATATACAGTCAAGCTAACTGCGGGTTTGTAGTGGATATTGATGGTCACCTATCTCCAGAAATGGAAACAGAAAATAAACCAACCTTCTACTTTTGTTATCGAGCCTCATTAAATAATATTTAATGAATGGCATTTTGAAAATATAATAAATAATTACCAAATCACGATGTTTTGTTTGAAGGCTTATTGCCATTCTGGTTTTCAGTGTATATTGAACAGCTGACTACATTAAAAACTTTGGACCGATGAAAATGGGCTCCTGTTTTGATGCTGCTGCTTGTGTCACTTTAAAAAAATCATATTGTCATTCTCATTTCACCCTTAATTAGTAATGCTGCTCTAAACTACTTGGTAACTATATAAAGGTAAAAACAAGAACTGCAGATGTTGGAAACCAGAGGAATAGATGCTCTATTCCTGATGAAGGGCTTTTGTCCGAAACGTCGATTTTCCTGCTCCTCGGATGCTACCTGACCTGCTGTGCTTTTCCAGCACCACTCTAATCTAGACTCTACTTGGTAACTATATTCCATTTTATGATAATATTTTCAAAAGAAGTTGCAATATTTCCTGATATTATTCATGTATTTTTCCATTCGTTCCTTAAAATTTTGAAGACTTCCGTATTTAGAGATATATGGAGCAGACAAAGTACATTCTGTGTCTGTTTTCTGCAGCTTGTTCTCCCAGGAATTGGTCACTAGCTCAAAGCTAATTGTTGTAATATAAGTGCTGCCACCCATGTTACAGACTACACCAGAATCCCTCAAAATATTTTAAGAATCTAACCACAACACTAACTTTTTCATATTTTAAAGGTCGATAGAGTCATAGAAACGTACAGCATGGAAACAGTCCAACTCATCCATGCCAACCAGATATCCCAAACCAATTTAAATTAGATCAGATTCCCGACAGTATGGAAACAGGCCCTTTGGCCCAACCAGTTCACACTGACCCTCTGAAGAGTAACCGACCCAGACCCATTTCCCTCTGACTAATGCACATAACACTATGGGCAATTCATCTGACCTGCACATCTTTGGAATGTGGGAGGAAACCGGAGCAGACCCACGAAGAGAATGTGCAAACTCCATACAGACAGTCGCCCAAGGCTGGAATCGAACCTGGGACCCTGGTGCTGTGAGGCAACAGTGCTAACCACTGAGCCACCGTGCCACCTGCCAAAACCCAGCCCATATCCCTCCAAACCCTTCCTATTCATATCCTCTTCCAAATGCCTTTTAAATGTTGCAATTGTACCAGCCTCCACCACATCCTCTGGCAGCTCATTCCATACACGTACTGCTTTCTCCTTGAAAAAATTGCCCCTTAGGTCTCTTTAATATCTTTCCCCTCTCACCTAAACCTATGCCCTTTAGTTCTGCATCCCAGGGAAAAGACTTTCTCTATTTATCCTGTCCATGCCCCTCATGATTTTGTAAACCTCTATAAGGTCACCCCTCAGCCTCTGACGCTGCAGGGAAAACAGCTCCAGCCTGTTCAACCTCTCCCTGTAGCTCAAATCTTCCAACCCTGGGAAAATTCTTGGAAATCTTTTATGAACCCTTTCAAGTTTTGCAATATCCTTCCGATAGAAAGGAGACCTGAATTGCACGCAATATTCCAACAGTGGCGTAACCAATGTCCTGTACGGCCGCAACATGACCTCCCAACTCCTCAATACTCTGACCAATAAAGGAAAGCATACCAAACGCCTTCTTCACTATCATGTCTACCTGCGACTCCACTTTCAAGGAGCTATGAACCTGCACTCCAAGATCTCTTTGTTCAGCAACACTCCCTAGGACCTTACCATTAAGTGTATAAGTCCTACTAAGATTTGCTTTCCCAAAGTGCAGCACCTCACATTTATCTAAATTAAACTCCACCTGCCACTTCTCAGCCCATTAGCCCATCTGATCCAGATCCCATTGTAATCTGAGGAAACCTTCTTCGCTGTCCACTACACCTCCAATTTTGGCGTCATCTACAAACTTAATAACTGTACCTCTTTTGCACACATCCAAATCTTTTACATAAATGAAGAAAAATAGTGGACCCAGCAACGATCCTTGTGGCACACCAGTGGTCACAGGCCTCCATCTGAAAAACAACCCTCACCATCACCCTCTGTCTTCTACTTTTCAGCCAATTCTCTATCCAAATGGTTAGTTCTCCATGAGATCCAATCTTGCTAACTAGTATCCTATGGGGAACCTTGTTGAACCTCTTACTGAAGTCCATATAGATCATGTCCACCACTCTGCCCTTATCAATCCTCTTTGTTACTTCTTCAAAAACCTCAATCAAGTTTGTGAGACATGATCTCCCACGCACAAAGCCATGTTGACTATCCCTAATCAGTCCTTTATGAGGCGCCATGCTCCAGATGTGATGCGACTGATCAAGCTACTCGACATTAAACAAAGCATAATTTATTTAAATGTTATAGTTAAAGTGCAAAAGAAAGAAGGAGGAACTAGATTAACCTAACTATTGGAAAACTTGACTGAATAATAGGTACAGAACCTATTACTAATGAACTGTTCCAATATAGTAATATCGCATAAACACACGCCTTGGTAGAAGGGAAAATTCAGACCAGATTTTCACATGTAGTTCTCCAATCCAGGAGGAAAAAATCAAGAAAAAATTCAGAGTGTAGCAGCCAGGAGACATTCACTGAAGCTGTCAAATCTTTTGAGACCCCAGTGGCTTCTGCTTAAAACAAAACCTAAAATCTACAAAAAAACCTAGAAAGCCTGGTATGTGAGGGCTGGCCCCACCCAATCTACTTCCATTGTTCCAACTTTAAAAACAAACTAAGCCCTGACAAATTGTTTACGTTCTTAGAGACAGCTCCATACCTCTGCCTCACAATCTCTCTTAAAGAAAAACAGGATAAATAACACTTTAAAGTGACAGCATTGTCACACTCTGCATTGGACAAAGCTGGCCTGGAATCACACCCACTCCTGCTCCCCTGCCAGGGCCATGATGGAAGGATATGTAGGTTGATAATGAACCTGTTTGGCTCTGTTATCATCCACATTCCTTTGCAAAATGTGCTGGAGGGAGAATCGACTCATGGCATCTGTCACAGCAATAATGATGTTCCCCACTATGTCATAAGATCCTCCTTTGTGCCTTTACATATCTCCAAAGATTTAAACATCTCTGCTGTATAAACCAGATAGTGGACATAAACAAACATTGATTATCTGAATAACAACAAAGTATGTAATACAATGTTTACAAGAATGTAAATGAGGAAGAGGATAGAGGAAGACAGCTTATAAAACCACAGTAAACTAGATGATAAAATCTGACAGAAGAAATTAGTCTCCTGTCAGTTATGTTTTAACAGAAAAACTAAATTAATTCCTTGCCCAAGAATAGGAGGTTATGAAATCAAGATAGTTAAAAAGTCAAATGTTCTTGATAATGGTGACCAAAGTAAATTGAATTTTCAGATAAATGTGATTAGTTAAATGGTTTGTTTCATCCTGAGGACATGGGAGGATTGATATAAGTACTTCAAAAAATTGCTCATAGATATTGTAAAAAAATAAATTAATTTAATTATAAATTAATTACAACTCTTCCCTTATATTGTCTTGTCAACTACACTGTGACTGAAACAGCACAAATCCCCAAAGAATGAAGACCACCCAACATACCACATTCCAGACAGTGGAAATGCAGAAACTCTCCCTCCAATGCCATTCTTATTTCATTCTTTGGTTCCTCGAGCAGCCTTTAGTCACAGTGTCCTGCTTCAATTTTCATTATTAACTGAGGGACCATGCAGCTTGGGCAATCTGCTGCAAATTGATTGCTCTCCAACTCTGATTCTAAACATTTCTGATTCTCACATACAGATCTCACGTCCAGGTATCCACTGCTTTTCAAAAGTTTGATTTACACCACGTCACCTTTACAAAAGACCTACATTAGGACCTGTTTTCGGTAACCGAAAAATACTCGAATCAGATTTTTGCTTTAACGAGAAAAGGCAAAATTTTTCCCAAATAAATTAATATTTCTTCGCTTTACACCATTTTGGCTTATAAAAAGTTCCATAGGAATGCTCTACTTTTGGGCAGCAGGGGATACCTGTATATTGATTGATTTATTGTTATAGACAATAGACAATAGGTGCAGCCCTTCCAGCCAGCACCACCATTCATTGTGATCATGGCTGATCATCCACAATCAGTATCCAATTCCTGCCTTATCCCCGTAACCCTTGATTCCTCTATCTCTAAGAGCACTATCCATCTCTTTCTTGAACGTATCCAGAGACTTGGCCTCCATTGCATTCCGGGGCAGAGCATTCCATATATCCTCCACTCTCTGGGTGAAGAAGTTTCTCCTCAACTCTGTTATAAATGGTTTACCCCTTATTTTTAAACTGTGTCCTCTGGTTCTGGACTCACCTGTCAGTGGAAACATGCTTCCTGCCTCCAGAGTGTCCAATCCTTTAATAATTTTATACGTCTCAATCAGATCCCCTCTCATCTTTCTAAATTCAAGTGTATACAAGCCCAGTCAGCTCCAATCTTTCAACATAAGATAGTCTCGCCATTCCAGGAATTGACCTCGTGAACCTACGCTGCACACCTTCAATAGTCAGAATGTCCTTCCTCAAATTTGGCGACCAAAACAGTGCACAATACTCCAGGTGTGGTCTCACCAGGGCGGTATAGCTATAGAAGGACTTCTTTGCTCCTATACTCAATTCCTCTCGTTATGAAGGCCAGCATGCCATTAGCTTTTCTCACTGCCTGCTTTACCTGCATGCTTGCTTTCACTGACTGATATACAAGAACACTTAGATCTCATTGTACTTCCCCTTTACCTAATTTGACTCCATTTAGATAGTAATCTGCCTTCCTGTTCTTGCCACCAAAGTGGATAACCATACATTTATCCACATTAAATGCATCTGCCACGCATCTGTCCATGCACATAGCCCGTCCAAGTCACCCTGTATTCTCATAACATCCTCTGCACATTTAACCCTGCCCACCCAGCTTTGTGTCATCAGCAAATTTGCTCAAATTACTTTTAATGCCTTCATCTATATCACATGTACAGGTATGTATCCCTTTATCCAAAAACTGAAAAGCTCTGAAAACCGAAGGGTTTCATGGAGTGTGCAGCGTCAGCCATGTCTGCGTAACATCACGGGGTTTTCTTGGCGAGCGAAGGCCGCACCCACTCGACCACGTGGCGGCGTGGCCCAGCACTCGGAGGTGTCAGTTGTGTATTGTTTTTACTGTGCTAAATTGTTTAATTTTAGAGTGAAAATTTCACATAGAGATGCAGTTACATCGATGGCTAACAATAATACAAAGAAAAGGAAGCATCTGTCATTATCAATAATGCAGAAAGTAGAGTTACTGCAGAAGCTTGATCATGGTGAGACTGTGCGGTGTCATACTGAAGAATATGGTGTCGAAACTACCACTGTCTATGATTTGAAGAAACAGAAAGACAAGTTACTGAAGTTTTATGGTGACAGTGATGACCGTCAATTAATGAAAAATAGGAAAACACTGCACAGGGCAAAAAGATGAAGATCTTATCCGGTGTAGGTGGAGTGGATTAGACAACGAAGAAGTGAATGTATGCAACTGACTGGTTTGATGGTCCTGAAACAAGCTGGAAAATATCATAAAGAACTGAACATTAAAGGTGGATGTCAATATTCAGAAGGTGGGCTGCAGAAATTCAAGAAGTGTAATGGTGTGAAATATCTGAAACTCTGAGGTGAAAAAGCTTCTGCTGACCATGAAAATTATGTTGGTGAATTTGCCGAGCTGATATCTGCCGAAAGCCTTAGGTCTGAACAAATTTACAATGCTGATGAAACAGCTCTCTACTGGCGCTATGTCCTGAGAAAAACATGAGCAACGGCTAATGAGAGGGCACCAACAGGTTTTAAGGAAACTAAGGACGGATTAACTATTCTTGGGTGTGTCAATGCTACAGGCACACACAAAGTGAAATTGGCAGTGATTGGGAAAACAAACTTCCGAGATGTCTTAAAGGTGTACGCAATTTGCCTGTGCATTATTATGCAAACAAGAAAGCATGGGTAACCAGAGAAATTTTTTACGATTGATTCAGTAAACACTTCGTACTAGCGGCACAAGCTCATTGCCGACAAGCTGGACTAGAAGAAAAGTGTAAAATTTTATTGTTCCTGGACAACTGCTCTGCACATCCCCCTGCCGAACAACTTGTGAAAAGTAATGTTTTTAGCATTTACTTGCCCCCGAATGTGACATCAGTATTACAGCCTTGTGACCAAGGAATTTTAGGCTCCATGAAGAGCAAGTATAAAAAATACTTAAACAGTATACTTGCTGCAGTCAGCAGAGAGGTAAGATTTCAAGACTTCATGAAAGAGTTTACAGGGGAACCTCGATTATCCAAATGAGATAGGCGGGATTAAATGCCTTTCCTCTGGGGTTTGGAGCTTCTAAAGTCTGCTCCCCGTTCAGGAGACTGCAGCAGTACACAGCGTGCAAGGCCCTGCCCCCAACCCTGCTCCCGGCCAACACAGCATCCACGCCCATCCCCAGCCGTCCAACACCTCCCCCCGCCCCCAATCCAATCCCCCCCAACCC
>NC_057735.1:7438053-7539635 GCF_004010195.1 Chiloscyllium plagiosum
CCCAACCCCACCCAACCCCGCACCCTCAGCCCCTGTCCAACAAAGCCCCCGCCCTTTTCTGGGGCAGCCGGACCGTACACCAACAATAAAACTGTTGCAGTTGCAGCTGTTGCAGCTGCCTTTGTGGGGTAAGTCTCCAGATAGTACACACACACACACAGCCACACACATAACTTTTTACTGCAACTTTTTGACAGGTTCCACCTCTGCCCTGTACAGGACAATGTTAGAGAGATTATCTGGGGAATGGGGGTGGTGGGCGCAGTTTAGGGTACACCCATCTGTAGAACTCCAGGGAAAGTGTGAGGAGAGAGAGAGGGCGGGAGGTCAGTCATTTGGTGACAGTGTCTGTTTAATCATTGTAAACAAAAGACGCAATCACTGTTGGAAACACGGCTTTGATGTAATTAGATTAGATTAGATTACTTACAGTGTGGAAACAGGCCCTTCGGCCCAACAAGTCCACACCACCCCGCCGAAGCGTAACCCACCCATACCCCTACATCTACCCCTTACCTAACATTATGGGCAATTTAGCATGGCCAATCCACCTGATGTGCACACCTTTGGACTGTGGGAGGAAACCGGAGCACCCGGAGGAAACCCACGCAGACACAGGGAGAACGTGCAAACTTCACACAGTCAGTCGCCTGAGGCGGGAAATGAACCTGGGTCTCTGGCGCTGTGAGGCAACAGTGCTAACTACTGTGCCACCGTGCCGCCCACCAATGTTTCTATTAGGACCTCAAGATCTCCTTCTGATAATCCAATTTTCGGATAATTGGTATTCAGATAATCGAGGTTCCTCTGTAGTCTTAAGAATGTCATTTACGTAGTTGCTAACGCTTGGAATGATGGTGATAAAGCAACATTAACAACTGCTTGGCACAGACTCTGGCCTACAACGATGTTTCTTGTAAATGAACCTGCAGATGAAGGGCTTGAAGGATTTCATGTCACTGAAGAGAAAAAGATGATAGCAAGCCTTGTTACTTACACACAAAATTTATCAGACGAAAGTGTAAATAAATTACATGAAGTTGACATCAAAGAAATGCTGACCATTGACAATGATATGCCTGACGTGCATTCCTAGAGTGATGGGAACATTACTGAAATATGGGTTCCTGTACAGGTAAGTGTGAGGATAGTAGTGATGATGACGACGACGATGATGAGTTAGTGAACATGGTTGAAAAAGTCCCCATTGATGATATGGTGACAATGTGTGATCAGTTAAATGCTGGCCTTGAACAACGTGCATTTATCAGAGAGCAAGAGATTATGGCAATTTACTCAATTAAAGAGAGATTGTTTGGAAAGGAACCCATGTTAATGAGACAGATGACACTTGAAGAAGCCTTTTAAACTGCCGCCTGCCATAGTACTGAAGCTATGTATGTTTAAGTTTTACCGAACATGTTTATTGGAATGATTTTTGTGGAAATAAAACTTTGTTGAATATTTATAGTCGATGTATTTCATGAATATGTATATAATACTCTATAAATAAGCTTTGTGCATTTATGTTTTCCAGAATGTTTTTCTTCGAATGTCTTTTCTGGAAATAAAATGTCGTTGAACATTTATGGTCAATGTATTTCATTTATTGGTACACTACTCTATAAATAAAGTGTGATAGCATTTCTAGTCTTTATTTATCCCGCTTAGTGTCAGTATTCATATGTTTTTGCTGCAGTACAGTATTTATTTTTGATTACGAGTTGCTGCCCTGCACATAATTCCGATTTCTGCAAAGCAGCTGGTCCCGAGCATTTCAGATAAAGGGATATGTACCTGTACTGAGACACAGTGAAAAGTGTTGTTTTGTGTGCTGTGCAGGCGGATTGTACCATAAGTGCATCATGGGAGCAGAACACAGTGCAGAATACTGTTACAGCCATAGAGAAGGTGCAGAAAGAGAGAGGTCAACACTAGCATGTGAGAGGTCAGTGCAAAAATCTAATAACAGCGAGAAAGAAGCTGTTCTTGAAAGTACTTGAAATACATGCATTCAATCTTTTATAACTTTTGCCTGATGGAAGACAGTGCAAGAGAGTAGAACCGGGTTTGGGAGGTGTGAGAAATGAAAGCCCACTCACATCAATAATTTCAGTCCGAGACCAAATTTCTGAATCAGCCGTTTATTTGTACACCTATAGGTGGGTGCTTTGTCTAATTGCCAGGTAAGGCAATGACAAAATGCACAGTATATCCCAAAAAACCCTTGCAATTTATACAGTTTCTTTTCCCATATGTTTTCCTTATTCCATTGTTTGTTCCCTGCTTCGCTTACATCACTCATTTCCTTAAGATAGATCCCACAACTTCTGTTTATCCTGTCTTGTCCGTGACAAACTCTTATCTCTGACTCCCATCAGGGTGTTTGACGTCAGTCTATTGTAGATTATTGATTAGGCATATCGTGTTGTTTTGTGTGCTGTGCAGGCGGATTGTATCATACAAAGTGCATCATGGGAGCAGAACACATTGCAGAATACTGTTACAGCCATAGAGAAGGTGCAGAAAGAGAGAGGTCAACACTAACATGTGAGAGGTCAGTGCAAAAATCTAATAACAGCGTGAAAGAAGCTGTTCTTGAAAGTACTTGAAAGTTCTTGAAATACATGCATTCAATCTTTTATAACTTTTGCCTGATGGAAGACAGTGCAAGAGAGTAGAACCGGGTTTGGGAGGTGTGAGAAACGAAAGCCCACTCACATCAATAATTTCAGTCCGAGACCAAATTTCTGAATCAGCCGTTTATTTGTACACCTATAGGTGGGTGCTTTGTCTAATTGCCAGGTAAGGCAATGACAAAATGCACAGTATATCCCAAAAAACCCTTGCAATTTATACAGTTTCTTTTCCCATATGTTTTCCTTATTCCATTGTTTGTTCCCTGCTTCGCTTACATCACTCATTTCCTTAAGATAGATCCCACAACTTCTGTTTATCCTGTCTTGTCCGTGACAAACTCTTATCTCTGACTCCCATCAGGGTGTTTGACGTCAGTCTATTGTAGATTATTGATTAGGCATATCTTTTCTTCTATCAGCATCTATTTCCATCCAGAGGCTTCCCTGAGACAGCAGGAAGTATAGATGGAGTCAATGGATGGAAGGCTAGTTTGTGTGATGGACTGGGCTATGGTCATGACTCTCTGTAGTTTCTTACAGTCTTGGACAGAGCATTGCCACACCACACTGTGATGCATCTGGATAGGATGCTTTCTAAGGTACTTTCTATTTCAATCTCTGTCCTTCCCTCAGGACCCAAACCACAGCTGGTGACAACGGTCTCTGCACAGTGTGACATCCTCTTTAACCACAAAGGGATGTCCTGAGTCACTTCCTCTTGCCTCGGTTGTTGCCATGGTTCAGGTGACCACACATACCAGCTGTGCTTTGTTCTACAAGGCAGCAGAATGAGGGGAGGTTTGCTTTCAACTATATTATCCCTCTAATACAGGGACTAATATTGGTAATATAATTACAGCACGATCTGCCTGTAGGGAACGCAAAACAACACTTGACACATGTACCGAGCTACAGTGAAAATGACAATAAATAAATCAAAATATATGAAATGAAATAAATCAGATAAATAAAGCCTGAAATCAGCAGGGAAAATAGCTATCACAGGATGTATAAAGTATTTTGCTCACTGTGAGAGCTTGTAGCTACCATGGATTGCTCTCAGCTAGTTTATGTCTGGAGTTGGAAATGTAGGCCTCAGAAGGGGTGTGTTCTCCTTCATGGCATGCAATGCTTTGATGTTGAATTAATTTTCTCAGAGCGGCCCTGGCATCTTCGGGTTGTAAATTGATATCTTGTTCCATTGAAATTTTTACTGAGCTGTAAGGTACACAGAAAGGTGCCTTGGGGCAGCTCTTTCTGGATTGTTTTTCACTTAATCTTATCCTTCTGAACCTCCTCAGAACCCCCTCCACAATCTTTCTCACATTCCACTGTCACCCTCATAACAGTTTTTGCTCTAACTGCTCCAGTTTTGGTGATCAAACTCACTATCAATAATTCTGTAGCATTTGCCAATCCTATTCTAGCTTCTGGTTTCACTTAGGGGCCATTCCACATGTATTTACCCAGATGTTGAAGACTACTGCAGTCAATGAGGTGTTGATAGAGCCACAGTCAACTCAGCCCCAGAACATCTCTGGAGGAGTTCTTCAAGGTTAGAGTCTTAGGCCTAATCACTTATAGTTACATCATCAATGACCAATAAAGGAAAGCGTACCAAACATCTTCTTCACTATCCTATCTACCTGTGACTCCACTTTCAAGAAGCTATGAACCTGCACTCCAAGGACTCTTTGTTCAGCAACACTCCCTAGAACCTTATCATTAAGTGTATCAGTCCTGCTCTGATTTGCTTTTCCAAAATGCAACATTTCGCATTTATCTAAATTAAACTCCATCTGTCAGTCTTCAGCCCATTGGCCCATCTGACCAAGATCCTATTGTAACCTGAGGTAATCTTCTTCGCTGTCCACTACACCTCCAATTTTGGTGTCATCTGCAAACATACGAACTAAACCTCCTATGTTAACATCCAAATCATTTATATATGCCATGTCTAACCTACTAACCACTCTACCTTATATTAAAAATATCTCAGAAGTGACAGCCAGACTTTTCTGACACTTTAGATTCATGATAACCCATAAACTGACAACAATGCTCAGACAACAACTCACCATAACAAAAGACCCTATACCCATCATATGCAAGACTAACGTAACTTATAAGATTCCATGCAAAGACTGCATGAAACACTACATAGGACAAACAGGCAGACACTTAGCAATCCGTACCCACGATATCCAACTAGCCACAAAGCGACAGGACAAGCTGACCCAAGTAGCTACTTGTCATACACAGATGACAAGGACCACAAATTCGACTGGGACAAAACAATGATCATAGAACACACCAAACAGAGGACAGCCAAATAATTTCTAGAAACATGGCACCCATCCACGGACTCCATCAATAAACACATAGACCCAGACCCAACATACCGGCCACTACAACAAACACCCAGAATTGGCAACTGGAAGCAGCAGGAATTGAACCGTTTATCCCTTCTTCGGTTCTGGGCGAGCCAAAGTGTTAATCCTGTTATCACTCCATAGATTTCCATATACTAGAAACTGACTCATTCAGAATTCAGATGGAGTCATGACCCTGATTCTGAATTAAGGAGGACTTTAACATGTTTGAATGTCACAGTTTAATTTTTGACAGAGGAGAAACTGTTTCTTCATCATTGATTTCAATGGGAAACAATAGGGTGGTCAGAAAAGTAGAGAAGTGCCTTTTTCCTGAGCAGCAGTACATATATCCTTACATACTCTTGACATTGACAATGACCACTTGCATTATTTGCTAGAGAAGATAACTGTCAGCAGCAGGTAAACAAAAATTCACCTTCAAACTGCATTTGCATAGTGTGGAAAGAGATCAATTGGTTGCACTCTGATTTCTGATTTCAGTGGGCTGTGAATTCAAATGCCATTTCAAAGATTCCAGTTCATATTGATACCCCTGCCTAGCCCTGATATAGTGCTGTGCTGCTGGAGGGACTGTTGGGATGTTATACTACAGCTGAAACTTTATTGCTGGAACAGCACAGCAGGTCAGGCAGCATCTAGGGAACAGAAGATTCGACGTTTCGGGCACATGCCCTTCTTCCTGAAGAAGGGCATGTGCCCGAAACATCGAATCTTCTGTTCCCTAGATGCTGCCTGACCTGCTGTGCTGTTCCAGCAATAAAGTTTCAGCTTTGATCTCCAGCGTCTGCAGACCTCACTTTCTCCATGTTATACTACAGACCCTGACATCCCTCAGCTGGTACAATTCAAGGAAGAGCAGGAAAATCCTCTCAATATCTCATAAACTTCAACCCTCGGCTAACACAATGGTAAGCAGATTATCTGGTGGTAATATATGTGTGAATTTCTCGTGTGCACAAATTAGTTTCTGTTTCCCTACATTCCAACCATGTATACAATAAAGAGAAGTACTTTTTAGGTTGTGCAGTACTGTAGGTTGTGCTGAGTTTTATGAAAGGTGCAGAATCAATACAATTTATTTTGATATTTTGAAACAAATGAATGACCTAAATCGCATTTGAAGCACTTCTCTGCACTTTCAATGGATGTGGGGGGTCTTGGAAACTAGCAACATGGAACATTATTATTCAATGACAGAAATTACTAACGGGATTTGCAGAGTGCACTACTGATGGGTAAGGTTTCCCATCAAGAACAAAATACCCATCCCAAAGACAGGAAATTAATATTGCCAATATTAGTAAGTTACAGTTCAATGTGCTCAAGCGATTATTATAAGAGCAACACTACATAAAAGGGGGAACTCATAATATTGACAATTTGTTGACTATAGAGTTATAGTGAATGGTGGTATGACTTTTGACCCTTCAGCAGCAGGAGAGTCCACTAGGATCTGAGCAAGTCCCCTGGAGAGGAGGATCTAGGTTACAGTCGGGGACATGCTATCGGTCCTGAGAGAGATGGGTGGGACTCTGGGATGTGTTATAATAGGTGGTTCTGAGAGGTTTTAAAAAGATGTACCTACATCTTTTTGCTGGTCCCATTTGGCAAGATTATGCACATAACATCTTTGGCAGGATATCAGTTGAATCTTGAGTAAACAGTAGGTAGGTAACCAAAATGCCTCTTTAGCAGGTTAAGTTAGGAATTGTAAATTCTCTCATACATAGATTTCTGTAGTGTTGAACTTAGATTAGATTCCCTGCAGTATGGAAACAGGCCCTTCGGCCCAACAAGTCCACACCGACCCTCCGAAGAGTAACCCACCCAGGCCCATTTCCCTCTGACTAATGCACCTAACACTATGGGCAATTTAGCATGGCCAATTCACCTGACCTGCAATCTTTGGACTTATGGGAGGAAACCAGAGCATCCGGAGGAAACCCACGCAGACATGGGGAGAATGTGTAAACTCCACACAGACAGTCACCCGAGGCTGGAATCAAACTTGGGACCCTGGTGCAGTGAGGCAGCAGTGCTAACTACTGAGCTACCATGCCACCGAGAGCTAAAGTGCAGAGTTTAACTCTTGCTCACATAGAACCTTCAAAGTCCTTAAAGGAACAGCTGCTGGTCTCCATGTACCCATCTGCCAAAGGAAATTTACCTGGGAAGCTGTTTGGCTGTCCTGAGTTTGTGGAATGTTTTGCATCAATGCACATTATTTATTATATTTTAAACAAATGTTTGATTGAAGTATATTGAAGGCAATGATCTGAATGCTCACTCAAGGAGGCCACCCCTCTTCTGCCTGCAATTAGACTCACTAAAATAAAATATTCAGTAAATCCACTGCTAGTGAGTGAGGTTTCCTGCCAATGTCTGAAAAAAACAGTGAACCCACTCTTAGATGCATGATATGAGCATTTTCAATATTGCCGGGTGACAGGTTAATGTTAGATTAAATTGCTTACAGTGTGAAAACAGGCCCTTTGGCCCAACAAGTCCACACCACCCCTCCGAAGAGCAACCCACTAAGACCCATTTACCCCTTCACCTAATACTACGGGCAATTTAGCATAGCCAATTCACCTAACCTGCACATCTTTGGACTATGGGAGGAAACCAGAGCACCCGCAGGCGGGATTTGAACCCAGGTCTCGGGCACTGTAAGGTAGCAGTGCTAACCACTGTGCCACCGTGCCACCCACAAATATATGCAATGTAACACTCACATATTTAAACAACAGGAAATGTATGTTTATGTAGAAACTCTCAGCAAAATTCAGTGCATGTCCACTCATGTCCACACAAAGAAACAGCAGTAATTTTTGGGAGAATTTTCCTGTGATTCAAGGTAAAACTGACCATCTCTTACCATCGTGGATATCACTCCAGGACAGAACAGTGGCTGCTGTCCTCCATTGTACAGTGGGGGCAGTGACCAGATCTGTGGCTGGAACTTTCCTTTCTGTTTAAACATGCCAAGAAAGGGGATCAAGGTTTCCATAAAGATTCGTAGCTTGGGTGCTGCAACTATAACAAGAAAGGGGATCTCAGGATTATTGTCCATGTTAAGCCCTTTAAATGCTTTTGTATTAACTGAGTATCATCAATGTTCAGACAGAGGAAAGACAAAAATTACAAGTGAAAATTAAGTTCCTGCTACATTTTTCTTTGTTACTAAACGGGGGGACCTTATACTAAAATTAATTCATCCAAATCCATTATCCTAACAAAGAACTGTGTGTTCTCTATTTGAGAAAGAGCTCTCTTGGTTGACTACAAATGGTAGACGATGAATCTAATTATTTTCCTTCTGTCTCTATAGGATCTGAATACACTTGTGAAGTTGTCATTGTTATCCATGCCAGGTAGGAGAAACATATTCCCAGACAGTTTCTGAAATGGTGAAAGTCTGAGAAATGCTGAATTATTAAGGGCCTTGGGTGGCCTTGTTCATGAATCTCTGAAGGTTAACTTGCAGGTACAGCAAAAAATTGTGAAAGAAAATGGTAAGTTGTCATTTATTGCAAGATCCCTTTCATATCTCTCTCATTCTGGGCTCTACTCACCTCTTCCCTTCTCCCCTTTCCCCCTCCATTTTCCATATCCAGTTTTAGGAAAAATAAGTCACTTTTTCCGAGCTGCTAAGGGTTCTGATGAAGAGTTTGACTTGAAATGTCCATTCTACTTTCTTCCAACAGATGTTGCCAGACCTGCTGAGTTTCTGCAGCAATTAATGTTTTAGGTTCAGATCTCCTGCAACTGCCATTAATTGCTTTACTTTATTATCAGAGGAATTGAGTATAGAAGTAAAGATGTCTTCTTGCAATCATGGAGATCCTTGGTGAGACCATGGCTGGAGTATTGTGTGTAGTATGGGTAACCTTCCCCAAATATACTTGCCAGAGGGGGAATGCAACAAAAGGATGGACTGATTATCCAATGAAGAAAGAGTAAATAAATCAGGAATATAATCTCTGGAGTTTCAAAGAATCTCATTCAGTCACACAAAATACTTCCAGGGCTCCACAGGGTAGATATAGGATGATGTTTCCAAAGGTCAGGAGGTCAAGAACAAAGGGAAACAATCTCAGAATAAAAGGCAGGCCATTTAGGACAGGGATAAGGAGGAATATTTTCACTCAATCTTTGATATTCACTAACTAAGTGATGCTGGTGTTTCTGTTAGCATTGCATTCAACTCTTAATAAATGAAGAGATAAATTAGAAAGGTTTATTATACATTAGTAATTCCTGATTTAAGACTATAATTTATCAGGATGGGGAAATTGGGGCTGGGTTTCAACAATGTTGTTAGCTTCCTTACAAAGCTGCTATTTTTGCTTATAGGAATTCAAAATAAAGAATTCAGTATTTTCTGTTTGCCACCTCCCAGAGGCTTTCATTCTCCATGTTAGCTCCTTCACCATTCATCGAATCCCATGGAGCTGTAGTTGTCATATTTCAGAAATTATTCATCCTGTTCATTCCGGAATATCATTGACAGGTATGTTACATGCTCTGTCATCTTCTCCTCCTCTGTTCTCTCATGTTAAATATTATTCCCAAACTGGGAAGGTGGAAGGCTGTCTGGTTCCAGCTGGTTAAGCCTTGCCTGTTAGAAGGTGCAGGAGCAGTGTGCGATGATGATATTCTGAGTTCCTCCCTGACTGAAGAGACATCTCAGCCATTGGAATATTACACCAGAATGCAGTCCCTCCCACAAATATCGATCCATGTCTAATAATCCTCATGTATAACATTGTACTGAGCATTACAGGATGCACTACAGAAATGTGTTTCATTAGATCGTCATCAAATGATCATGATAAATTAAACCGCTATTTAGTTTTCCTGCTTAAGTCCCTTATTGTGCTATTTTCCTTGGCTTTAATATTCTAAGATTATAATGCAAATTGTGAATAATTGTTTAAAACATGAAGTAATCTTGTTTCCATAAGTAATTTTGTGTGTCTTCACTGTTGCCCTGTTAAGTTGCCTGGAATTTGATGCAATGGGTGCTCTTCATTCTCATGGTGTTTACAGCTGTTTCTGATACAACATATACTCGAAAATCTAAGATGAGGATTGTGTATTTTATAAGAACCATTTTGAGCACTTTGTAAACACTCCATTAATTACATCCCACTCCATAGATATCTGGACCAGGGAACAAAGTCTCAGAACAGGGTCTCACCCCCTCCACACAGAGGGGGTGAGACTTTGAATTCACTACCCCAGAGGGCTGTGGAAGCAGACTACTGAATATGTTTAAGACAGAGAAGCTAGACTTCCAGTTTCTGAAATTTTCTAATGAAATAAAGGGATATGGGGATAATGCAGTGATATGATTTTACAGCAGCTGATTAGCCATGGTGAAGGGCTATGGGGATAGTGCAGTGATATAATGTTGTAGTAGCTGAATAGCCATGGTGAAGGGGTATGGGGATAGAGCGGTGATATAATGTTGCAGGAGCTGATTAACCATGGTGAAGGGCTATGGGGATAGTGCGGTGATATAATGTTGCAGGAGCTGATTAGCCATGGTGAAGGGGTATGGGGATAGAGCGGTGATATAATGTTGCAGCAACTGATTAGCCATGGTGAAGGGGTATGGGGACAGTGCGGTGATATAATGTTGCAGCAGCTGATTAGCCATAATTTAGTTGCATGAGGCCAGAGTGACATTTTCCAGGGCACATTTTCTATGTTTCTCAGACCGTGTTTCAAACACATTCATCACAGATATTTTAAACAATATGTATCACTTTATTTTGTCCGGATGAAACAATTCTTTTTGCAGAGAGTATGAGTAATTTTAAAATGTGTGCAATTTAGATAAAATAAAATGGATTACTTTTGGGCAGCGTCAGGATTCTTGATCCTAACTTACATCCATCCAGATGTGATCGGTACCCTTAGTCCAGAATAACTCTCAATCAATGCAAGTTTCACTTTATCATTGAATGGACCATTCACAAAACGTCTATTGTCCCTGTCATGAGATCAGGACGTCGAAAGCTTTTGAAATTCATTCAGCCTTTTCTCAGTTCTGTAGTTGCACCATTCAGATATAATTGGTAGACAATCCAGAATAATTTTGACAAATAAAGAATGTTTTCCGATATCACTGAGTGTTCTTGTAACAAAATGTATACATCTGTTTTTCAGACTTCAATATGTCCCAAGTTTTTTTTTAATTTTGTAGGTTTATTTGCCATGTCACTTTCATTATCCGGGCAAAAATGACAGAGAATGTGTATGTTGTTGTGCCTCAAGATCAGCAAAGTAGCTGAATACCCAGACAATATGTTTAGACCATTAGCAAAGTCCTTTACTCTTCTTCTAATATTGCCCTGGCATTTTTTGTATACCCCAGAACAAACAGATGGAACTTTCAGCTAATTCTTCACCTGACCATAGAAGGTTAGCTCTGTACAATGTTGGAGTACCAGTCAGAGTGAATGGACCAATCTGTGGGAGATGGAGCTCATTCTGGGCAGGTGTCAGTTCTTCCACATTGAATCTGAGAAAGACAAATCAGATCACATCTCATTCATGAGATGACATGAAGGAATAATGAACCTAACCATGTCCATAAATCATAAAAAGTTGCAGATGCAGAAACTAATGGAGAAAGCTGTGAGGAAGTGATGTCTCAGTTATGTAGAACCTCCCAGAAATTCAGTTTTAGCAGCAAAACCCAAAAAAGAAATACTTATCTTGGAAAGGATACAACAATTTCTAAAGTTCTGTTTAATGGGGACATTGTTGACAGTTGAAATGATGAAGCGAATGTTGATCTTTATTTCAAGATTGGAATTCAAACATGTAGAGGTTGTATAGAGTCTTGGTGAAACCCCTTTAGGGATGAGATCAGAGTATCGGGGAAGATTATAAAGGGACATGGGCCAGTGATTGGAAAATAAAGTTGAGCTGAAGGTCAGTCCAATATAATCCAATTGATTGGTGCAATAGGTTGGAGGAGTTGAATGAGCTGCTGCTGTGGTTTCTTTCTATTGAAGCTCCACAATACAGAACCCTCTCATCTTTTAGTCCAGTTATAAAACAGTCAATACAAGAAAAAGACAGAATAGGGAAAGGGGAAAAAGACACATCCAGGGAGACATGATTTTGGTCAAGAATACTGGAAGACTTCAAATTCTCCAGATTGCAGCAAGAGTCTCCAACCTGATGCTTTTATTTTGCTGAAAATATCAACTGGGTACACTTATAGAAAACGTATTTGATAAAGCAGAAATTTCAATATATTTCTGCTCCCATTGTTCATATCAAATGCAGTGAGACATTAACTACTTGTGATAAAGTGGCATTCAAATACCATACATTTTTATCACATATGTAAAGGGTGATGCAGAGGAAGTCATGTGATCTAGACACAGGTACAGTTCGTCTCAAGCTTCATCTCAAATTATTTCCATTTCCAGAATTTTGAATAGAGACGACATGTAAAATAAGGCATTTCTCCCCATCTCAAAGAACTCTGCGACTTTTTATTTCCCCAGTTACAGACTGAACAAATATGAACAAGGTGGGAAAATGAAGATTTCTGCTACTTCAACATGGGCTGGAATTTTGCAATCTGATCAAATAATAATCATTTATCTTATTTTGAACATTTCTTAATTCTATATAATGAAAGAGATTTGTCGTTAAATGATTTTGGTGATTAAATTAAAGGAGCAAGAACCAAAAACTGAACCTCCAGGTTTTATATTGACAGCTGATTAATACTTCTCTGTCTGCCAATGTGACATGCACAATTAAACTTCTCGTTTCTTTTTTTTAGCTCTAATGTGTCCCAGTGGAACACTGATTTTATAAGAAAGGAGCAATTTGAATGATTCATTCACTGGAAATCAGTGACACCAATGAAATGTTTTATTTTTACATGGGATAGATCAATGTACATTTTTAACAGAAGAATGGGGACACTCCTGTATAAATAGGAAAGTGGGTGGAATTTTTCTCATCCTGGAACAATTTGGTAAACAGTGAAAAGTTGGAATAAGGCAAGAATGAGAAATCAGAATCTCTTGTCAAGAAAAGACTTTCCCATAATTCCTTTAAGATTTAAACGGAAACAATAGAATTTTGCTATTAAGTGGTGACCAACATTTTCAAGCATTGTGTCTCATTCATTGCCTAACTCTATTTCTCTGTCCCTTCCAATTCTCCTCCTCTCCCTCCCACCGAAGCTAGACAGTGCAAATCCCCCAACATGCAAATCACAGCAGCTAACTGCCAGCTGCAACTTGCCGATCGATTGTCTAAAACTTCATTGAAGCTTTGATTATGAAAGTTTTGAGTATTTATCGGGGAGGTCTGAGGGAAACCGTTAAGTCAAGACTGGGAAATAGCAAGGACTGCAGATGCTGGAAGTCAGAGTTGATAAAATGTGGAGCTGGAAAAGCACAGCAGGTCAGACAGCATCGGAGAAGCAGGAATGTCGACTTTTGGCTTCTCCAATGCAAGTCAAGCCTAGGGATGGGTTTTATTGGACAGCATTGCTGAGGAAATGATTACAATGAAAAGAGGCAATTTGAGATAAAAGGGATTGAAAGGGAACAAATAGTCAGTACAAGGTTTCTGCTAACCCTAAGTATGGACCTAATGATGTACTTACAGCGAGGGATGTGAACATGTTTAACATGATTCGGTAATATAATCACATGTACTGACTTGAATATGATTGGATACTTTAGTTCATATAGTTATGTGTAGTAACCTGGAAAGCAGATAGTGTTAGTAAGAGTTATGGGTGGGTAAATGTGTAACTGCTTGACTGAAAATTATAATTTGGAGGAAGTGGTGATTGGAAGCATGCTATCTGTAAGCATTGTTTTTATCCTGAAGAAGAATTAGAATCCCTACACTGTGGAAACAGGTCTTTCACCCCAACAAGCCCACACTGACTCTCCGAATAGTAACCCACCCAGATCCAGTGCCCTACCCTACATTTATCCTTGACTGAATGCAGCTAGCCAACACACCCCTGAACATGATGGGCAAATTGGTGTGGCCAATTCATATAACCTTTGGAGTGTGGGAAGGAACCAGAGCAAACCCACACAGACATATGGTGAACATACAAACTCCACACAGTCACCTGAGGTGTGGAATTGAACCCAGGTCCCTGGAACTGTGAGGCAGCAGTGCTAACCACTGTGCCACTCAAGAATTGAGTTAGTCGCCATTTTATGAAATGTTCAGCCTAATGCATGACTTAATAAATGTCCAAACAAAGAAACCTGAGTCTTATCTGGTCTAAAGAGGGAAGAAAGCATTAAAATCAGTTCTTCAGTGGGCTGTCCTCAAACATAGTAGGCTCCAGAGGGCTACAGGAGGTGGGGCTTTCCTCAGTCACTATCAGTCTAGTCCCTACATGGGGAGAGTTTAGGGACAACAAGAGCTTTGCAATTCTCAAAGATCTGAGCTCTTCTAGTAATTGAGGGACATAATTACGGGCGGCACGGTGGCACAGTGGTTAGCACTGCTGCCTCACGGCGCCAGAGACCCGGGTTCAATTCCCGCCTCAGGCGACTGACTGTGTGGAGTTTGCACGTTCTCCCCGTGTCTGCGTGGGTTTCCTCCGGGTGCTCCGGTTTCCTCCCACAGTCCAAAGATGTGCAGGGTCAGGTGAATTGGCCATACTAAATTGCCCATAGTGTTAGGTAAGGGGTGAATGTAGGGGTATGGGTGGGTTTCGCTTCGGCGGGTCGGTGTGGACTTGTTGGGCCGAAGGGCCTGTTTCCACACTGTAATCTAATCTAATCTAATAATGGTTGTGTGAAGAGGATGAACAGAAACAGGGGAACATAAAAGGTCATTGTGGACAGAGGAACAGCAACACAAAAGGGAAGAGAAAGGAGCATTGTGCATCATTGACAGACTCTGCAAGTAACATACACAAACACGAGGTTGAAACCTCACATGTTTTTACCCAAAGTTAACCACAGAATGCCTTTGCAACAATGTCTGACACCACTTGCAGAGTGGGGCAGAGTCAGTTACCATATTTTTTTTCCAGTATTGAGCTTCTTGTCAGACAGCATTAATTGTGCAATGAGCAGTATTTTGTACAGCCTTTCTCAGCAAACTACGAGGCTCTAGGAGAATGGACATGTCAGTTGTCAATTGTAGATGATTCAAATGGAATCACAGAATCCATATAGTGGGAAAGAGGCCATTTGTCCCATCAAATCTGCACTAACCTTCTGAAGAACATCCCACCCAAAACCATCCTACCCCATAACCTCCCATTTCCCCTGGTTAATCCATCTAGCCTGCATGTCCCAGGACACTACGGGGCAACTTGTTCAGTCAATCCACCTGACCTGCACACCTTTGGACTCCCTTGAGAAGCTGCCAAATAGAAGGAGCCTTTCCCTCCAGAGATGTGAGAATCAGTGATTCCATACCCCTGCGCACAAGACCACAGCACAATTACTGCACATTATGTTCAAACTCAGTGTTGCCCACATTAAAATGTAACACCTTGGCTGCAGTCATCAGCCTGATGTTTCAAGAACCTGTGACCCTTGATGGATCCATGGGAGTTGCTTGTGAGAAATGGGTAATTTGTGTCCATCACAATTCCTTTTGTCCTTAGGGAGTCCCCCACTATTAACCTGGAATTACCATTTACCAGAAAATGAACTGGATATAACTACAATGGCTACAAGAGCAGTTCAGAATTTAGAATTATTGCAGCGAATAACTCACCATCTGTCTCTGCACAGCCTATCCACTCTCTCAATTTATAGCTTTTCAGTTCAAAATGCACCTACTTCTTCTTGCTCCTAAATGGATTGCCTCTCATTTATCCACATTTTTTTTGTAAATGCCCTACATTTGTCCACTTCCTCAGCTTGTCCAAATCTCACTGAAGCATCTCTGCAACATTGTCACAGGTCACCCTCCCACTCAGTTTTGTGTTATCTGCAAATTTGGACTAACTGTATTTAGTTCCTACATCCAAATCATTAATATATATTGTGAATAGTTGGGGCCCTAGCATTGATCCTGATGGTAGCCCATTCGTCACTACCTGCCATTCGGAAAGAGACTCATTTATTCCTACTCTTTGTTTCCTGTCTGCCAACCAGTTTTCTATCTATCACAATACTCTGCCTCCAATCCTATGTTCAATTAGGCAGCACACCGTCACCTTCTCAAGAGCAATTAGGAATGGCCAAGAAAATTCCAAAAATTACAATCCAAATTAATTTGAATTGAACCAAATAATTTTAACATTTTATCAAACTAAAATTTAAATCTTGTAAAATAATTTTCATTCCAAAATTATTTGTAAATATGTTTCTGTTTGTAGCACGCTACATGTGAGTGGCTTATTCTAAATGAACACACATTCAGTTTAGGCCCATTTCATTAAATCCTCAAACACGTTCATGGTCAATAAGGAATCTAAATAAGCATCATAGAATCCCTGCAGTGCAGAAAGAGGCCATTCAGCCCATCTCACTATCCCTCTGACCAGCAGTCCACCCAGACTCAGAACCCACTTTGTTTCCATAGTCCCACATGTCACATGGCTAACCCATCTAGCCTGCACATCCCTGGACACTATGCATAATTTAGCATGGCCAATCTACCTTACCTGCACATCTTTAGACTGTGGGAGGAAACTGTAGCACCTGGAGCAAACCTACAAGGAGAACGTGCAAACTACATGTACACAGTCACCCAAGGCTTGAACTGAATCCAAGCCACTGGAGCTGGGAGGTAGCAGTGCTAACCACTGAGCTACTGTGCTGTTTATTTTCAAGAGGCTGAGGTGTGAAAATTATGTTTCCACACTTGTCGCATGTTTTGATGTTCATTGTGGTTTGACACCATAAGAAAAATGTGTGAATATTCTCAAGGGTATG
The DNA here is from genome assembly GCF_004010195.1 of Chiloscyllium plagiosum. Classification (NCBI taxonomy): domain Eukaryota; kingdom Metazoa; phylum Chordata; class Chondrichthyes; order Orectolobiformes; family Hemiscylliidae; genus Chiloscyllium; species Chiloscyllium plagiosum. The sequence goes on from NC_057735.1 coordinate 7,455,007, forward strand.
TGTGATAGAAACCTATGAATGTATCATGAGACTAAATGTTAGTTACTTTTGTCTGCACATTGGAGAAGATCTGGCCTGGTATAGGATTTGCTGGAGGGTAATGTTGTGGGTTCTGGTCCACTTGAAGGACATTGTTGGATGTGGATGTGAACAGATGTATTGGGGTTTGGCCTGAGCGGGATGTAGGTTCTGAATCACAAAGAGGACAGGTGAAAGGTGAGAGAAGCTTTATCGATTAATCCACAGGGGAGATTCCAAAGGACCAGAAGAAGAGTTATCAATTAAACTGTGCTGTAAACAGGGGTTAAAGTTCCTACTGCTCTGGACATTTATATGTTCTCCAGGAACTGCGTGATAAATAGTTCAGGAATCCAGGAATATGCCACCAAGTGTTACAGCAGGGACATTACATAATTCTTCCAAAGGCCTTCAAAGAGCAAAATAGTATGTGCCAATCCAAAATGATCCCTTTAACCCAAACAAACTGGAGAAACTCCTTCCTGTAAACATTCAATGTCTTGCCTTCATCCACTTTCTGTCATAGAGAATTGTATCAGCTCACCACTCTCTGGGTGAACAAATATCCCCACATCTCATCTCATCATCCTCCCCTGACCCAACCACCAATCCCCCAGATTTAACCTAGGCTGACCAGACATTTGGGATTAGCCTCCGATGTCACTGGCAAAACCCCAGAGCTTGTGGGGAAAAGGAGTGTGATGAAATACTCCCCACTTGCCTGGATGGGTGCAGCTCCAACAACTCTCAAGAACCTCACACCATCCAGGACAAAGTAACCTGCCTGATTGGCACCACATCTACAAGCATCCACTCCCTCCACCACCAGTGCTCATTAACAGCAGTGTGTACTATCTACAAGATGCAATGCAGAAATTCACTAAAGATACTTAGACAGCACCTCCCAAACCCACAACAACTGCCATCTAGATGGACAAGTGCAGCAGGTACTTGGGAATACCACCACCTGCAGGTTCCCCTCCAAGCCACTCACCATCTTGACTTGGAAGTATACCACCATTCCTTCACTGTCATTGGGTCAAAATCCAGGAATTCCCTCCCTACTGGCCACAGGTCAAGTGGACTGCAGCGATTCAAGAAGACAGCTCACCACCACCTTCTCAAGGCAAATAGGCTATCAATGCTGGCCAGCCAGTAACGCCCAAGTCCCATAAATGAATATTTAAAAAAAATGGGATGTCCATCTGAATGAGAGAGGGGATTTGTGGCAGGTCCCACAGTACCTGTATATTGAGTTCTATGTTTTTGTCCATTTAAACCCACCAATCCTCCCATTTTCCGTTCTGTTGGGGTGAATGGATGTACAGTTAAAACTCCCTCTTTGTTGCTGTACTAGGTGGGTTGTCAAAACATGTATTTGAGGTGTGAGCCATCACTTCTTATGAGGATTTTGAGTCAGAAACAGACTCGGACAAAATCTGCTCCTGAGCATTCATTGTTTGAAATGTTACTGCTGGCAATGCTGTCCCTCAGTACTTTTCTGATCATACTTCCAGATCCATTGAAAATCTATAAGAGTTCCAGAAAATCAAAAAAGAGATGAGACCACTCAGCCCATTAGTTGGATTGGGGCTGATCTGCATTTTAATTATGGAGCCACCTAGTTTCCAGAATCCGTCAGAACCTCAATACACATTGCTGCCGAGAATCCAGGTTTTCCCTAGAGCTGTGCCCTTTTGTTAGTGACTAGCGCTGCAGCATTGTAACACGTAATCCCACTGGCCCTTCTCAGTATCCACAGCCAATCCTGCAGAGATTCCCCAGATCTATAACCAACCACCTACCGGCATCATCCTCATTGCGCAACACTTGCTTTCTGACAAATGCTGGAATAAGGTTAGTGTTTTATAGGGATTTTTACTCCATTTTAGATTAGATTCCACAGTATGGAAACAGGCTCTTCGGCCCAACAAGTCCAAAGAGTAACCCACCAGCCCCATTCCCCTACATTTACCCCTGACTAACACACTTAACATTATGAGCAATTTAGCATGGCCATTTCATCTGACCTGCACATCCTTAGATTGTGGGAGAAAACCAGAGCACCTGGAGGAAACCCACGCAGACACAGGGAGAATGTGCAAACTCCACACAGACAAGTCACTCAATGCGGGAATTGAACCTGGGTCCCCGATGCTGTAAGGTAGCAGTGCTAACCACTGAGCCACCGTGCAGTCCCAAAAGCTGCTTTAGGTGAGGAGCTTATTTCAAAGAAAGCACTTTACAGAAATATCCAAAAAGAATGTATACCCATTTTGAAATTTGAAAAATGATGTTAATATCACATACCATCCTGCATGGAACTGTATCCGTGTTCCTTCACTGTCGCCAAGTCAAAATCCTGGAACACTGAATACTACTTAATTTTAGACCAATGTAAAATCCAAGGTACAAAGGAATCAATGTGCTCTAATGCATGAGTCACATAATGTTGGAATGAAGGTACCAAAATGTGATTAAGAAGCCCAAGAAAATCCTATCCTCCTTTACAAGATGAATTAATAATAAAAGTGAGGACATTATGGTTCAGTGATAGAGGGCATTGGGGAGAGTAAATCTTAAAAATTATGTTTAATCTTCTGGGTGAGTCCCTGAGGGGTCTCTGTTTTAAAATTAGGGATCAGCTTTTAAATACAGCAATAGGAATAATTAATTTCTTCAGAGAACTGTTAGCCGCAGAAAGTAGTAGAGGTGGATAGATATTTGTGGGACAAGAATCAAAGGTTATCAGAATAAATGAGAATGTGAGATTTGGAACACAAACATATCAGGTATGATGTTTTGAATGGCAGAGAAGATTTCAAGAGCTGAATGGCCCATTTCTTCTTTATAGTTCCAGATTGTACTTCCTAATTCATAAGGTCATATATTTGTCATTGATATTTTACAGTGTTTACTCCTAGTGGAGGAGTAAAACTTATTAAGTTATATATATTTGTATTAAGAACTTAATTCTTGTTCAATTTCTGAAAAGTTGTCTCCTCAGCTTTACCATATCTGTGGACAAACAAGAAAGTAACAGGAATTGTGGAAAGATCAATCTCAATAAATTGTCGATACAACTCATTGTTCAAGCCCAACATGAAATATTGGTGTCATGGTTGGACTGTCCATTGCTCATATTTGATGAGAACAACTGATCCAGGTGGACAGCGAGGAAGAATATCAATCAAGGATTACAAGGCACAAGGAGTATTTGTTGTGACAATGGAGGATGTTCACAGGGAAGATGCAGGATGGTACAGCTGGGTATTGCTCAAACACTTGAAGATGAATTACATGCTGTGAAGCTTGAAGTATCTTATGGCATGGTTCTCATTGATGTTCTTTATTAATCTCTACTGAAATGTCTGATCAATGTTTTATCTTAGAGGAACCAGGAAAGCTCCAATATCCCAAGGTGTCCCAGCAATGCTGATACTTGTTGGAAGGAACATAGGAACAGGAGGAGGCCATTTAGCTTGTTGAACCTGCCCCACACTTTACTATGATCATGGCTGATTGAACATTGTAATACTGTTAAGCCACACTATCCTCTTAACTTTTCATACCATTAATCACCAAATACTTATCAGCTTCTACTTTAAATTTGCAACAAAAAGTCTGGTGAAACTATGATGCACTCCTTTGGCAATAATATCTTTCATGAGCTAAGGTGATCAAAACTGCGCAAAATTCTTAAAGTGTAGTCTAACTAACATCCTACACAACAACTGAAACAAGAATTCTGAATTCCAGTGCTCAAATCCTCTTGTAATAAATGTTAACATTTCATTATTCTTCCTAGTAACTTGCTGCACCTGCATGTTAGCCTTCAGTATCTTATTGGCAAGGGGATCCAAGTCTCTTTTCACATTTATACTTTCGAACATCTCACCATTTAAAAATACTCTGCACATCTGTTCTTTCTATCAAAATGGGTAACCTGACACTTGCCCATAATATATATCAGTGGCCAAAGTCTTTCTCTATCATTAAGCCTGTCCAACTCCTTCTGAAGTTGTTTTGTATCTTTCTCACAACACATAATCCTCCTTTGCTTGTATCAATTGCAAATTTGAAAAGATTATACTTAGTCCCCATGTCCAAATCATTTATATATTGAAAAAAGCTGGGGCATAAGTCCTGACCCTTGCAGTACCCCATTAGTCACAACCTGCCAATGTGAGAATGCCCCATTTATTCTTACACTCTATTTTCTATCTGTTCACTAATCATCAATCCATGCCATTGCAGTGCTTCCTGTACCGTGTACTTCAACTTCACAAATTAACCTTCTGTGGGGTCCTTATTAAAAGCCTTCTCAAAAACCAAATGCTCTCCATTCATTAACTTTCCATTAACAATTTTGTGAGTAACATCCTGAAAAAGCTCCAAAAAGTTGGTAAAACACAATTGTTCATTTATAAATCCATGCTGACGACACATAATCAAATTATTTTTCTCTGAGTGCATTCATCATGTCCTTTATGATGAAGTCCAGCATTTTCCTTATTATTGATGTAAGATTGATACATCAGTAGTTCCCTATTCTTTCCCTTTCTCTTCCCATAAATAGTGGGGTAACAGCTGCAAGCTTTCAGTCTGTAGGAATCATCCTAGAATATCTGAACTTCTGGAAGATAATCACCAATGCATTATCAATCTCTACTGACACCTCTGTCAACACATGGGAAAGCAGACAATCAGGTGTTGGGGATTTATCAACTTCCATTAATTTCTCCAGCACAACCTTCCTACCAATGCTAATTTCCTTCACCTCCTTATTCTCCCTTGCCATTTGGATCTCTAAATCAGACATAATACTCATAGTTTCCTCAACTATAAAAGTCACAATTAATCCATTCAGTTTATCTGCCATTTCTCCATTTCCTCAAATAAATTCTCTTAAATCTGCTTTTAATGGATCCTCATTTGACTTTGCCAATTTTTTTTACATACCTGCAGAAGCTGTTAATTTCATTTCATTAAAAATGACATAACACCAGGTTATAGTCCAACAGGTTTATTTGGAAGCATTAGCTTTCAGAGCGCAGCTCCTTCATCAGATGTTTCCAATATCAGTTCAAATAAGCCTGTTGGACTATAACCTGGTGTTGTGTGATTTTTAACTTTGTACACCCCGTCCAACACCAGCACCTTTTAATTTTAATTTTAATTTTATGTTTTCTTTGTTATGTGGCATTTCTATTCTGTTCTATCCTTTTCAATTCCAATGTCCTCCTTTGCCATGTGCTTTAAACAAGTTCCAATCCTCGGATTACTTATGATTTTGGTTTCTATATAAGCCAATTATTTTAATCTTATAAGCCCTTAATTTCCTTTTATCAGCTATGGTTGAATTATCTTTTTTGAGTGGAGTATTCTGTTGCTGCAAGCCATGAATTAGATCTTTAAAGACTCTCCATTGTTTACATACTATCCTGACTTTTAATGTACTTTCCCAGTCCAGCTCAGCCAATTTGTGCCTCTCTCTTTCATATGCATCCTAATTCATCCTTGCTTCAGATTTAAATGCCTCACTTCCAGACATACTGTATAATTCTGTCATATTCTGATCTTTCATCCCTAAAGGTCCTTTTACAATAAGGTCATTAATCAGCTCTTTTTCATGACATTACAGTACATCCAAAATAACCTGTTCTCTCCTCAGCTCTTCAACATGCTGCTCCACAAAATATAACATGGCCACAGCAATTTGCAGTAGCACATGTTCTGTTAGCAACAGGGTAGTTCTCAGAATTTCTGGAAGACAGCCGATTGTGGCGATGTACATTTTAGAGACATACAGTACAACAGAACGCAGAGAGGACTTTTGCCCCTTAACTTCAGTGCTGCTCGACAAATACCTATCTATCGAGATCCCAGGTTTCAGCACCTCGCCCGTAACTTTGTACGATTTGGCATTTAAAGTGATCACCTAAAAATATTCTAAAGTGTTATGCAGTATCACAGTCTGTGTGTGAAGAAATCCCATGGGAAGATGAGTTATCAATTACAGTCCGTTAATCTCTCAATTAATGCAATATTAAGAAGATATTGAAATGCAGCTGCAGAGATTCCAACATGACAAGAACTGGATGAAAGACAGAAATGTTGAAATTTGCATAGTGTTTGTTGTTTGGATCCTCAGTCAGTACCTAATCATTTGCTTTTTCCCACAGAACCTGTGTCTTTTCCTGTAATTAGATTTTTATCACCATCAAATATCTGATGTTTTGAGAACTCAGTTTCTATCTCCCGGGAATCTGTCTGAGGATCCCTTCCCATTCAGTACTTATGGTATGGAAAGACTCCATCCGAAGAATACGGATTTCTGAGAATAATAAACTGGATCTACATTGTCAATTATCCAAATGGCAATATCAGCCTCAAATACCCAGGTGAAAAAATCCAGTGAAATGGTTGAAGTATCAGTCATCCACAGATCAGAGAGGAACTGCAGTTATGTGGTACAGATTGGAAACAGTGAGAAATATTACTTTCAGCTGTAATTGTGTTGTTTTACAATTAATATCTGCATTGATCAGATACAATGTATCCTATTTCTAGTGGATACCTTTCTCCCAGATCAAATGAGTTTATGCTGTAAAAAGAGTCAATTTAACTGGGCTTTCTTAAACAAACCAAGAATAGGCTCGTGAGTTAATAATCACAAGAAATATTAATAATACAACACACATACTCAGAGATGGAGAATGTGAAGTGTGCCCAACAAAAAGAATAAAAGTTCATTAAAGATGTGTGGTTCGACCTCTGAGTTGTTTATAAAGAGTGGAAGGTAAAACATTGCAGCCATAATATTGAGTGTTGCTTGTAGAACTGAACAGTTGATTGAAATTCTTGGCATTCCAGGTTGGTCAAAACTCTTTTGTCCGAGTTCCTTTTGACAGAGGCTGGCTGGCTGGTAGCACTCTGAATTAGTAGGAGTGCTACCCACTTTTTTTTACCAACAATGCAGGGACTTTTTAACTTCAATTTAAGACACAATGTCATTGACACAGAGAGAGACAGACAGAGAGACAGAGAGAGGGAGAGACCAGAATTGAAGTGCACTTTTAACTTCTGTCTATGTGTTTGACTGAAAGGGAAAGACCAAAAAATGATCTCTCACCCAAACAGCTGACTTTTCTCCCATCATGATCACAGTCAGAGATAACTCCAAGATAAGCATGTTTCTCTTTGTGTATTTCTCCCATTCAGTCAATCCTTTGGAAGCTTCCATGATACACTGTTAGGTACTATTTTTCATGATCTCTCTCCACTACTCACTGAGTTAACATTTGCAATAATTTTGGCTTGCTCAGTTCTCTTTCAAAAAATAAATATTGGAAATAAAGTTTGATATATTATTTGACATGAATTTATAATCCATGGTCATGAGACACTGCCACTCTAGTTTAACCTCTCCCCATAGAACTAGCAAATGCCCCTTGCAGAGTATGCCCCTGCTCTTTCATGACCTGTCCAAGTGTACAGATTCCATCTTCTCCAGAATTGGATCCAATGCCTCAAGAGTCTAAATCCCTCTCTGCCTACAATCAAGAAGCTGAGCAGCTCCTGGTGTTATGGACCTAGCTATCGTTGCATTCACCTGAGAACACACCTCCCCCAGCTGTATACAAAAGGGAAAACCTATTAGAAAGGAAGTCAGCCTCAGTGTATTCCTGCGCTCCCAGCCTAGTGTTTTCACTCTGTGTGGGCGGTCTCCCATTCCCTTTCTGTCAGTGCATTCTTTACCTGTGGTGTGATAACATCACTGTATGTGTTATCCACGAAGATCTCAGCCTACTGGGTGCTTCACAGAGACTCCAGATCACTGATGGCCATATCCAACACAGCCTAGCCATATACAACTGCCCGTGATCCTCACTCAAATTCACCTCTGCAGAAGCCAAGCAGTTCTTTTACCTTATTTGCAAATCTGCATTACTGAAAATCAGCAACTTGAAGATGGAGTCTACTCACTGTCTCTTTCAAAATTCAGTGAACTTCAGTATCTGTTTGTGATGTTTTAAACTCCTCTTCAGTGACCCTGAAACTGTGTTGAATGACCAACTGAAAATCCTGCAAAAATCCTCATTTTGAGCCTATTTTATAAAAGTCCTGTTGCTGGACAGGATTGAATGTTGCTACGAAGCCACTCTTCAACTGAGTGCACACTGAATGTCACATTTCTCAGACAATGCTGGTGTCCCTGGTACAATTGGATGTACAAGAAATGGATTTCATCATAAACTGTCTGAGATGATGCAATGGAGAGATTCCTCAGTACTCAGTGCAATTCATCGTAAATGTATCAGATTGTATTGAGAAGCTATTTTCTGTTTAATTAATTCATTGTCTTTTCAGGTTAAGTGCACTGCTGGCAAAATATAAAGTAACAGGAGTTTTGGGAAGAGCGATCACAATAGATTGTCACTATGGCAAAGGGTCACAATTGTACGTGAAATTTTGAAGTCGCCAGTGCTCTGTTTTAGTAAAATCATGGACATCATGGACAATGAGGAAAAACGTAAATCACAGAGAACAAGACAAAAAATACTATGGAGGATCTTCGCTCTGAAGATGCAGGATGGTACAGCTGTGGTATTGACCAATCCGGCCTCATTTCAGTGTCTGCTGTAGAGCTACAAATATCTGACGGTACATTTCTCAGTGATATCATTGATTATTCTCCATTGAGATGTAAGATCAATGTTTTATCTGTGAGAGAACATGACAGTTCCAGTATCCTGATGCCCCGCGGCAGTGAAAGGGTTTTGCAGTGAGAAGGCAGAGATCAGAATGCTTTGTAAAAAGAATTGGAACTTTGTGGTCAAGACAAGTTATCTAAAAACATCAGATTTGATTAAATGGACTGGTGTCGTTCTTATCTTCGTTGCCCACCACCAGCTAAAACATTGTGAGAATTTACATCTCCATTCTCAATGGCTACCTACAGTCATTTAACACTGAGTACAGAGGGAAGTGAATGGGGACTTTGACTTTTGGTACCTCAGCAGCAGTGGACACCACTCGGACCTGAGCAAGTCCCCTGAAGGGGAAGAGCCAGGTTCCTGTCTGGGACATGCTGTCAGTGCAGAGAGAGAGGGATGGGGCTCTGGGATGAGTAATAATAGGTTTTGAGTAGATTTTCTGCCACCAACCTCTTTGTTGGTATTAGTCCAGCCCTTCGAGTGGAATTTAATTCAGTAAAAACAGGAAACTCAACCAGCATATGGCTTAAAGCTGGAGACTTTGAAGTAGATCTGACACAGCATCCATTTACGCAGCATTTTGAGATTTCAGAATCCCAGAAAAGTAAATTCCTATCTCCCTCTGAACTTGAGTTAAAATGTCATTTCAGTCACAGTCAAATGGGATGAAGCACATTTAAACTCCCTGTTTAAGGCCATGAAATTTGTACCAGACATTTGCCTATTTATTGTTTTATTTTATTCCATGATTATGTAACATTCTCTCCAATAACTTTCCATTTAGCCATCCAAAGCCTTGGAATCTGGCTATCTGCTACTGTAAGAAAATATTGGCTCTGATTTCCACATTGACATATGTTCATTATCATTACATTTGTCCTAATTTAGATTCTTCGTATGATCAGATGTCATTGGAGAGATGGGAATGCACTTTACTGGGAGGATGGAGAGATAGATGTGTTGAGGATATTCCAGCGTACAGGCTCTGGATGAGATGTCGAAATGTTGGAAATAGGAAAGTGAATGCTGCTCAGGCAGTAACTGAATGTCTGTTTGTTTTCCCCAGAGCCTGTATCTGTTCCTATACTTAGATTTTTATCGTCTCCACCAAATGCTTCATGTTTTGGGAGCTCGGTGTCAATATCCTGTGAATCTGTCTCGGGATCCCTCTCCATTCAGTACACATGGTATGAATGGACCCTGTCTGAAGATTCAAAGATCTCTAACACCAGTAAACTGGATCTGCATTGTCACTCCTTTACACAGCAACAACATCAATATTACTGCATAGCCTCAAATCCAGTGAAATTGTTCATGTGTCAGTCACTCACAGACCAGGGGAGAACTCCAGTTATGTGGCACAAATCAGCACCAGTGGTAATTTATATTGTAAACAAACAATATAATTGCTGATTTGTCAAAATATAAATTTCTAGCAAACTACTTGCCAGTTGTATTCCTTCAGTCAGTCTGAAAAATTGCAACTTGCCAAATTTACTCAATCTGGTCTTTCAATCAATCCGAACATGGTCACTTCGTAAATATGATAAGATTAGAAAATGTCCCAAAAGCATGGATAAAGTTTGCAGAAATCCCCGTAATCCCAGAAAAGTAAAACATTAGTAAAAGTAAAACACAGAAAAGTAAGAATTGACTGAGTCTTCAATAGTTGAAATAGTTATTTTTAGCAGAAGAAATTCTGACTTCCCTCTCGTGTCCTCATTAGATTAGATTAGATTAGATTACTTACAGTGTGGAAACAGGCCCTTCGGCCCAACCAGTCCACACCGACCCGCCGAAGCGCACCCACCCATACCCATACCCCTACGTTTACCCCTGCATCTAACACTACGGGCAATTTAGCATGGCCAATTCACCTAACCTGCACATTTTTGGATTGTGGGAGGAAACCGGAGCACCCGGAGGAAACCCACGCAGACACGGGGAGAATGTGCAAACTCCACACAGTCAGTCGCCTGAGGCGGGAACTGAACCCGGGTCTCTGGCGCTGTGAGGCAGCAGTGCTAACCACTGTGCCACCGTGCCGCCCACTAGGAAGGATGTCAGGAGAAAGTGTGATATGCTGTCACTTTAAAAGGTTATTTTGTCCTAGTTTTTTTGAAGAGAGGTTGTAAGGCAGACGTGTTTATCTGTCTCTGAGATTGTAAACAATTTGAGAGGCTCTGGGTTTTTTTTTGTAAAATTGTAACAATGGAAACATTCTGGTTGGGGCCAGGTCTCACAGACCAGGTTTCCAGTGTTGTTTTTAGATTTAGTTTTAAACAGAAGCCATTGGGGTCTCAAAAGAGTTTGAAACTTCAGTGAATGTCTCCTAGCTGCTACTTTCTCTGAATTTCCTCTGGATGCTTTTTCTCCTCCTTGATTGGAGAACTGCATGTGCGAACCTGTGTCTGAATTTGCTTTTTTGCCCATGGTATGTATATAGGGTGTTACTATATTGAAACAGTTAATTAGTAATTGGTACTGTTTTCCAATAGTTAAGTTAGGAGAAAGTGAGGACTGCAGATGCTGGAGATCAGAGCTGAAAATGTGTTGCTGGAAAAGCGTAGCATGTCAGGCAGCATTCAAGGAGCAAGAGAATTGACGTTTCGGGCATGAGCCCTTCTTCAGGAATCATTCCTGAAGAAGGACTCATGCCCGAAACGTCAATTCTCCTGCTCCTTGAATGCTGCCTGACATGCTGTGCTTTTCCAGCAACACATTTTCAGCAATAGTTAAGTTATTCTACATTTCTTTCATTTGTGTTTTAACTATGTGTTGATTCTGATACAGTCAGTTTCTTGTACATGGAAATCTGAGACTTCTGTTTGTAATTTGTGATGATCAATATCACAGCAAAAAAAGAAGGAAGTTCAGAACTAAGGAGTGTTTTAACTATAGTGTTAAAATAAATTGTGTTTTGCTCAATATCAAGTAATTTGACCAGTTAAATTGCATCTGCAATATGGCACTTTACATCCACCTTTAAAATAAAATAAGCTTTAGGGTCTAGACTACCTTCTTAAAGTGTATAAAGGGGATTTGGTCTGGTCCATAACAAGGGTGTCAAAGACTTTATCTAAAATGGAAGTGACTCAGTAAAATTACAGGGCGTCTAAAGCATTTACAGCCATTGCTTGTTAAAGTTTCCTCACTCCTACAATACAGGAAGTGCAGCAATCAGTGACTCAGTGGTCAGCACTGCTGCCTCAGAGCAGCAGGGACCTAGATTCGCTTCCTGTCTTGCTCAACTGCCTATGTGGAGTTTGCACATTCTCCCCATGTCTGTGTGGGTTTCCTCAGGGTGCTCCAGTTTTCTACCACAGTCCAAAGATGTGCAGGTTAGGTGGCCGGGCCATGCTAAATTGTCCATAGTGTCCTGAGATGTGCAGGCTATGTTAAAAAGCCACGGGAAATGCCAGGTTACAGGGTTAGGGTAGGGGTGGTGGGTCTGGGTGGGTTGGAGAGTTGGTAAGGATTGATGGGCCAAATGCCCTGCTTCCACACAGCAGGGATTCTATGATTCAAAGGCCCTTAAGAATTTTATACATTTCAATGAGGTTACCTCTCAATCTTCTAAACACCAGAGAATATAGGCTTATATGAAACCTCCTCATAAAACAATGTCCATCCGACTTGGGTCCAGTGGAGTGAACCCAAGGATAAGTAGGTCTTTTGAGGATACCAACACTACAAGCAGCATGGCCACTATGTATTCACAGCTTCCCTATTTTTTATCCCTTCGTAACAAAATATAAAATATTACTTGACTTTGTGTGGCTATGAATTGGAGGTCGTGTAGTACAATAATAACATCCATGCCCTTCACCAGAAATTCTGGTTTCCAGTTCCACTCCAGGACTTGATGGAAGGGAAGTGTGTTCATAACACAGCAGCTAAACAGGTTAAGTATCCGTTGTAAACCCTTTCAACTTTACCGGTAGGCGCTAACATTGGGGGAGACTCTTATTGAGGTAAAAACAATGACTGCAGATGCTGGAAAGCTGCTCGTCGGATGCTGCCTGAATTGCTGTGCTCTTCCAGCACCACTGATCCAGAGATTCTTATTGAGTAAGGTAATGGAAAGAAATTGGAGCCGCTATCATTGTGATCCATCTCCACAGCAACTAAGACTCACTGGATGGCACGGGGGTGGGTTGCGGTAGGGGGGAAACTGTTAGCACGATCAGATTGAATCAATCCCTGGCTCAATTAGTGCCAACAGCATGGGGTTCGATCCCCATTCCAGCTCAGAGTGTATTCAGGCAGTTTATTCTTGCCCTACCCATTGGATGATGGGTAATGCCTAATGCTTTCACGCACAGAATTTAAGAAGAAGAAGAGAACAAATCAATGTCAGGCTGCAACATGTCATCAGTGTCGCCTTTTTACGAATATCCATCATCCTTATTGTAATTTTCCAGGTAAAGGTGGTGTAGGTGCTGGAACAGATAATGCTTTTGAGAATCAGGTAAGGAGATCAAGTTTGAATATTTTGAATAATAATCATAAATTAACAATAATGCACCTTCAGCACAGACACGGACCAATCAGAACACCTGGTCCCTGCTGGACATTCAACACCAACATCCCCCCCACCATCTCCAACTAACCCGAACAACAGAAACTTCTCACTCTTTTGTCTTTGGTCTTTCTTGAGATTCTCCTTCAATGTATCCATGCTACTGACTGAACTAGCTCTTAGTTTGGTGAAACTTTGAACATTCTAAGTTTCATAACCTAACCTCTGAAGTCTAGGTAATGTTCATGTAAACCTACGCTGTGTCCCTTGCAAGGCCAATATATCTTTCCGAATGTGTGGTACCCAGATCTGCTCATAGTACCCCAAGTGGGATCTAACCAGGGTTTTGTATAACTGCAGCATGACCAATGCATCCTTATACTCCAGTGCTCCTAGCTATAAAGGTCAGCATTTTATCACCTTCCTTGATTATGTTCTGCACCTGTTCTTGACATTTTAAGGGTCTATGTATTTCAACTCCCAACTTTCTTTTGTCATTCACTGTATTTAACTTCATATCACCCAGAAAGTATCTTGATCAATCCTTTTTTTACTCCAAAATGGATAACCTCACACTTGGTTATATTGAATTCCATCAGCCACAATTTTGCCCATTCAGTTAGTCTGTCAATATATCCCTTTGTAAATATAAGCTGTCATCTAGACTGTCTGCAAAACTGTCTAACTGGTACCTCACATGTAAGCTGGATAAGCGCACACGGTAGAAAGGACTAATTAAATACAATTCTGAGGTGAAATGAAGACCAATGTGAACAGGTTTGTGTGGATGAACTTATCAGACTGAGTTGGTTGTTTGAGCATTTGATAACTTATAAAACTTTGCAACAGTTTTGTCAATTAATTTACAATAATCTGAAAAATAGATTTCCCTTCATAGCAACAAAAATCACCATTAATCAAAAGTCAATTCAAACTTTGTGTTTTTGTTTCAGCAAATGGTAGGAGCAGAAGACAACATTGTATATTCAAATATAAAGCGCAGTCAAAGCAGGTCAGGAAAAATACAGAACACAGGAACTGTCCATTCCAAGGACAATGAAAATGGAGTCATATATGCAGATTTGCAGTTTCAAAAGAAGTCATCATCATGGAGTGGTGAGGCATCAAGTTACTCAGCTAACAGGGGCAATGCCCTGGTTCAAAGCCAGCTTCCAGAAAACAACATAGTAACTCCAACAACAGAGAATCCACCAGAATCTGAAATGGCAACTGATACTAAAGTTAAGCATTAGGAAATCTATTCATGTCAATTTGTGATGGCCATTGCTTCTTACTTTGCAATTTAATTTTATCTGCCATGAACCACAAACCTATTTTGTCTAATTCATCTATAATTTGAGTTGTTCCCTTCAGTTCCATCCTATTCCCAATATGGCGCAAGATGCCTCCTTTTCTTTTGTCTTATGGAAATGTCACATAAGACATCGAGCCTTGTGATACCCCAGTGCATACCCATCATATCACATAACCACCCCAGCAAAGTATAACAGCTCAAATAAGTCAGCTTTATCAAATTCTAGTCTCTAAGGCAGAAAGTTATGGATCTACTTCAGGATTTGGTCAAGTAACGCAGGCTAACATTTCATTTCTCCTGAGGGTATGCCACCTTTCAGGTGAACTGAGACCCCTCTCTGACATCTGAATGGATTGTAAAGTGTTCCATATATTCAAAGGTATGAATTTAGGTGAGAAAAGGAAAGCAGTTTAGGATCTTTTAGGGTAAAGACTTATATTGGCAGGTTTCCTCATTCTCTGAGTAACTGTATATATTTTACTAGCACAACTTGAACATGGTTTTATTGTGAAACAAGCTGCATCTTATTGTTAAAGCGCACAAGTGGGGTTCTCCTCCCACTGACAAGTAAAGATGAATGGTGCAGCAAGGACTACACTGACAATGACCTGGCAGTGGGTTGGTGTCACAGTGAATGCAATTTTCTTTTCTCTTGAACTCAATGAATGCCTTCCTCTGAGAGCAGATACTTCCAATGTTAAATGCTCCCAGAAGCATTTTGTAAAGAGAGTTAATTTACCTTCTTACCTATGAGGACAAATCCTAAATTTTTGTTCAGAATATTTGATGCTGACTTCTATAATTCTATTGGCCCTGGAACATGTTAAACTTACTGACTAGGAAACTTAACAACAGAATAGCTCCCCTCTTGTGTAATCCACCTAGACTATTCATCCCTGGATTCTATAGGCAATTTAGCATAGCCAATCTACCTAACCTGTACTGGACTGTGGGAAGAAACCTTAGCATGCAGAGGAAGCCCATGCGAACATGGAGCGAAGGTATTAAACGCCACACAGACTGTCACTGGAGGGAGAAATTGAATCCTGGTTCATTTCACAGTCATAGAGACGTACAGCATGGAAGCATACCAAACGCCTTCTTCATTATCTTATATACCTGTGACGATATATTTGTTTTTTTTAAATTTGATTATTTATTATTATTGTCATGTACTGAGATACAGTGAATGATATTGTTTTGTGTGCTCTACACGCAGATCGTATTGTAATGATATTACCGATATTAGTCCCTTTATTAAAGGGATAATATAGTTGAAAGCAAACCTCCCCTCACTCTGCTGTCTTGTAGACCAAAGCACAGCTGATATGTGCGGTCACCTGAACTATGACAACAACCGAGGCAAGAGGAAGTGAATCAGGAAATCCCTTTGTGGTTAAAGAGGATGTCACACTGTGCAGAGACCGCTGTCACCAGCTGTGGTTTGGATCCTGAGGGTAGGACAGAGATTGTAAAAGAAAGTACCTTAGAAAGCATGCTATTCAGATGCATCACAGTGTGGGATGGCAACTGTTATGGCCAAGACCACAATAAACTACAGAGAGTCGTGACCATAGCCCAGTCCATCACGCAAACCAACCTTCCATTCATTACCTCCATCTATACTTCCCACTGCCTCATAGAGCAGCAACATAATCAAAGCCCCTCCCATTCCTGTTGTACTCTCTTCACCTACTTCTGTCAGGCAGAAGATATATACCTTTGAATACCCAAATGAGTAGACTCAAGAACATGTTCTTCCCTGTTGTTATCAGACTTTTGAATGGGCCTCTTAAATGTTAATTCTGATCTCTGTCTTTCTGCACCTTCTCTGTGACTGTAACACTGTATTCTGCACTCTGTTCTGCTACACTGATGCACTTTGTATAGTACGATCCGCCTGTATAGCACACAAAACAATACTTTTTACTTTATCTTGGTACAGGTGACAACAATAAATCAATCAATATATGAGTTCTAATGTGCTTCTCCTCATGCAAGAATGCAAAATGTTGAGTATCAGAGTTGGAGAGCAATGAGTTTAAAGCAGATTGTACAAGCTGCATGCTCCCTCAGTTTAAAAAGAAAATTGAAGCAGGGCACCATGACTAAAGGTCTCTTGAGGAACAAAAGAATGAAATAAGAATGGCATTGGAGGAAGGATTTCTGCATTTCCACTGTCTGGGATGTGATGCATTGGGTTGTCCTCATTCTCTTGGTGATGTGCGTTGTTTCAGTCACAGTGCAGTCTACAAGACAATGTAAGGTGAGAATTATAATTAATTTACAACTATATCAATTTATAATTATTCTGAGCACTTTGCAAGTACTCTAACTATTTTGAAAACATTGTTCACAGATATTGTTAAGAAGATGACTTGTATTTATGTCAATCCTTCCACGTCCTCAGGATGAAACATTTAACCAATCATATTTCTGAAATAATTTTGATGTTACAAATGAAACATTAGGTGGATTATTTGTTTAGAATAGATCAGGCTTCTTGATCCTTGTCATAGCTGCACTATCAAGAGATAACCAATTAATGAAGCCAAGTTTTACTTAATCATTGAAGACATTTTTAATGAAATGTACAGTGTTCAAATCATCCCAAATGCATTCAAGTAATTGCACTGTTACTGTCATTATGTAGCAGAAGTAGCAGAAATTTTGCATTTGGGAAAGTCGTGACAAAGGAAAGGAAATAGATGTCCAGATAATACCTGCTGAGGCTGGTAAACTGAACAAACTCTCTTGCTCTTCTTGAAATACTCTCAGCAGCAGTGGATCACCCAGCCATTCTAGGATGTAAATTGTGTATGGGGTGGGGGGAGCAGCAATTTCAATAGGAACGTCAAAAATAGGAGCAGGAGTAGGCCTTTTGGCCCTTTAACATCACTTCCCCATAAATTATTAGCATCCAACTCAGTACCCTGACATGCGTAAGGACCTAGAAACAGCCAAATATGTATGAAAGATGCAGTTTAATATGGGGAAGTAGGAGTTTATCTGCTTTGTAGTATCTGAGAAAGAAGTGAAGTCAATAGTTAATGTCAGTCAGTTAGTAGTGTAACTTATAATTTAATTATGGTATTGAGAGAACACAACTGGAGAGAATCTGAGATGGAGAAACAGCCCCCTCCAATACTGTGTACTACAGTGTGAATAAAGAGTTGAAATTGTTTTCCTACGATTATCTCTGGATTCCTAACAGATAAGATAAGGACAGCCAACTAATTGAGTACTACAGGAACAGGGTTAAACTGAGCCAGGAAGACCATAGTCCTGATTTCCATTCCATGGTCAACGTCATCTTAAGCCATGGTGGTTACACATGGGTATCAGTTAGAGCTACCTGATGCCAGGAATTGATAAACCCGCAGGATGACCTGCCAGCTTCAGAAAAGAAGATAAGTGAGGGTGAGAGCTGCCAAAGACTTCAGAAACAAGGAACACTTTGAGATCAGGTAAACTTTGAAGTGAAAGAAAATGCATAATAATGGAGAAGCACAAGATGTTGATGCCAAAAGAATAACCATTACCACTATCCCAGCAGCTCAGAAACATCAAGCATCCTGAGGAAGGTCAGAGAAGATAGCTCGAGATTGAGAGATACAGAACAGCCTCGGGATTGCAGACAAAATCTCTCACTACCAGGTCAGTACATTTTTGTATCTAATAAGGTGAGGTGCTGATGATAACCCCTCAAAGCAAAGAGTCAATGCAGTTATCTCAGTGGATTACAATTTAGGATCCAGACAGAACACAATCTTTGGGCCTCCTTCTAAATTCAATATATTGAATGGTCAATATATCACCTTGAATCCAATGTTTTGACTTAGATTCATGAGAAATAACTCAACAGCAAATGTACTGCAGGGAAGATGTAAACAACTGCAGACACTCTGTCAAGACCTACACTTGCTGATGTTTTGCAGCAAGATGTCAGATTAATTTTTGAGGTGGATGCCTATGTTCCTATTTGACCAGCTACAGAGAAGAAAGTGGTTAAAATCAAAGGAATACAGTTAAGAGAGGATGATTTTTAAAATTTGTATTCATTCATGGGACATGGCTAGGGCAGTATTTATTGCCCATCCCTTATTGCCCAGAGAGCACTTAAAAGTCTTGTGTCTTTGTGTCTGGAGTCACATGGAGGCCAGACAAGGTAAAGATGGCAGTTCCCTTCCCGAAAGGACATTAGTAAACCAGACATGTATTTCCAACAATTGACAATGGTTCCATTATCATGATCAGACCCTTCATACCAGATTTTTTACTGAGTTTTGATTCCAAAACTCCAAGTTTTGTGGCAAGATTCAAACCTAAGTCCCCAGAATTTTACTTTTTGATTAATAGGCTCATGATAACACCAGTAGGCCATCAGCTTCTCTTTGCAACCAAGTTAGAGCCTACTGCCAGGCAGGCTGACCTGTATGTGTTTGTAACAATAGATTATGAAGATAACATTGACAGCAGCAAAACCACTGAGCATTAGTGGATGACTTGTAGGGTTTTTAATGTGAGGTGGCTGATCCTGAGATCATTGAGAAATGAGATTCTCCAGAAACTCCACAGACTCCATAATGGCATCACAAATTACAGAACAGGAGCACAACCATCTCAAAAGTGGCATGTAATCTCAGCTGCCGTAAAAACCTTTATTACACCGTGCTGTCCCTGTACCATAAACAGTCAACTACCAACAAAACCATTGATGTCATCCAGCTTTTCAGTTAGAAAAGCTAGACTGGGTATTCATTTAACTTCAGAGGGAAAAACCACATTCATGTTAATCATGTTGGGTGCAGACTAGTTGACTTTATTCCACAAACATTGATAGGATAAATAGACAGTCTTTTCCCTGGGGTGGGGGAGTTCAGAACTAGAGGGCATAGGTTTAGGGTGAGAGGGGAAAGATATAAAAGGGACCTAAGGGGCAGCTTTTTCACGTAGAGGGTGGTACGTGTATGGAATGAGCTGACAGAGGAAGTGGTGGAGGCTGGTACAATTGCAACATTTAAAAGGCATTTGGATGGGTATATGAATAGGAAGGGTTTGGAGGGATATGGGCCGGGTGCTGGCAGATGGGACTAGATTGGGTACATGCTGTACATCTCTACAACTCTATGACTCTATGAACAGCAGATACTGTGATATATGCTTTGCAAATCAGGTTGTTCAACACTTGTAATTCTTGATAGAATAATACCACACAGTGTTCCACATTTTATTAGTGAAAGTTCCAAATTATGAGAATATGGGGTTAACTAGCTAACTAGTTTACCATGCTAACTGTAAAGTAACACTAAAGCTGTGGGTCTCTAGTCACACACAGCCAGACCAGATGTGGTAGACCAGTTCTGAAGAATGTTCACTCAACTTGATTTCTCTCTGATAGATGCTCCAGCTTAGATTCTCCAGCACTTTGTTTTTATGTCAGGTAAGGCAAGTAGATGTTGTTCACTAAAGGACATTTGTCAGCCAGCTGTGTAATAGCTTCATGGTCACTGTTAGCCCAGTTTTTAATTCCTCATTTATTAATGTAGCAAACCTTCTTGATCAATTACAATTCAACTCTCCCAGCTGCCATGGTAGAATTTGAAAGCATGTTCCCAGCACATTGTTGTTGACCTCTGTATTACTAGTATGATGATATTAACTCTATACCATCACCTCTCCAGTATAAAAGCACCAGAATAATACAAGGTTTAAATGATTAGGTCCTGAGAAAAGACTGAACAAATTACATCTTAGTGCCTTGAATTTTGAAGTTGCATGATTGAAGAATTGATAGTTTTTAAGGAATTGTGTGTGGTAGGTCCAGAGGAACTGATTGTTCGGTGAAATTGAGCATAGGTTCAGGTATCATCTAAAAATGGGAGGTACAATATTTTAGAGTGAAACTAGGAAGCTTTCTTTCACACACATGAATAATATAAATCTGGAATGGACCCAGCTTAAACCTGTGAATAGAGGATGAATTAAAATTACAATTTCTGAGATCACAAGGGATTGGGTAAGGCTATGGTCAGTGACTGGAAAAATATTAGGTTTAGATACTTCATAAGCAGGAGAAAGTGAGGACTGTAGATGCTGTAGATCAGAGCTGAAAATGTGTTGCTGGAAAAGCGCAGCAGGTCAGGCAGCATCCAGGGAACAAGAGAATCGACGTTTCGGGATTCCTGAAGAAGGGCCTATGCCCGAAACGTTGATTCTCCTGTTCCCTGGATGCTGCCTGACCTGCTGCGCTTTTCCAGCGACACATTTTCATACTTCATAAACAACCTGCTTAGAGACATTATTACATACCTCTGGAGCAGGTGGGACTTAAACCAAGTCCTCCTGGTGTAGGGATAGGGACCCCACCACTACATCATAAGGGCCCAAAATGTTAGCCTCATTTGATCTAATTAAGTGCTGCAACCGTTTCAGAGGATTGATGTGTTATTCGGGCTCTGGATGGTATAGGAAATTCACCGCAACCAATCCTTCTCAAGGGCTTGACTAATTGTCACTGCTAGAGAATAGACCATGACTGGTTGTTAACAGAGAGACACTGGCATTAGTTAACAAGATAGTTTGTAGCATAATAATTTGTGAAGATGACATGAACTTGTCAGGCGTAATTACCGAGGACTCTCAGGAGTTGCACAGAATATATCTCTCCACTCAAGGACTCAAGCAGAAGTTAACCATTTCTGCCCATAGATTGTGACACCGCCAGATTAGATGGAGCATCATACTACTTTAATATTAACTCCTTCAGAACTATAATCTAATACAACAGTTGATTGAGTTGTTCCTTTCGCTACATTCTTATATAGTCCACCCATTATATAACTCTCCCTTTCTTTAATCAATACTATAATACAGTTTTTTTAAAAAGTAGAAAAGAAAAGGAAATTCAGAAGGTTAAAAAAAAAGAAAAGGGTGAAGGAAAACTGATTTTGGACAATACAGGACGTCTTAAAATTACAGTTTTTCCAGATTCAAAAGATAAGTGCTACCATTAAAAATGGCCACCATGATCCAGTCACACCCCTGACATCACAATATTAGTGGGAATAGGAAAGAATTGCTTCTTAGTCAAGTTCTGAATAGAGCACTTAATTGGAACTGAGATCATTGTGGAAAGCCCTTACACTCATTTTCAGAAGTGTGTTTCTGATTGATTGCTCTATTGTGGTCAAAGATTGCTGCTGAGAAGGAAGTCTTCAATCTTGTAATACAGGATATGATCTGGGAAAACTTAGGTAGATGTGCCACAACCAATCCATTATGCTGGAATTAATCTGAGCCACTGATACCATGTGGGGAAAGATGCCCTTCAGACGTCCCTGGCAGAAGACAAGCTCAATCTTGATGAACAGTAAATAGGGTTATGACATGGAGGTGCTGTGTTGGACTGGGGTGTATAAAATTAAAAATCACACAACACCAGGTTATAGTCCAACAGGTTTAATTGGAAGCACTAGCTTTCGAAGCGCTGCTCCTTCATCAACCACCTGATGAAGGAACAGTGCTCCAAAAGCTAGTGCTTCCAATTAAACCTGTTGGACTATAACCTGGTGTTGTGTGATTTTTAATTTTATACACCCCAGTCCAACACACCTGGCCCATATCCCTCCAAACCCTTCCTATTCATATACCCATCCAAATGCCTCTTAAATGTTGCAATTGTACCTGTCTCCACCACACCCTCTGGTAGCTCATTCCATACCTGTACCACCCTCTGTGTGAAAAAAGTTGCCCCTTAGGTCTCTTATATATCTTTCCCCTCCCACCCTAAACCTATGACCTCTAGTTCTGGAGGGTTAGTCCATGATACTTAATAGTGATTGGATTAAATCTAAGCTACATGATTATTTCTTGTGAAACTTCTTTAGTTGCATGTTGTATATTGTTGTGGCAGAGGTGAACCCCTCTGTTAATTAAACCACACATTCAGAAAAGCTCACTTCACAATCAGTCAAAATGAGTGACAGAACTTCCACATTCCACTATTTAAATAAATGAACATTAATTTATTTTTTAACTCTAAAAGTGAACACTAAACAACTATTCACAACTCTAAGCCCTCCTTTCTCTTAACTGCTTATTATCTGTCTCCAACTCAATAACAATATGCTATTCTGATAAGACACTTACTAAAATTACATCAACTTAATTTCAAAACTTCAAAACTGCTGTCTTTCTCTGTATCTTTGCTCTTCCAGCTGTTGATTTCCCTGGGTTGTCTTACTTCTTTTTACTGTGAGTATGGTTCATATGAAAATGAGCAATTAACTCTCTCCAGCAGTTGCTCTCTGACCAATTTTCAAAACATTTGCATTTTATACTCCCCCAACATCGGATCATCTCATTGGTTCAATGTTGGCAAAACAATAAATTCAAACATGGTTGCATTTTAGTATCCTGGGGCATAATTTAAACTGACTGGTTAAATTCGAATTGCTGTCAAAAAAGCATCCAGAACTCAGATATCCATTTCACAGCCAAATGTTACATATTTTCAATTTCCCAGTACACTCTGGGACTGCCATCCAGTTGTACACACAGATGCTTGTTTGCTCTCAGTTCAGAACAGCATTCACACTCTCTAAAAGGTTCAGTACACACCTTCAACTTGATAAAAATATAGCTTCGGCCTTTACTCACTGGAGTTCAGAAGAATGAGGAGGGGGAATCTGGCTGAGGTTTTTAAAATGCTAAAGGGAACTGATAAGATGGACATTGAACAAATGTTCCCCCTTGTGGGACATCCTCAAACAAGAGGTCATAGATTTAAAGTGAGATGGGGGAGGTCCAAAATTGGGATGAGGAGAAACTATTTCTCTCAGAGGGTTGTGAATCTGTGAAACTCACTGCCCCAGAGTGCAGTGGAGGCAGAATCAGTCAATGGATTCAGGGAAAAAACAGACATGTTTCTGATGAAAAGCAGGGTAAAGATATATGGGGAGCAGGCAGGAAAGTGGGGTTGAGACCTGGATAAGATCATCCATGATCATGTTAAATGGGGGAACAGGCTTGAAGGGCTGAATTGCTGATTCATGTTCCTAACTCCTAGGTTCTTACATCCCTAAATAATAAGGGCAACAATTTGGGAATTGCTTAGAACACTCATCAGCTTCTCCCAGGAGCAGTCTTTTATATCTTGATGGATAGACCTTATCTTTTGATAGTCGTTAACCCTTTCAGCTGCCAACTCCCTTATATAGCGTTCTGAAACATTCTCAAAACATTTGTTACTTATTGCACTGAACAACTAAAAGAGGTTTTAAACTTACACAGAATCCAAATGAAAAGTAAAATATGGCAGATGGTGTGATCCCATGAGTTATATCTGACTAGGCTGTTTGGCCATGCAGTTGGACAATCCTAATTTGACAGTGTTCACTGAGACTATTTAGCCCCAACACTAACATTAAAGTCAATTTGGTACTGTCCTGACTAGATGCGGACACAACTAGGTTGCGTTATTCATTTCCTACAATAAGGTGAGAGTAGGAGGTGATTTAATGATGTACTTTTCAACAATAAACTGTGGACTTAGTCCTGAAAACATTTAAAATGTTTTCAGAGACCAAATGCCGATCTAATGTTATGCATAAAGGGATAGTGCGCCATCTAGTGGCAGTGTTGGCCTCAAATGCAGCCATTCAAGAGAAGGACAATTGACATTTCTTTTACCCAGCAAACATGCAATGGATGATGAGGAGGAAGGAGTTTAAACCAAACACAGCTCCATTGTTACCATTCCCAGTATTCTGATCAAAATTGACACAATAATTAATGCAGTGAATCTGATTACCTTAAATATTTTCTTTTTCAGTTCCTCACGGAATAAGACAATCATAGCTTGTCAAATATGGTAAAGTGAAGATTCACAGGTTATATCTACATGTTGGTTGTTTCACATCCTGAAGAAATATTCATTATTGATCAATTTCCATAATTGGACATTTCTTTTCACAATTCTGCACAATAAATGCAATCTTGTTATTAATTTGATGATTCTGGGGAGGAAGAATAAAAATATCAATTGTTCGCTGCAACCTTCACATTGTCTCTCTACATTTGGGTAAATGACTAGATGTTGCACAATTAAACTCATTATTCCATGCTTATCTGCAATTATTTTGTTAGCATTGATTCTTGCAATGATCTTAGTGTTATTGCTATTGCCTTGATCTGGAGATCTGTTTCAATCTGTTATGATGTGGAGGTGTCAGTGTTGGTTTGGGGTGGACAAAGTTAAAAATCATACAACACCAGGTTAAAATCCAATAGATTTATTTGAAACTACAAGTTTCCGAGATGCTGCTCCTTCATCAGGTACCCACCAGAATGTGACAGTCATGGAGATTGGTCATAACATGAATAAATAGATGGGTTTTGGTATAGTGGTAGTGTTCTTACCTATGGACTAGGAGACTCAGTATTCAGTCCTATCTGCTCCAGAGATCTGTAGTAATACGCAAAGACTCTTGATCAGATAGCCCAATGGACTGAGGAGTGGCAGATGGAGTTTAATGTAGGGAAATGTAAGCTGCTGCATTTTGGAAAGGCAAATCAGAGCAGGACTTATATGCTTAATGATAAGGTCCTAGGGAGTGTGCTGAACAAAGAGACCTTGGAGTGATGGTTCGTAGTTCCTTGAAAGTGAAGTCACAGGTTGATAGGATAATGAAGAAGGCATTTAGTATGCCTTCCTTTATTGGTCAATTTTATTGGCCCGAAACGTCAATTTTACTGCTCCTCGGATGCTGCCTGAACTGCTGTGCTTTTCCAGCACCACGAATCCAGAATCTGGTTTCCAGCATCTGTTGTCATTGTTTTTACCTTATTAGACAAGGTATTTTTCCCTGGGGTGGGGGAGTCCAGAACTAGAGGACATAGGTTTAGGGTGAGAGGATAAACATTTAAAAGGGACTTTTTTCATGCAGATGGTTGTGCGTCTATGGAATGAGCTGCTGGAGCAAGTGGTGGAGAATGGTACAATTATAACAGTTAAAAGATGCTTGGATGGGTATAAGAATAAGAAGATATGGGCCAAGTTCCGGTAAATGGGACTAGATTAATTTAGAATATCTGGTTGGCATGGACAAGTTGGACCGAATGGTCTGTTTCCATGCTGTACATCTCTATGGAACTAAGTGACCAGGAAATTGGGGTAGACCAGGGCAGTAGGTAAATTCCTCTGCCCATCTTCAAAATAATGTCATGACAGTTTTTGACATCTGAACAAACAGATGGGAATCATAGATGCCAAAGACTGAAATGTGGCAGATTATGTAGCCAAAGAGCCTCAGTCCCTATGTCCTATGTGACAGTCTCAGTTCTATGTGACATAGAAAAGCCAATATCATTGTAGAGAGGACTGTGCTCTGAATCTAGAAAGTTCCTTGGGATGGGAGAAGAACATCACAAAACAGAGAGAAAGGGCACATGCATCCAGATGGCACTCAATGTGGGGAAGTAGAAATTCATCCTCTTTGGATCTGATAAGGTCAAGTCAGAATAATTGCTTAAATAAAAACATAAATTGGTGAAGAAACCCAGTGGGTCTAGCAGGATCTATGAAGAGAAAGCAGAATCAAAATGTTAACTCTGTTTCTTTCTCCACGGGTGCTGATAGACCTGCCAAGTTTCTTCAGCATTTCTGTTTTTGTTTCAGATTTGCAGCATCCGCAGTTTCTCTGGTTTTAGTTCAAAATAATTTCTTAATGTTGAGAGACTGGAATATGTGGACAGGTAGCACAATAAGTATGCTGTACAACAATCCACACAAAAAGGAGTGTGTGAATGCAGGAAATAATTTGAGGATAATCTAATATTGGCCTTTACAGAATTGAAATTTAAAAGTGAGAAAGTGATGTTTGAGTTGTACAAAATCTTAGTAGATTCGCTCGAGAATTCTGCATTTAGATTTGTCACAGAGACCCAGAGTGAAATACTGTCATTGAAAGGGGTGCAGTGTAAATGAATGTGCCAATGAGTGAGGAGGTCAATTGGGAAGCTAAATTGAATCAATTTGGCTCAGGTTCCCTTAAGTTTGTAAAGATCACAGTTGGATTGATTGAGCTATTTCTAACTTGTTAGGGAATTGTTTAGGTACTTATAGATAATGGAGAATTTGGTTGGAATTCTAGTACAGGGGGACACAATCTGAAAGGCTGAGTTGGTAATGCAGTACCTGTACAGGGTACACAAAGTTAAAAATCACACAACACCAAGTTATAGTCCAACAGGTTTAATTGGAAGCACATTACCTTTCGGAGTGTCTCTCCTTCATCAGGTGGTTGTCCTACAGAGGGTGCTCTTCCTGCGCATGCAGTTGTAATAGCAGTGAATCCACAGAGAAAGTGAAGATATTACTAAAGACAACAAAAAGGCTAACAAGTGGAAACCGTGCTGGTCACATGTTTTAGTTTTTAATGGAAGCATGCGAAGCTCAGTCTGTATCCCCTAATCACCCCATCCTCCACATGGAATCATCTTTTTACTCAAATACAGCACAGAATTTCACACACAGACAAGATGGATGGCAGCATGTTTCCTTCCTCACATAAATGATGTTTCAAAAACAAGTGTTAGCAATTTACATTTTAACAGCAAATTTACCAGCACACATTTTGGGAACACCTGTTAAAACATCTCTGCTATAATTCTAAAAGATCTAGTGTATTAAAGACTGATAGCCTGAAGGAGAAAGTTTGTACTAGAATGCAGAATTACATATCAACTCAACAATTATTTTATCCGTTTTGAAGCACAGATGGTACATAAACAATAAAATTTCTGCAACCACTCAGGGCAGAAAATGACCTAAATTCCGAGGCCACTCTGCAAATTGAATTGAAGTAAAAGATCTCATGAGATTATTTCAGAGAGCAGTGGAGCGACGCTCCTTCATCAGGTGAAGGAGTGTCGCTCCAAAAGCTAGTGCTTCCAATTAAACCTGTTGGACTATAACCTGGTGTTGTGTGATTTTTAACTTTGTACACCCCAGTCCAACACCAGCATCGCTAAATCAAGATATTCAGTTGTTGTGAAAAGTATTAGGGATTGGCAATTTTTCTATATTTTTAACTTTCAATGAAGTATTTGAATGAGCAGAAATAAAATTGAAATATGAGGAGACCTTTTAAATATCATAAAGGCACTATCCACATAACAGATATTGGTTGCTGTATAAAACACATATTTTAAATAATTCATGAATGGAGGAATGCACACGTGAAATTGGAAAGCATTTTCCATTAACTGAGAAAGGATCTGAACTAGATTGGACAAAACTAAAATGCAAATGTGAAGCACATGATTTAGAAGCAAAATTGGAATTGGCTGGGGAGAAAGTAAAAAAAAGGAAAGCAAAGATTCAGAACCTACGCTGAAATATTAGGGACACCAGGAAAGAGAAACCGATGAATAAACAACAGACTGCAGCTGCAGCTGCGCAGGACCAGTAGGACAACAAAGACTGTGCCTTATACCCCGTCCCCTCTCCCAAATGTGCCGAGCCCCATGCCCTTCTCCCAACTGTTCAGCTGAATATGGATTCGGCTTACCACGAACCCGCTCCCCACCGCACTAGGAGTCAATTAAAATTAAAATGTGAAAGGAACACTGAAGAGACACCTTTGATTTCCACTGCCCCTATACTAATAAATCCTGAAGACATTGATGAATCGAAATCAAAGTTTTGGGACCTTCATATCAGTCTTTGCACTCACCCTGATGTGGGAGGGCCAAAGAGAAATTTCCCAAACAGAAGAGTTCCTAACCCACAGGCCCTGAACCCAGGACAAGCCCAATTTATGGATCTTTATCAACCATGGAAACCTCATTAAATCTCAAGCATTATCAATAAGGCTCCAGATTATGGAAAGAATCCTGAGGGATTTGTTAATTAAATTATTAGGACTAGGACCATTTACAATGCTGCCTCCCAAGACTCACTTCACTTCATAGAATGCACCATTTTCCTTGAAAAATGGGCTGAGTTGTTAGAAATTTTACAATGTAATAATCATGCCCAGTCTGTAGTCTGGCACCAGGCCATACCTAACAGATCAGATTGGATTATTACCTGTCTCCGCCAAGCAGTGCATTGTGCAGTTGATGTGGGTAAAGACTTAATATGTAAACCCAGCTCAAGCGAAGGGGCTGAGGAGTTCCTTGCCCATTTTAAGGAATGCTATGGCACTTACTCAGGTGATGCTAACTCCCCACAAGGACGATCACCCCAATTTAATGCCCTATGTATGACCATCTTACCTGATCAGATACAGAAAGCCATTAAAACCCACAACATCCATTGGCAAGACACTGAGGTTACACAATTCAGCTGAGAGGTTTGTTACTTCTGGGAACTAAAGGGTCCTAACAGGAAGGCTACCGTTGGCAAGGTCAAGAGAGAACTTGCCCAAAATACAGGGACTAAATCTACACCCAGGATTCAAAATAGACCTTTCTGTCCACAAGGTCAGTCAGGCTATCAAATGGAACATCAAACTGTCATCCAGTATGGCAGGACAGTAGGACTGGTACCGTGTATTCACAACATCCCAATGGACCTTGGGGACCTCCTAAGTATCCTCCCCAATAGTCCATGATGTCCCTTACTCCCTGTACATCCTCTCACTATTTCTTCACCGCCTCCCCCACCCCAGAGTGTACCCCAACAATCACACATTTGTTTCAATTGTAATGAACCAGGACATTGGTCCAGGGACTGTCCTTTCCCAAAGCAGGCCCCAGTTGATTGCTAGAGTGGAAGCAGCTGGCAACTTCTTAGTTGTCCTCCCTAGGGACCTTGGCAGGTTTCCCCTTTTACCACATGAAACATTTTTCCATCCTTGACACCTGTGCTACAGCGGTTCTCACCCAGCAACATGGCTCCTCTTGGCACCCTGTTGCCTATTATTCCACTAAGCTTGACCCTGTTGCTCAGGGTATGCCTTCCTGCACCAAGATTCTCCCGGCCATCCATGCTATGGTATAACTTTTACATCAAAATGTAGAAGTCTGTACCTCCCATTATGCAGTATCCTTGCTTACCTCTAAACATACTCAACACCTCACTATGGCTCATCTAATTCACTATTAGATTTTGTTACTTCAGAGTCTGCTTCTCTCCTTTAAATACCGCTCTAACATTAACCCTGCTACACTCCTGCAGGAAGAACCTCTTGAACTGCCTGATCCTCCCATGATTGTGTCCTCATAAATGGCCTTGTTACTAAACAACATCCTGATTTTACGGATCAGACTCTTGTTAACCCAGACCTTACATTTTATGTCAATGATTCTTCTTCTATCTCTCCAGAGGGCAAACACATGTCAGGATGTGTGATTGCCACTTTGTCCCATACAATAGAAACTTATTCCATCGACCCACCCTGTTCCGCCCAACAAGCTGAACTCCTTGCTCTCACCCATGCCTGCATACTTGCTGTAGGAAAGTCCACTCATATCTATACCGATTCCCGCCACGCTTTTGGATGTGCCCATGATTTTGGTCAACTCTGGCAGCAGTGCAGCTTCCTTGCCTCATCAGGAACCCCTATCCTCAATGCTGCCTATGTTGCTAATCTCCTCAGTACTATTCAACTTCCCTCACAATTGGCAATTATCAAATGTTCTGCTCACTCCTCTGATGCTTCCGATGTTACTAAAGGCAACAACGCCACTGACGCGGCTGCTAAGAAAGCAGTTTTCGAGCAAGAAGACATGGTTACTCAAATGACGAATAGTAAACCAAAGGGAGACTCTCCTATTTTCTCTTCTAACCGCGTCCCCTCACCATGCCTGACCAACAGCAAATATGAACCCATCAAGAGGATGCCTCTGATGAGGAAAGACAAAGATGGATGAACCATGGTTGTTATGTAAAGTTAGAATAAGCTTTGGGTTATGCTGGTAGGACAGATATGTCTGCACGACTCACTTCTGCCTATTCTAGTTGATTATGTTCATACACATACGCATGTAGGTAGGGAGGGAATGGCAGAAAGAATTCTCCAAATTTGGTGGAATCCCCACCTGCAAGAGAAAGAAAAACAAGCAGCTGCAAATTGCTTAATTTGTCAAAAGCATAATCCCGGGAAAGGAGTAAAGTGTCCACCAGGTGAAACTCCCTTGCCAAGTGACCTTTTGATACTATCCAGTTAGATTTTATTGAGTTACCTAGATGTCATTGTTATAAGTATTGCTTAGTGATAATTGATGTATTTAATAAATGGATTGAAGTTTATCCCTGTGCTGACTGCACAGCAACAACTACGTGTAAAGTTCTATGAAATCCTCAGATGTGGAATTCCAGTAACGGTCTCTTCCAATAATGGGTCCCACTTCTGTGCAGAGCTAAACAAGGATCTATGTAAGAGTTTGAATATGAATCAAAAATTCCATTGTGCCAACTATCCCCAAGCAGCAGAAATTGTAGAAAAAGCCAATGGTACCTTAAAAGGTCAGCTAAGCAAGTTGGTAGAAGAAACAAGCCTTAATTGGCTGCAAGTACTCCCAATTTCCCTTTTTAATATGAGAACCATGACACAGAAAAAGACGGGATTCTCGGCGGCTGAACTGACACACGGAAAGCCCCTGAGGACTCCCTGGTCTGCACCATCAACTGCCCAACACCCTGCTGATGTGCATGACATGGCAGAAGAGATGCACAGGTAACTGATTAAGCTAACCAAAGCATTGCAGTCTTATCATCAACAGGTCAAAGAAGCCTATCGAGTACCAGGGAAGGAAGATGAAAGAGCTCCAACATTTAAAGACATTAACCCTGGTGAGTATGTACTTTTGAAAGACTTTAATTGTGAAAAATTGGGCCCCTGCTGGAAAGGTCCTTATCAAGTTCTTTTGACAACTGAAACTGCAGTAAAGGTAGAAGGACATTCAACATGAGTCTACAAAGGACATTGCAAGCTTGTGTCCTCCTCACAGTCCTAGTGTTCGCATCCGATGAAAACCCAACCCAAGTACATGTGCCCAAATGTAACCAACTCTCTGTGACATCTCAGACCAGCTAAAACTCCAATGTGACTCTATAAATGAAACCTGCACTAATACCATTGGAAGTCATGAATGCAGCTGCCCAACTGAAACTCATTTAAACTACTCACATTATGTATCTAAACTTCACTCTCAACCTTATTGTCATCCTCGCAACACTTCTATGCCAGTTATCATGAGATGGCACAATTTCATAACCTCATCCGCTCTGTCAACCGAAAACTGTTAGTTTGAAATGTTTGTCTGTTCCCCTCTCAAAATGAACTGTACAGATTGCAGTATTGAGCACATAGTACTGAAATCACCAAAACCCTAACGCACATATTGCCATGAGACTGACTGCCTATACCTTCTCGACGGAATCCTCTCCTATCTGAGCTACCGCCTCTCATAGAAATACCTTTACACGTTTCCTGTATTCAGTAGCTGTAATTAACAAGACAAGCAGGAAAGATGAGGAAAGACCAAATATACTATGCATTCCCAATCCTCCTCCTGTTACTAATGGTTTCTTTATTCAAGCTAAACCCCCTGATCCATGTGTTATCTGCTCACTCTTCCACCATTCTGATGTACAGTGTATAAATAGGACTCACCCACTTGTGCAATCCTCATTTATGATGGAAACACCCATTCGGTAGAAGAAGCACGTCGCTGTGTGAAGTGCACTAACAAACTTAAAGGATTCAATATTAACACGGTTCCATTGTTAGAAAGATTTTCCAGTACCCATGACATGGGGCAAGTGAAACAAATACTACACAAAAATATTATCAAAGACATTGGTCATACTCCTATTCTCCATCCATTACAACACTTGGACAACCACTGTTTACAAGTTCAGCTCTCGCTTTGAGTGGACTCGTCATTCACTCACAGAAGTGCACCCTTTTAGCCTTCATTGCCTATGCGAAAACAAAGCCTACCCATATGTACCCAATGACTGGAGTGGACATTGTGCCTTAGGACACACCTTACCACCTTTCACCCTCCACCATGAAATACCTGAGGTAGCTGATGAATGGAATGCCCACCAACATGTGAATCAGTACGGAACAAAAAATAGAGGAGAAACCAAATGGGACTTACACAACTTCTTCCATCAACAAACCTGGTGGTCCAGGTTGCTGGGAGGTCTTATTCCTGGCTGGGGTGTTGAGGTGGCACTAGATCAGATAAGTGACCTTGCGTGTGAGATCGAAAAACTTGCCAATTCAACTGCCCACGCTTTGAAGCTGGTGATCAAAGAGTTACAGGAGATTCGGATGGTGATACTTCAGAATCAGCTAGTGCTAGATTTCCACCTTGCTAAAGAAGCAGGTGCTTGTATAGTCATTAGCGCGCAATGTTGCACCTATATCAATGATTGCTCAAAAGACACAGATGTTATCAACAAAACAGGTCAAGATGCAGGGAAGACACCTGCCCCACCATCGTCTGATTCATGTGGATGGAGTTTTACTTGCTGGCTATGGTCACTGTGCAGATGGATCGTATGGGACGCATTGATAGTCCTTGGTCTCATCATAGGAATGTATATTATCGTCCGCTTATACATGAAATGGATTGTACATTGCTTTTAGCCTAAGCCAAAGAGGAATCTCTTTCTTCATTCCTGAAGAAGGGCTTATGCCCGAAACGTCGATTCTCCTGTTTCCTGGATGCTGCCTGACCTGCTGCGCTTTTCCAGCAACACATTTTCAGATCTGGTTAATTGACCCTTGTCTACACCTGTACCTCCATGCCTGAACTTCCATGCTGAAATCTAGTATCTTTCAGACTCTGCTCCTCTGGATGATGACTCACCAGAGGAGGCATTTGACTTATTGAGAATACAAATACAATATAAACTATGTAGTTGTCATGAAATGACAAAAGGATTGAATGAGAAAGTCAATAGCCTTAAAACTTGTCCTTAAACGTTTAGACTAAAATGTAATGTTGAATTATAGAACACATTTGCTGCCCACTAGAAAATAGACAGGCAGGGAGGGTAAGGCAATTAAAGAACATTTGCCGTAACATCAGTGAATCTGCATAAACAGGACACTGAGCGATAACATTCATGGCTGTTCCTTTGTGAAATTAATAGCAGTGTTTGATTCTGACCTTGAAATGAAACTCAGTATCAATTAACTTCTCTCCTGAGTTATTGTCCTTCACTGTTATCTGTCCCATTCAGAACATGCATAGATTTGTAAACTTTTGCCTGTTTGAAAGCAGGTAGCCTGTTTGTGATAGTTCAGCAGAGTAGACTGCCAGGGCTCTTGAACAGCTGATGTTCTACTCTCCTGGGTTATTAGAATCCAGTTAGCCTGGTTTATAGGTATCAGTGTTATGCTGTAATCAATGGCAAGAATAATCTCAAGAAGTTGAATTTGCTATTTGTCGCAACATGCATATATAACCCTCTGTTAGAGAACACTTTCAAATAGTAGTCTATTGCTATAAAACAACTGAGAGAAGAAATCGGAAGAAAAGAAATTTGAAAGTTGAAAAATATTTAGCACGTTACTGTTGGGTGATGGGGAGACTTGCTTTCAGACAAGAACAAGGGACTAATTTTTACCTGCTCAAACTCCAAGTTGTTCAGGCACAGACCTGATGCAATTGTTGCTGGGAATCATATAGACTGGTCTCAATAGAGTAGAATTACTGCAGCAGAGAATCAGTTTCTTCTGCTGTCAATAGCCCATCAGCATAGCGACAAGGAAATGCCGTCGACCCATGAGAAAATGATATTCTTTTAACGCAAGGTAACACCAATGACGTTTTTTCCTCACACACATTGTAACTGTTGATGAGGGAGGGGCTAGTGTGTGCTCAACACACGTCCAGTTCATCACAAACCTTTGCCTGATTTGTTGCCAGTTCTAGAATTCCCTTCAGAACTGACATGTGAAATGATACCTTGTGCTCAATGCAAGTGGAGCCTTAAATGTTTTCTTTTCTAGGCACTCAATGAAGCAGATGGCCATAATGTGACCAAAGTGGGAAAATGAAGATCACCAGACTACGTACATGTGGACTGGAGAAGGAAGAAACAAAAACAAAAACAAAATCAAAAGCCTTTTCATTGAATTGTTGTGTCTCTATCTGCACCTTAGTGTTAACCTATTGTTCTAGCACTTCCTGGTTGCACAACTGGAATGGTTTGAAACTGATACAAAAATTGCTGGTGAAACTCAGCAGGTTTGGCCACATCTGCAGGAAGAAAGCAATGTGAACATTTTGATCCAGTGACTCTTCGGCAGAAGTCTTCTGGACATGAAACATTTAATCTACTCTCCTCCCATAGACGCCACAAGACGTGCTGAGTTTCCAGCAATTTCTGTTTCTGTTTCAGATTACCAGCTTTTCCAGTTTGTTTTTGTATTATGTTAGAATCGCTTGATATTTTTGTCATGAATTATGTCAATTGCTAAGTTTGTAAATATCATGAACACATAAGATTGTTCCGTAATAAATACTCATTCACTGGAAGCTAATGATTCAAATAATATTTCTCACTTTTACTGAGTTGGAATGATATACTATCATAACAGGATTGTCAGCTGGTCTTGTAGTGTAATGCAGATACAGGAAGCTACATATTGTCACAACTCACTGGGGTAGTGCACAGGAAATCAATCACCAATATTCCTGAACACATCACAAATGTGAAAATTTAATTAAACACTCAAATTGCACAATTTTATCTCACTATCTAATTCCGATCAGAAGGAGATACACATCACATTTATTTCATTAACAAAACAAAAGGGCGAGCAAATTAGATATCACTCCATAGAAGACATATTTATCACACGTGAGTAATGTGATATATTAATTTTCATGCTAAAACAATGCCTGATATGTAGGTAAGACATTCCAAGGACTGGTGATGATATCAAATAGCATATCCTTTCTGCTGTTAGCAAAACCACAAGGTGCTGAATGTACTCCATGATCCCAGTCTTGCAAAATCTGCAACATTAGAACAGAATCTGCAATTGCTGGAGGAACTCAGCTGGATAATCTGAAGCATAAACAGAAACTGCTGGAGGAACTCAGCAGGTCTGGCAGCATTTGTCAATGTTCCAGATCCAGTGACACTTCTTCAGACCTGCTAGTAACTACAAAAGGTGGTATACATGCTGAAGACAGGGTGTGAATGAAGCTGAAAGTGTAAGTAAGTAGGTAGAGAGACAAAGACAGTTAGGCAGACAAAGGGATAAATAACAGTAAGCCTTGGAGGATGGTTAGCTGATAATGGGGACCATAAGTAGGTGAAAATAGGTTGGCAGTACTGAAAGGAGCCCATGTCATGACAGGGCCAAGAGTGTGGGGGATGGAGAAAGAATACCGAGGAAGATGTTTGAGTTTTAAAATTATTAAACTTGATATTGTGTCTGAGGCTGCAGGGGCCCTGAATGGAAACTTTGATGAGATGATGAGATTTCCCGGTCAGCCCCATGGCTTCTGCTTGTTTCTGCCCCACAGAAACTATCTCTTTCTACTATGATTTGATTTTCATTTTCCCCATATCCAATTCCTTCTCACTTACAGCTGTGATTCTTGTAATACTCTACATTAGTTTCAGAATTTCCACTTTGTGGGCACCAAGCTCCTCCTCTTCACCATGGTCATGTACTTCCTTCACACGTTCATCCCCAATATTTGAGCTTGCCACCTCCTCCTGACCATCCGCCATCACCCTCCTTCACCTGGCCAAATTCTTCATCACTGTGAACAACTTCTTCTTTAACTCCCCTAAATTTCTTCAGTTAAAGGTGTGGCCATGGATACCCACATGGGTCCCAGTTCCGTCTGTCTCTTCGTGGGATACTTGGAACATTCCTTGCTCCAATCCAACTCAGGCCGTCTCACTACATCTCTTTATCTAGTACATCAGTGCTTCTCCTCTCTCTGGTTCAGAGTTGGAAAAATTTATCAATTTCACCTCCATTTCCAGCCTGCTCCCACCTTCACCTGATCTATCTATCTTCTTCAATGCTGTTTACCCTCCCTCGTACACCTGGCCTTTCAGCACAGTCAGCCCATTTTCATTGATCTATGGTCCTGATTATCAGCTTTTTCTCATTCCTGGGCTTACTATCATCCTTTTGTCAATCTGACTGTTTTGGTTTCTTTCTGGGTTCCACCTATACACTTAATCCACCCCTCCCCCATCCAGGTCTATGGCACATATACCACCATTTCCGAGCTACTAATAGCTCTGAAGAAGGTTACTTGACCTGAAACATTAATTCTACTTCCTGTCCATAGCTGCTGCCAGAACAAGTGTGTTTCTTCAGCATTTTTTGTTTTGTTTCATATTTCCAACATCTCATGGGACAGTCCTATTAGGTTTTATGTCCAACATTCAGACATGGATTTCTAAAACATCTAACAATTAAACATTACAAAGCCTGAAGCCATTAACTTTCTGACCAACTGTTACCTATGCACTGACTCATCACTAACCCTTACCATAACTCATAGGAACAAAGGAGCAACAGCAATTAGCAATGTTCTAATATCTACTGCCATTTGTGGAAGAGAGTTTCAAACATCTAATATCCTTTGTGTGTAGAAGTGCTTTCTAATATCTCCCCTGAATAGTTTGGCCCTCATTTTCATTCTGTGTCCCCTTGTTCTAGAACCCCAAACCAATGGAAAAATTTCTCATTATCTACTTTTTAACTTTATCTCTCTTGTCTAATCTCACTTACTGTCACTAAATTTCTCACCTAACTATTGTGATGGTCCCCTCCTGGGGCCTCCCATCATCTGCCTTATATCAATTTAAATCTCTCCAAACTGTCTACAATCTGAATCCTGACTTGAACAAAGTTAACTCATCAGCCCTGCACTCTCTGATTTACTTTAGTTACCAGTCCTCAGTATCTCAGTACCTCAGTTTATAAAATTATTTTTCTTGTGTTCAAATCCCTTCTTGGCTTCACTCATTCTTTTCTTTCTAACCCGGTCTGTGAAATCACTGTTCCACTTT
The DNA here is from genome assembly GCF_004010195.1 of Chiloscyllium plagiosum. NCBI lineage: Eukaryota > Metazoa > Chordata > Chondrichthyes > Orectolobiformes > Hemiscylliidae > Chiloscyllium > Chiloscyllium plagiosum. The sequence goes on from NC_057735.1 coordinate 7,492,608, forward strand.
ATCATTTCAACATCCTATTGCCTCACGATTAGCAGCAAAATGTCTGAATTTGTCTAATTGCTCAACTCTAGTGTTCTCTCCCCTGAATCAGTTACACTCCTTTCGACACATTTCTGTCACTACTTTAATTTGGCAACAACATTTGTCTGATCATTTGTGAAATACTTTGCAAAGTTTTTGCAATTTTGGAAGTGCAATACAAATATAAGTTATTGCTATCATTGATCATTCCAATGATGGATCTCAAGAAAGATAAACAAGAATGTTTCTCAAGCCACTGCTGTTGTTAATGAGAGTTTTATCGCTGTAGGTTTATTAAGCAATTTTTTTTCTCTATGTGTAACAGATTGACTTTGGAAACGTTCCTCTATTTTTCATGGTTAAAGGTTTTTTTTCTATGTGGAATGTTTCTGGTGAAAGTTCTATCCTAAATAAAGACAAATTTAGTTTTAGTTCAATTCCATTAACTCCTCAAATGCTTCGATGGTTGGTGAGGATTGCAGAGAAAGAGTTGGGTTTCGAAAATAATCTGAAATGATTAAGATTCACAGGGTTCTGTTTTGAAAGGATGACTAAAAGAAGCAATGGTGACATGAGGAAATTTATTTTACATTTTGAGTAGTTAGGATCTAGAATGCCCTAGCCAAAAGTGTCGGGCGCGTTAGGTTCAAGAGGGAGTTGGATGATTACGTGAAGGGAAAACAATTTCCAGGACCTCAAGGAAATGGTGGGAAAGTGGCTTGAGGCAACATATTCTTGTAGAGAGTCAGCATGGACATGATGCCTTTGTGCTGCAATCATTCTATGGCTCTAAATGTTCAGGATTATTGCAGCTTTTAAATCTCAGGTATGTTTGAAGCAGTTAGAAAATTATATGCACATTCTTAAGGATGGTGTGAAAACGACTGGAAGTGTTAGGTACAAAATTAAGAGCTGTGTTTGCAAATGTGAAATGAAGGACTGCATTGTTAAAGGAATAAAAATAAAGTACTGCAGATGTCGGACATCTGAAATAAAAACAGAAAGTGCTGGAGAAACTCAGTAGATCTAGCAGCTTCTGTGGAGAGAAAAACAGAGTTAGTATTTTACATCCAATGACCCTTGTTTGAACTAGAACACAAATTCGGAGAGAAAACTAACATTTATAGTGCATGAGAGGAGACACTGCTGAATGGTTAGCAAGTGGACTCTGAAAAATAGATGCAAAGCCATGGAGAATACAGAGAGTAATGCTGATTGACAATTAACAGCAATACTTTTATTATTCTTTAAGCCAACAAGGTTCACTCTGATTGGACAGAACATTGCTTTGAGAACTAAACCAGTCAATGTCTGTCAGACATTTTGTTGATTTGAAACAGATGTTATGTGTCACCATAAGACCAGAAGATCAAGGAGCAGAATTCATTTGGTCCATTGAGTCTCCTCTCTCATTCGATCATAGTTGATATGTTTCTCAAACCCATTCTCCTGTGGTCTCCCTGTAACCTTTGGTTCCCTTACTAATCAAGAATCTGTCGCTGTCTTAAATACACGCAATGGCTTGGCCCCCACAGCAACCTGCAGCAATGACCTCACCTCACCTCCGTTCTGAACAGTCATCCCTTCACTCTGAGACTATTGACCAAATGCTGGAAAGTGGGATTAGCACAGATAATTTGGTGCAGACTCGATGGGCTGAAGAGCCTTTTCTGTGCTTTGTGACACTACATTCATCTCATTGCAAAAGACTGAAAGAAAAGAATAAGGAGTAGTGCAGTAATTGAATGTGAGCTCTGGTCAGACACAGATCAAGAATTGCTCCATGTTTAAGGACTGAGTCATGTAAAGATTCATTACTTTGGTTCCTGGGTTGAGAGAGCTGCCCTCTGGTGAGAAAGTGAGTAAGGTGTACCTATACCTTCTTGATTGTAGAAGAATAAGAGGTAATCTTAACTAAATGTACTGAAGGATTCTAAAGGAGCTTGACAGTTAGAATTTTAAGTGTGAAATTGTTTCCCATGGTTGAGAATCTGGAAAATATGAGCAATGTCTGAGGATATGTGACCAATTGTAGTGGACTGAGATTCTTCACATGAATCCCATCACGAAAGGTACCAGTGCTTGTGCCATACTTATTTAGAATCTAAATTAATAATTCCAGCTGTCACAAAGCTCGTCCTTTTTTTACTAAAAGCTGTTCCTTGGCTCAAGGACACTCTGTCCTTGATGTTTTACAGAGGGCCAATAAACCAGGCCGGGCTCCAATCAGTCTGGTTTGGTACAGAGATGAAAAGGATTTTGAGAGGCCTTTTGTTTATATGTAAAAAGATGAGACTTCAGGCCAAAGTGGTCATGCTTTAGAAATGACCTGTATAAAGAAAGGGGAGTGGTCAGCTCTCTAGCTAGCTGAGCTGAACAGTTTAGTTCAGTCTTGAATTGATTGGAAGTTCAACAAGGAGCTGTGTGGAAACACTCTCTCTCTCTCTCTTCTTTCTGCCCTTCAACTTCAACCTGTAAGCATGTGCTCCATTTATACTGGTTTTTAAAGGGAGTTTACTTATTGGGACTGTTGTATATATTCGGAACAGTATAACTAAGTCTAGTTTAGATAGACTGAATTCTGTAAGGGCCCTTTATTCCATTCTTTGTGATTCATTGTGTAATTTTGTGAATAAATGTTTTACTGTTTTAAAATCTAGTAGTCAACCTAGCTAACTTACACTGGGTAATTTTCACTGTACACTTCCTGAAACAAGTTGCAAAGTTATGGTCTGCGCTGCCTGTTTAAGAATGTTTTGAGTGGTTTGGCCTAGTCCATAGCAGATTGGGGACTTTTGCGGGATTTTAAACAGTGAGTGGTAGGTGCTAGTGTCTTTATTTCTGGCGTTGGTTTGGTTGGGTAGACAAAGCTTGGGATCGGAATGGCTCTTTCAGTCGCCAAACATTCTCTGGATGTGGATGCGGTGACTTTGGAAGGTTTGCAAAAGGTGAATAAGACAAAGTTGCAGGAATTAACAGAAGCTAGAATTGGAACTGCCTGCTTCTGTGAGGATAAGAGAGATCATTATAGCAGTAGCTCAGCATTTAAACTTGCTGGAGAAACTATCAGAATCTATAGAGATGGGAAGAATTCAATTGCAAATGAAGCAGCTTGAGTTAGAGGCGAGACATAAGGAAAGGGCAGCAGTAATGGAGCAGTTTGGGTTACAATTAGAAGCAGAAGAGAGGGATAAAGAGAGAACTTTTGAACTTCAAAAACTGACACTTAAAAAGTCAGCTTAAAAGGCTAGAGATGAAGGTTAAGGGTAGGCTCAGTGATGAAGTCATGCAAACTCATGTGGAAGAGCAGAGAAAACAGCAAAGTTAGCAGGTGAAATGGCTGATGATTATGAGCTGGTCCATAAAACTCGGTTTGGCTTCCAGCATCAATTTCAGTCCATGAGGGATGGAAATTGGGGCAAAGAGAAATCCTCATGTGGAAAGGGAAAGGTAGATCTCAGTGAAGATCATAAAGATAATTTACCACAGGGTAAGAAGGAAACCATTAAGGGAGATAAAGAAGTTAAGTGTTTTCACTGTAATAAAGTGGGCCACACAAAATCACATTGTTGGTGGGCTAGGACAAAGCCAGATGTAGGAAAACCAGACAAGCCTGGAGGTTTTGTTGGACTAGTAACAAAAAGCACAAGGGATGTCAGACAACTGCCTCAGAGTGTACAAAATAATCAGAGGTTGGTTACAGAAGAAGTGCCAGATCTGCTTAAAAAATATACATGCAACGGGTAAAGTTTATTCACATAGGACAGGGGCAATAGGTAAGGAGGTTACTACATTAAGGGACGCAGGATCCTCTTAGTCTGTAATGCTGAAGGATGAGGAGGTATGCACTCCTGAGGGACTATTGCCAGCAAAGGTAATGTAACAGGAATTCATGGTGAGACAAAAAGTGCTCAATTATGTAAAGTGAGGCGAGAGACTCCAGAGAAGAGTGGAGAATTTGTGGTAGGAGTACTGATTAGACAGTATTTAAAAGTATCACGGCATACAATGAAACAGGAAGCAGATAAGGAATCGCAAATTCGCAATTTTGCAATTGGGTATGAGGTATTGGTGTTACTTCCAGTAACAGGTGAGCTTTTAAAAGCAAGGTTTAGTGGACCGTATCAAATCAAGAGGAAATTGAGTGAGGTGAACTATTTGATAAGGACTCCAGATAGGAAGAAATCTCACAGAGTGTGTCATGTGAATATACTCAAAAGGTATTTTGATAGGGAAGGAAAGCAAGAGAAGAAGGTATTAATGATTACAGCACAGAAGGAAGAGACAAGTTCAAAGGAGTCTGAATTGGACATTCCCCAAATCAAATTGGACAATGAGGAAGTTGTCAAAAATTAGGATAAATTATTGAGTTACCTTCCACAACAAAATTAAAATGATCAGAAAGAATTATTACTATCACATGGGGATATATGTGGAAGTAATCCTGGAAGTACTAATCTAATTGTCCATGATGTAGATATAGAAGATGCTGTTCTAATTAAGCAACATTCTTACAGGCATAAAACTCTAGAGGTTCAGAAGGAGATGGAGTGCATGATCTAAGATGGCATAATCGAACTGAGTTACAGTGACTGGAGCTCACCCATAGTCATGGTGCCAAAGCCAGGTAGTACCTAACAGTTAAGTGTGTACTATCACAAAGGCAACATAGTTACAAAGACTGATTCGTTTCCAATTCCACGATTGGTGGACTGTGTTGAAAAAGTGGGACAAGCAACATACAATTCGAAGTTGGACTTGCTCATAGGCTACTGGCAAGTACCTCTGTCAGAGAAAGCAAAGGCAGTTTCGGCTTTTTTAAAGCCAAATGGACTACATCAGTTCAAAGTCATTTGGTACGAAAAATGCTCCAGCCACATTTCAGAGACTGACTCATAAGGTCACTGCGGGATTCCCCAACTGTGTGGTATACAATGATGATCTGGTGATTTTTAGTCACTCATGGAGGGAACATTTACAGCATTTATTAGGCTTGTTCGATCGACTTCGGAAGGCAGGCTTGGTAGTAAACCTGGCTAAAAGTGAGTTTGCCAAAGCCTGAGTCACCTTCCTGGGCCATGCTATTGGACATGGGCAAATGGCCCCACAGGATACAAAAATGAAAATAATTGGGGAATTTCCCAAAACCATTGACGAGAAAAGCAGTACTACAGTTCCTGGGGTTGAATGGATTTTACCGAAGTTTGTACCGAATTTTAGCAGTGTGGTTGCTCCACTCACCGAATTGTTAAGAAAGGCAAGAAGTTTCAGTGGACAGTGGACCCTCAAAAGGCAATTGACAGCCTAAACACTATGTTAACCACTGCCCCAATATTAGCCACACCGGATTACATGAAACCTTTCAAGGTGGCTATTGATGCCAGTGATGTGGGTGTCGATGCGACGCTCCTGCAGGAGGATTGATGAACAGATAGAACGATCCATTGGGTATTTTTCCAGGAAGTTGAACATTCATTGACAGAGATATTCAATAGTAGAGAAAGAGACTTTAAGCTTTGTGTTGGCATTACAAGATTTCAGTGTTTATATTACCAGCAATGCATCTGAGACAATCGTATACACTGATCATAACCCATTGACATTTGTGGAAACATTTAAGGACAAAAATGCCAGGCTGTTTAGATGGAGCTTGTTGCTGCAGCCGTTCAATTTGACAATTGTGCAGGTGGCAGGTCGCGAAAACATGATTGCCGATGTGTTATTGAGACTTGAATGAGATACGGAGGCATTCAGTAGTGGGTGTACCGCGGCCTGAATTTGCATCTGGTTGTGCAAGTTTGCATGATTATGTGTAGTAGGGTGTATATATGTGTTGGGACTAACCTGGTTTTGAAGGGTGAAAAATGAAGCCATCTTTTGGTATTGATGATACATTTTTTTTAAGGAGGGAGATGTCACAAAGCTAGTCCCTTTTTCTTTCAAAAAGCTGTTCCTTGGCTCAAGGAGACTGTATCCTTGATTTTTTTCAGAGGGGCAATAAATCAGGCAGGGCTCCAATCAGTCTGGTTTGGTACAGAGATGAAAAGGATTTTGAGAGGCCTTTTGTTTACATGTAAACAGATGAGACTTCAGACTAAAGTGGTCATGATTTAAAAGTGACCTGTATAAAGAAAGGGCAATGGTCAGCTCTCTAGCTGAGCTGAGCAGTTTTAGTTCAGTCTTGAGCTGGTGAGAGGTTCAACAGGGAGCTGTGTGGAAACTCTCTCTATCTTTTTTTCTGCCCTTCAATTTCAACCTGTAAGCATGTGTTTCACTTATACTGGGTTTTAAAGGGAGTTTGCTATTTGGGACTGTTGTGTATATTTGGAACACCATAATTAAGTCCAGTTGGATAGGTTGAGTTCTGCAAGGGTTATTTATTCTGTTCTTTGTGTTTCATTGTGTAATTTTGTGAATAAATTTTTTGAATGCTTTAAAATCTAGTACTCAACCTTGTTTACTTACTCCAGGTAATTTTCACTGTACACTTACCAAAAGAAATTGCAAAGTTATAGTCTGAGCTGCCTGCTTAAGAAGGTTTTGAGTGGTCTGGTTTGGCCCATAACACAGTAAAGAGACTGAAATGGATACCTCTATGTTTACTAACAGTATTAAGCAAGGTGAAAATGTGATCTCTGAAGGCGACACACAGAGGCTTCAAGGAATGATTGTTTGAAAATCTCTGGCCAGTTTGATTGTGGATGCTTTTATCATTGAATTTATTTCAGGATGAAATAAAAAGATTTTCATCTATGAGAATCAAGGATATAGAAAAAGGGTGGAAAATTGATTTAAGGTCAATGATCAGCCAAGATGTTATTGAATGGCAGAGTAAGTTCAAGTGACAGTAAAGCCTACTCCTGCCCCTCCTTCTTCAGTACTTGTTTCATCATCTGCTTCACAATGGTTTCATCACTGGGCTTCCTGTTATCTTCTTCTTCTTTTAAATTATTTCCACAGTTATATCAGGCATTTATTTCAATATCAGAACTAAGAGCTTGGTGACTGAGGACAAGCAGTGATAAGCTCTTTGTGAACAAGATATGTGGAGTATCGTTCTTCTCATTTGTTCCCTGCCTGGTGAGTGTCAGTCAGAGCTGAATAATTTGTATTTGTTTAAATCTGGTATACAGGTTATAGGGTAGAGATGTTAAAGTACTTGGAGGCATGAAATGGTTTAAAAGAATCAGCAAACAATAATGAACGATATTTTGGCAAAGTTCAGTAGCCTTTCAACTGCACAATTGGACCACGGAAATATTTATCACTATGTACTAAACCAGAGTATTGATTGTAAATAGTAACTAATAAGAATCATACCATTGTTTGATAATCTGGGTAGTCATCAAAACATAAAAATAACCTGTTTAAGATGTAAAAAAAAAATTGAATATCCTATTGTCCAATATACAGAGAAGTCTGCAGTGGTAAAAATATTTCAAATGGAATATGTCTTAAGTTTGCAATTGTTTCTGTTATTTAAAGCACTTTGATAAAATGTTGTTCTAACAGTCACAGTATCACTGATCAACTGTTTGCATATATTACTCACAATAGAAAACTGTTTTCTTCTTACTCTTAAACATCAAACACCTCAGTTTAGCTTTTATCCCTACAATTCTATATTAACCTTAAAATGTTATGCTATAACAGAATTGTAATGAATCGCACCCATTTCTCTGCTACTAATGGCAAGTATGTTTTCTCACCAGAATGCTAAACTCACCCATTCCTGCATCATGAATCTGATTTCTTTTGCATTCAGCCTGTTGATAAAAAAATCATGCCTCTAATTTACTATTTACAAAAACATATTTCACAACTGACCAAATGTACTTCTGCATTTTCAACTGAAACATGCTCCAGTCTATCATTCTTCCTGTTTGCAATACTTCGTCTTTCCAATCTGATTTATCTTCTTTTCCCTTACCTTGTCTTCCCTTTTTAATCCTTTCTGCAATCGTTTTGCTATACTCTCTGCTTCTCCACACAATTTTTGGTATTCTATTTCAGTATAAACTATTTCCCCATTTGCAAGTTTCTCCTCAGCAAGGTAACCTGGCCTATTACATGTTCAAAGACCATTTTTGCATTCTCTGCAGGTCATTCCTCCTCTGACAACTTCACATTGCCTGGAATCTGAACCCTGTCCCACTGAAACATTTCTCCCATAAGATAATTACTCTCCTTGTCTTATTCTTATACTGGCTGCCCTAATGTAATGGGAATAACCCTGGGCTAAGTGTCAGTTGCATTGAGGCTTTCAGACAGATTCTCATCATGAAATGTCTTGCTACTTTTAACCAAATCAGAAGTAACTCACAAGTCAACAAATATTGCAAACAGACTGCCATCCCTTGTACCTGCACTATCTCAATATGCCTGTTATGGATGTAGACAAATACCGTTAGTCTAAAGTTGCCAGTCTGGTCTGAGGTTGCCATACTGGCCAGTACAGTCTCAACCATCTGGAGGAAGATACAGCATTGTAGAAAGAAGGTCAACAAGCTTCTCCACTTCTCCAGTATGAGTCCCACTATCTTCTGCCCAATACATCATATTCCCTACCTCTCTCTCTCTTTCTCTCTCTCTCTGCACTACTCACCTCCCACCAAGGCTCATGTTCCACTATTCTCACTGTTGCCTGCAGCATCTGCCTTCATCATTATCCTTCATCCAAAACCCTGACACGACTATCCCTAAACATCCTCTGCTTTGCCTGCTCACTCACTTGGAATAACTTCCTACCTGCACCAAAAACAATTCAGCTGTGTCATCATCTTTCATCTCCCTTAATACTGAGCTCTCTCTCCTTCCAGAAGGGTAACAGTTCACAGTAGGGCAGAAAGAGTCAAGACGAGAGCTGGGCTGTCAGATATTCAGCTTCTCAGCCCTTAAATGAATGCAATCCTAACTGCGACCTCTCAAGTGGCTGACAGACTGAGTTCAAAACTCTAGTCTGGTATCAGAGACTGATCTTGACTTCCTGTGCTGTGAAATACCTGAGAGAAGGCTATCCCTCTTGATTTGATTGAGACCAACTGACAATTATGATGAGCTTCCAAACTTTGTGCCTGTGCTAAATGGTGAGGCATGACACAAGTTATATGAGCCTGGTACCTCGGACTGAGAGAGTAGTATGCAAAAAGAGAAGGCATGGAGAGGCAAGGCGGGTGTTCTAAGCATCCAGGTAGGTTTTGAACGAGTGCAAACAAACAGGCCAGATATACAGCCTGGTCTAGTCCATGAGCAGGGCGCATGCCCCTGACTACAAAATTACAATCATTGTTGCTAGTGCAGTGTTAAAGTCCAGATATGTACAGTAAATGGTTTGGAGATGTACGATGAGGGTTCTTAAAGGCTGGCACCAGTTATAATGTCAATGTCTGTCGATGTGTGGCTGAAGCCCATGGAGTGGACAGTGACATGTTGGTGCCCAGTATTCAACAAGAAGGTTTGTTGGAGCAAGTGAAGAGCATGATTTAACTAGTTAGCTGCTCTGATACCATTTCAAGAATTCTCGATGGCTAGCTTGTGAGACATACTCACTAAGGGCAGAAGTTAAATATTGATGAGGTGAGTTGTGACATTAATGAGGCATTTAACAAGTTATAATCCTCATTAATTGGTGTATCATCGCTTCTTGTTGAGAAACATACCTCACTATAAATCCACAAAAGATATAGCAAGTTTCTCCCGATGCAGAAACAGGCCTTACTGGAATTCTTACCCCATTCTGATACAAAATTCACCATATCCCAGGTCATTCACAATTCTATAAGAACTTGCTTCAAGTTCCTTCACGTTCCCTTGCTGAACATCAGTGGAAAATGTTGTCCTTGCCTAGTCCGGCTTACACATGACTCCTGACCTACAGTAATGCAGTTGATACTAATATCCTCCATGCAATTAATGCAGGACTTTAAATTCTGATCTGGCCAATGACACCCACAAACCATAAGGAATAAAGAAAAGCTTCCTTTCTATGTTCTTGTTGCATGAACTACATGGTTTTCCCTCTCCAAATCCTGCTGCAGTTGAAGATGTTGTTACAGGATATGAAAAGATTAATAAAGATGTATGCCAGTCACATTACCCACTATGATGAACCACATGGACCCGTCAGTGAACAGCTTAGGATCTCAAAGAAGTTATGACCTAATACACAGGTCCTATGCATAGTCTCTATAACAATGTTTCTCATAACAATGTGACTTGTTGCTAATAGGCAATAATAGTAGAAGACGTCCATTTAAAAGATACTTAGATAAGAACATGAATAGGAAAGATTCAGAGAGTGATGGGCTAAGAGCAGGCAGGCGGGACTACTTTAGTTTGGGATTATGTTCAGCATGGACTGGTTGGACCAAAGGGTCTGTTTCTGAGTTGTATGACTATGACCTTTGGGCTGCTCCCTCATGAGAGAAAGAAAACTGATGGTGAATTTAACCTGAGGATCACCATGCTTCAGGCAAGGGGAAAGGTCAAGGAGGTCTTCATGGAGTCTGTAGCCAGTGCGGGATTTAAACTCAGAAAGTTGGCATCACTCGACATTTTAAATCAACCATCCAGCCAACTAAGCTAACCAACTGCCTCATAGGCAGCAAGCTACTTCTTGTTCAATGCAACAGTCACTTCTAGTTAGACCAGTAAGTGGTTTTTTTCCTGCCACGCTGTACCAAGTAGTCATTGTAGATTCCTACAAAGAGGAAGCCAGTTGCAAACTTGGTTTCAATAACAGTGCACTTGATAGCAGCCAACAATGGAGAGGCTGGAAATTCAGTTCCTCAGTGTTGAATGAATTGGAGAAAACCTCAAATTCAATTGTTGTTGCCATTATGAACACAGATTCACATTCACATAGAACCTTTCAAAACTCCAGATGTCCCAAAGTACACAACAGTCATTTATTTATTTGAACTTATGCCATTTCTGTAATGATGAGGAAATGGTCATGAATTTGTGCAGAGGAAGGTTCCCAGTTAGTGGATGAGAATAACCAGATAATCTGTTTTCTCAGTGATTGTTGGATGAAGAGTAATTGTTAACGAGCATCTTGAGAAGTATTTTCCTGTTCTTGTTAAAATTACACCATGGTTACTTTTCCACACAGGAACGTTTCTGTCCACATGAGAGGGTAAATATGGGGTTGCAGTGGCTGGCTGAAAAGCCAGTGAGACCCTCTCAATACCTTTTTCCCAGAGGCCTGTGCATCTTGATACAATCTCAGCAGATGATAACTAGGCCCTCCCCTACAATCGGGGACCTGGTGATGGAGAGCCTGCCACCAAAGGCAACAGGTCTTCAGGACCTGAATGCCATTGGGAGGTGCTGACGATAGTTGGTATTTCAACTGCCCAAGGCTCCTGAATAAGCACAGAGCCAGGGACAGCTAAGTCACAGTGAAAGAGGTCTCATGGGGCATAGGTTATTGGGAAAGTGGCATGAAGGAGGAGTTTATTGGCAGCAAGGAAGGGTTGGAGGCTTTCAGCAGGAAATCCCGGCGACCAAACCTCTTGAAGCAAGATCTCTTGGTCAGGTACTGAGGTGCTTTGGATAAGAGTCCCCCTGAGAACCCACAAGCAAACATGGCTGAGTTTAGATATTATACTGAACCCTCAGCTGCCACTGAGTTTATAACAATAGCAACAAGATGAAGCCATGAATTGATCTCAGTTGAGGTCAGAGCGGGAAGCCTTTCAATACCAGTACTCAACAAAGTGGAAATGGGACAGTCTCCACCTCCCCCTTCTCCAGCCAATTAATTGACTCTTACTACAAAACGTGGCACAAGTTGGAGGATACAAGATGACACACATGGCCAGGAAGTGCAGCGCCGTCCCTCATCACTGATCTGAAGGGCTTTTACCCGAAACGTCGATTTTACTGCTCCTCGGATGCTGCCTGAACTGCTGTGCTCTTCCAGCGCCACTAATCTAGAACTGATCTGGAATGACAGCTAGGATCTTCAGCTCTGGGTGGAATTTGATCAAACAATGTATTAGCACAGACATGAGGGTGCCAATACAAAGCCACAGCTGTCACCACAACCATTGTTACTAAGGGACATACTTTAACCCTTAGGAAGCAGGTGGGGCTGTTAGCAGCTGAGGTTTGAATTGTAAGAAGCTTGAATCTCAACCTAATTCCGTCAACAACCCACCCAATTCTCATTCAAATGGAAGAGTCAAGACACGGAATGTGCTTGATGGAGGCTCCAGGGAGGCATCTCGGCTTTTAAATATGTTAATTAGTTCAAATTGCTCCTTTGAATTCACCTATTGGCTGAGAACTATGACATTTCAAGAAGGTGTGGCACTGAGGGTATTGATTCAGGGGTATTGTACATTTCATCTTCATTGATGGATCCTGTGTCATTCCTTGGCCAGCAGCGACCAATCAGGAAGTCCCTTCTCTATCCTTCTGATCTCCTCCAACCTCATATAGCCACCAACATCTCAACCCAAGAAGCAGGTTTCTACTTTCTAACCCCACGATCAACCTGCAAACACAAGACATTATCCATGGAATTAAACCCCACAGAATGTGACTGAATCCCAATTTCCAGATTCCCTGCTCTTGATTACTGCAGTTGGGTCAAGAAAGTTATCAATCTCCAAACATCCCCACGAGACAAAACCATAGGATCTGTCACATTCTGAGGCTGTGATAGGTCACTATACTAATATTTCCTTTCAACACAAACTAGAAGAAATTCAACAGTGTTAATAGATGTGCTTGAGAGATTCCTATCTACAGGGCTAATTCTTATTAAAATGTGTTGGTTTGAAGTATTTCTTTCCTGTTCAACTTATGAAATGTTGTCTACCCAGTTTCAGGTGCATTGTCAGCAGAAAAGAAAGTAGCAGGAATTGTGGGAAGAGCGATTACAATAAATTGTTCTTATGACAAACAGTACCAGCAAAATATGAAATACTGGTGTCATGGTTGGACTAATCAATGTACATATGTGGTGAGAACAGGTGATCCAGAGGGACAGCAAGGAAGAATGTCAATTAAAGATAACAAGGCACAAGGAGTATTTATTGTTACAATGGAAAACCTTCACAGGGAAGATGCAGGATGGTACAGCTGTGGTATTGATCGACCTGGACTTGATTTAAAGTTTGCCTTACCGCTACATGTGTCTTATAGTATGAGCTGGAAATGTGTTGCTGGAAAAGCGCAGCAGGTCAGGCAGCATCCAGGGAACTGGAGAATCGACGTTTCGGGCATAAGCCCTTCTTCAGGAATGGGGAAGCCGGAAGATGAGGCGTTCTTCCTCCAACCGTCGTTTTGTTGTGGTCTGACGATGGAGGAGTCCAAAGACCTGCATATCCTTGGTGGAGTGGGAGGGGGAGTTGAAATGTTGAGCTACAGGGTGGTTGGGTTGGTTGGTCCGGGTGTCCCAGAGGTGTTCTCTGAAACGCTCCGCAAGTAGCCGGCCTGTCTCCCCAATATAGAGGAGGCCACATCGGGTGCACATCTGGCTTACACATACCTCCTGACCCACACCAATGTGATTGAGCCTTAACTAACTTTAAAATACTCTAGACCCTCATTAATTGCTGGCCCGGCTAGCAATGCCGATACTCATGAATGAAGAAAACAAACATAGGACCTGAGGTACAGGAGGAGGCCATTCAGCCCATTGAGCCTGCTCCACCTTTCAATTTGAACATAAAATATAGGACATCATCAGAACAGGCCCTGCAGCCCACCATGCCTGTGCAGACTATGATACCATTCTGAACTAATCCTATCCACCTATATATGGTCCATATTCCTCTATTCCCTGTTTGTTCATGAGTCTGCCTAAATGCCTCTTAAACTTGGCTAACCTATTTACTTCTACTACTCTCCTGGCAGTGTGTTATTTCAGCTGCTGATCACCTCAATATCACCTTGTCACACTAACTTTGTTACTTTGATCAATCAATTTCAGTCTTAAACAGATAGAAAACTGTGTCTCCATTGCCTCTATAGGCCCCCATCACAGCTCAATGTTAAAGAGCCTCCCATCTTATCCTGAGATTAGCAGGAGAAACATATTATCTGCATCCAGCCTGTCACACTCTGTCATAAGTTTCAATAAGGCCACCCCTTAACTTTCAAAATTCCTAGGAATGCAGACACAGCTTCCTTGCATCATAATTCCACTATCCCAGGAATTAATCTGATGAGCTCCTGTTGCACTCTCTATAAAGCAAGTACATTCTTTCTGGAAAGGAAACCAAACTGTGCCCAAGCCGATATGCTGTATACAATTTGCTTAACTTCAGGCTATTGATAAATACATTCCATGGGAATGAAATCACCACAGTTTGCTCCCTCTGTACTTGGTTCAATGTCATTAATATTAATAGTTGCAAATAGTCAGAGTATTGAACAGGAAATGTTAAATTTTGAGAAAATGTTAAAAATGTCATTAACATATTTAGTCGGTTAAGAGATAGAACTACAGTCAGACATCACGTGTTGAACTGTGTGTGTTATGATCTGCCTGTACTGCATGCAAAACAATACTTTTCACTTTACCTCGGTACACATGACAATAATAAATCAAATCAAATCATATCAGATCTTTGTTAGATATCACACAATTAAATGCTTGCATTCAGGCTAAGGCTGGTGAATTATAAATACAAAAGCAGTGAGTCTCAATTTATTACATATTACACAAATTCTCAGAAAATGATAAAGTTGGAATTAATCCAAATGTTGGGAGCTCAGCATGGTTCATAGGCTGCCTAGTATGCTGGATGATACACATAAAAAAACAATCTATCAGGTCAGTATAAAATAATTCAACTCTACGAGTGAACTAAATTTTTGTTCTGCACTCTCTTAATCTATAACTTAAGGATAAATGAAATGAGATGCATTCATCCCATGGAAACAGTGCATTTCATGAGACTGAATATCAGTGAGAAGAACAAAATGTTGTGACTGTTGCTCCTGCATCTCATCTGCCATTCCTCTGTTTCCCTGTTATAAATTCTCCAGATGATCTTCAAAGGATTCCATGTTTACTTTAGCTACTCTCTTAATATTCATGCATCTGTAGAAGCTCTTGATGTTAGATTTTATATTTCTTACTAATTTCATTTCATTATCAATTTTCTCCCTCTTTAATAGATTTATAGTCACTTGCTGTTTCCTAAAATAATTTCCAATCACCTGGTCTGTCACTAGTTTCTGCTACTTTGTATGCCTTCATCTTTGATTGGGTACTCTCCTTGGCAACCTTTGTTCATCCTTCTCACCAAGTCTGTCTTTTTGACTGGAATAAACAATTACTGAGGGTTATGAAATATCTGCGTAAATGTCTGCCATTGCTCTTCCACTGACTTTCCCTTTGTCTGTTTCCCAAACTGCATTAAACAATGTTTTCTCATACCTCTATAATTGCCTCTAAGCCGAGGACACTGGTTTGAGACCCAAGGTGCTCGCCCTCAAATTGAATTTGAAATTCTATCATGTTGTGATTGCTAGCCTCTAGGGCAATATTAATTATTAGTTATTTTAATAACCCTAGGACATTACACATTATTAGATCTGTAAAAGGTGTTTCCTGGTTGATTCTGCAATGTATTACATGAAGAAACAAATCCTGTGTACCTTACAAATTCATCTTCCATGTTAACTCTCTCCACTGCCCAGAAAAGATACAGACTAGAATTACCCATGACAATTATAATGCTCTTCATACACACCTCCATTACTTCTAAATTTATACTTTGCCCCATAATGATACAACTCTTTGTGCCGATAAATGACTCCCATCCATGAATTCTCTCTCTTGCTATTCCTTATTTCAACCAAAATGAATTCCTCATCATGACCTATTGTGCCTCCATTACTACT
Organism: Chiloscyllium plagiosum; assembly: GCF_004010195.1. Classification (NCBI taxonomy): domain Eukaryota; kingdom Metazoa; phylum Chordata; class Chondrichthyes; order Orectolobiformes; family Hemiscylliidae; genus Chiloscyllium; species Chiloscyllium plagiosum. The sequence goes on from NC_057735.1 coordinate 7,508,496, forward strand.
GACCACCACATAAACCTCTTGACTGTGGTACAAAGACAACAATGGAAACTGCTTCAGAACCACTACAAATTCTGTTCTTGTCACTGTGCCTGAGGGCTATGTGATGGAAGGGCTCATAATTGAGGTGGCAGCAGAGCACTGAGCTATTGTGAATGTGTTAGCTTAGTTGGCTGGATGATGGATTTGCAATTCAGTAATAATGGCAACAGTGTGGGTTCAATTCCTGTATGAACTGAAGCTACATGAAGGGGCTGCCTTGTCAACTTAGCTTGTTGCCTGAGCTGTGGTGACACTCAGATCAAACTCACCGTCAGTCATCTCATTCTGGTGAGTTTACCTTTACCCACTGCCCATACTTCTAGACAGAATGGAAAATCCAGCTCATTAATGAGCAGGTTGTTGCTGCAATTAAATACTGTTAAAGTATACCAATTCTATCTTATACTGAGAAAAATTATTGGCACTGAATCTCACATTGACCTATTTTCAGTATTTTTGCTGTTGTCCTGTTCAGTTCCTCAACTTATACTGGTCTTGAGAGTTCAGGCTTCTGGAAGGATGGCACAATATCGAGATGGAGAAGGTTTGGTGAAATTCCAACATGTCAGGCACTGGCTGAGGTAGACAAGTACTGCGAATCCATGAGCATTACCTTTCTAGATATTCAACGAGTATTTAAATGTTTGTTTCTTTTCACAGAATCGGTATCTGTTCCAGTAATTTCATTTTCACCTTCATTAAATACCCCGTGCTCAATGTCAGCCACCTGTGAATCTGACCAAGGATCGCTCCCCATTCGGTACACATGGTATGAACAGTATTCATCTGAAAACTCAAAGGTCTCTGACACCAATAAACTGGATCTACATTGTCAATTGTTCACAAAGAATAATCATAAATATCACTGCACAGCCTCAAATCTTCAGGGAATGAATTCCAGTGAAACGGTTTACGTGTTAGTCACCCACAACTCAGATGGGATCTGCAGTTATGTGGCACAAATCCACAACAGTAGTAAGTAATACTTTAAACAAACAGCATGATAATGATTTTTTTTTAATCAAAGTTTATCCAACAGATTGTAGTTCAAATTCCCTCAGACATTCATAAACTATAACTGGTCAAATTTACCCTATTTATTTTCTCAAGATTTAGAAACAGGGACATTGTTGTATGTTTCATTAGAAATGGAGGAGAATATTCCAAAGAAATGCTTCAACATTGGAGTAACTTCCATAATCCCATGAAGTTAAAAATGGTGAAATCTTTAAAAATGGCTTGGCCTGTTTCACACAAGTGGAATTCTGAAATGTAACCTCCAGCTGTTGTGATGAATTTAGAGGGCAATGGAGATAGGGTGAGAGATTGAGCCAAGCTGGGTAGCTTTTTCGGGAGCCAGTATAAATCTGATGGGCTGAATGGCATCCTTCTGTACTGTCAAATTTGATCATTTTATAACAGGTTTTGATAAAGTAAACTTGAGTTGTTTCCATTCACCAGTCAGTGAGCAATTGATCTGCATGAAGTGAATATCATCACCAAAACGAGATAGAGAAGTGCATAGGATTTTATGATTGCAAGTAATATGTCCAACTAGAATGGAATCTGTTCTTTCGTCATGATCTGCTACAGATGCAGTTAGAAGACTTTTACCTTCAGCAGAGTACTTGCAACTGATGAGGCAACACTTATGTTAGCTCCTATAACATAATAATTGATCAGGGGTAAAGTAGAGCTTTTGGAAAGATTTGTAGCTCAGGCTGTGGGTGAGGTTGTAGATTCATTTGGCGAGCTAATGCGTTTTTCTTCAGGCATTCTGTTGCCTCGCTAGGTGACATTGTCAGCACACCTCCGGTGAAGCTTTGGTGGTCTGTCCCGCCTGGCATTTGTATCTCTGTTTTCTGGTACTTTGGTTCTGTATCTAAGTGGTTTGTATGTGGGGTCCAGTTCAATTTGTGTGATGATTGAGTTTTGGTTGGAGTGCCAGGCTTCAAGGAGTTCTCTAGCATGTGTCTGTTTTGCCTGTGCTAGGATGGTTACTTTGTCCCAGTTGATTTGTGTCTTTCATTGGCTACGTGGGTGGGAATGAGAGAGTACTGGTCATGTTTGGCAGTGCCGAGCTAATGTTCATGCACTTGTATGGTCAGTTTTCTTCCTGTTTGTCCTATGTAGTGTTTTTCACAGTCCTTGCAGGGTATCTTGTTGATAACATTCATCCTGTTGGATGTGGGTATTGGGTCTTTAACTTTTGTGATGAGCTGTTGAAAAGTGTTTACTGGTTTGTGGGCCACTCTGAATCCCTGGGGGTCTGAGTAGTCGGGTAGTTATTTCTGATATTTCCTTGATGTATGGTATGGTCACTATCATGTCTGGTCATATAGTATATTCTTCTTTGGGTTTGTTGAGTAAATACCAGAGTATTCTCCAAGTCTTCTTGGAGTACCTGTTCCACAGTGTTCCTGTTCTGCCTTCTGGATTTCTGGGTTGCTGCAGTGTGTCCTTATTGAGAAGGTGACCAAACAGGTGAATGAGGATAAAGCAGTTGATGTGGTGTATATGGATTTCAGTAAGGCGTTTGATAAGGTTCCCACGGTAGGCAATTGCAGAAAATGCAGAGGCATGAGATTGAGGGTGATTGAGCCATTTGGATCAGAAATTAGCTAGCTGAAAGAAGACAGAGGGTGGTGGCTGATGGGAAATGGTCATCCTGGAGTTCAGTTACTAGTGGTGTACAGCAATGATCTGTTTTGGGGCCACTGCCGTTTGTTATTTTTATAAATGATCTGGATGAGGGTGTAGAAGAATGGGTTAGTAAATTTGCAGAAGACACGAAGGTCAGTGGAGTTGTGGATAGTGTCAAAGGAAGTTATATTTTACAGAGGGACATAGATAAGCTGCAGAGCTGGGCTGAAAGGTGGCAAATGGAGTTTAACGTGGAAATGTGTGAGGTAATTCACTTTGAAAAGAGCAAGAGGCATACAAAGTACTGGGCTGATGGTAAGATTCTTGGTAGTATAGATGAGCAGAGAAATCTCAATGTCCATGTACATATATCCCTGAAAGTTACCACCCAGGTTGACAGGGTTGTTAAGAAAGCGTACTGGGTTTTAGCTTTTAATGGTAGAGGGATTGAGTTTCAGAGCCATGAGGTCATGTTGCAGCTGTACAAAACTCTGGAGCAGCTGCACCTGGAGTATTGCGTACAGTTCTGGTCGCTGCATTATAGGAAGGATGTGGAAGCTTTGAGAAGGTTGCAGAGGAGATTTACCAGGATGTTGCCTGGTATGGAGGAAATGTCTTATGAGGAACGGCTGAGGGATTTGAGGCTTTTTTCATTAGAGAGAAGAAGGTTGAGAGGTGACTTAATTGAGACATGGAAGATAATCAGAGAATTAGATAGGGTGGACAGTGAGAGCCGTTTTCCTTGGCTGGTGATGGCTAGCAATAGGGGGCATAGCTTTGAATCGAGAGGTGATAGATATAGAATAGGTGTCAGAGGTAGTTTCTTTACTCAGAGTAGTAGGGGCATGGAACACCCTGCCAGCAATAGTAGTAGACTCGTCAACTTTAAGGATATTTAAATGGTCATTGGATGAACATATGGATGAAAATGGAATAAGGTAGGTTAGATGGGCTTCAGATTGGTTTCACAGGTTGGGGCCTGTACTGTGCTATAATGTTCTATATTCTATATCCTTGTTCATTTAAATAGTGTCCTAATGCAATTTCATTTGTGGATGCTGTGATGTTGCTGTTATCCTTTGTTTGGGAGAAAGTGAGGACTGCAGATGCTGGAGATCAGAGCTGAAAATGTGTTGCTGGAAAAGCGCAGCAGGTCAGGCAGCATCCAAGGAACAGGAGAATCGATGTTTCGGGCATAAGCCCTTCTTCAGGAATTCCTGAAGAAGGGCTTATGCCCAAAACGTCGATTCTCCTGTTCCTTGGATGTTATCCTTTGTTTGTCATCCTTAAATGCACACAACTGGAATAATCCCACCACCACATCAATAATATCCTAACCAGAATAAAGCTCACTAAAAAAGAGGAGAACAACAGCAGACTCCCTTTTCTGGACATATTAGTGGAATGCACACCCTACTGGTGATCTCCAAACCAGTGTGTACAGAATGAACACCCATACAGACCAGATTATAGTTTCAAGGCAATCTTTCTTCCCCAACCAACAGCATGCAAAAACTGATTATCTGGTGATTTATATCATTGCTTTTTGTAATATAATATGTGTACCAATTGGTTTCCATCTTTCTTTACAACACATCCATGACTCTACTTCAGAAAAAATTATTGGTGATGTTTTATCTTCACCATGAGAAGATTCTCTGAAAGGTGTAACTCAGATCTCCCATAGGGGATGACTGTTTTCATGTTGTTTGAGTCAAAAGTTAGTTCATGCTGTCTTTTGTCTAATCCATAAATATTTTGACTTGAGTTGGTCAGGTGACTCCTCTGACCATAGTTAAATCAATATTTTGTCCCATTAATAGAAAGAATCAGCTAATGAATACTCTGGTATGAACTGCCAAAGAAAATCAAAGATCAATATCAATATTATATATCACATGACAAGGGAAATTACATAAAGATTAAACCATTATCCACCCCAAAAAAGCCCCTGGGATCCATTTGGGAATAGACCTCTCTTGATTGACTGCAACTCAGAATCAGAAGAAATTAAATATTTTCCCCATTTCTCAATAGGATTTGAATTAAGTTGTGAAGTTTCTCCAACAATATCTCCAACAACATCAACCATATCAACAACAACTTCAACCACATTTTCAAGACCTGTGTCTGTCAGCAAAAGGTACAATATTTTCATTTGAGTGTTACCATTAGCATTGCTGTCAAATGAGAATAAATAAATATTTTGTCATAAGGGTTTACAATAGCTTGCTTCCTATCACAGATAATAATTTATCAGAATGATTATGATGGCTGGATTTACACCATGCTATTTTATGAGCTTATTATCAGACATTGTAACCTTTGTGGGGGTGGTGGTGTAAGAATAAGAAGCAAAAACACTTGAATGAGCATTTGAAGTGTCATAACATTCAAGATTGTGGGCCAAGTGTGGGAAAATGGAATTACAAAGAACAAACAACAATGCAGCACAGGAACAGGTCCTTTTGCCCTCCAAGCCTGTATTGACACATTTTGCCCTTCTATACTAGAACTGCTTTCACATATCCCTACATTCTGTTCCCATTCATGTATTTGTCCAGGTGCTTCTTGAATGCTGCTATTGTGTTTGCTTCCACCACCTCCTCTGGCAGCGTGTTCTAGGGATTCACCACCCTTTGTCTGAAAAACTTGCCTCGTCCATCTCTTTTAAACCCCTGTCCTCAAACCTTGAACCTGTGTCCCCTTGTAATTGACCCCTCATAATTGACCCCTCCACCCTGGGGAAAAAGCATCATACCTTCCACTCAGTCCATGTCATTCACAATCTTAGATACTTCTTATCAGGTCGCCCTTAAACTCCTTCACTCCAGTGAAAACAAACCCAGTCTATCCAACCTTTCTTCATGACTTAAATCTCCCATACTCGGCAACATCCTGATAAAACTTTTCTGTACCCTCTCCAAAGCATCGACGTCCTTCCGGTAGTGTGGTGACCAGAACAGCACACAATATTCCAAGTGTGGTTGAACTAAGGTTCTATAAAGCTCCAGCATCACTCGTTTATCCTTATTCTCAATGCCCCTTCCAATGATGGCAAGCATGCCATCGACCTTTTTTACCACCTTATCTACCTGATCGGCCACCTTCAGTGATCTGTGGAACTGCATGCTCAGATCCCTCTGCATTTCAATACTCTTAAGGATTATGCCATTCGCTATATATCTTTGACCTGTACATGACTTTCTAAAATGCATCACTTTACATTTGTCTGGATGAAACTCCATCTACATTTTTTCTTCTCGTGCCTCCAACTGATCTTTATCCCACTGTATTCTCTGACAATCCTCCTCACTATATCCACAACTCCACCAATCTTTGTATCATCTGAAAACCTACTAAGACCAGCTACATTTTCCTCCAAATCACTTATGTAGACCTCAAACAGCAGAGGCCCCAGCACTGGTCCCTGTGGAACACCACTAGTCACAACCCTCCAATCCAAAATGTATCCTTCCACCACTACCCTCTGTCTCCTATGATTAAGCCAGTTTTGTATCCATCTTGCCAGCTTACCACCAATACTATGTGACTTCACGTTTTGTACCAATGTGCCTTGAGGGATCTTGTCAAAGGCTTTACTGCAATCCATGTAGACAACATCAACTGCTTTTCCCTCATTGATCAACTTCATTACATCACATCCTCAAAAACTCAGTCAAGTTAGTGAGGCACTAAACCATGCTGTATATCACTAATAAGTGCACTTGCTTCTAATTGCATGTACTATAGATCTTGTCCCTGAGAACCTTTTCCAATAATTTCCCCACCACGTTAGATTTGAGACTCACAGGCCTGTAATTTCCTGGATTATCCCTGCTACCCTTTTTTAAACAATGGGACAACTTTGGCTGTTCTCCAGTCCTTTGGGAATTCCCATGTGTCTAAAGAGGATACGGAGATGCCTGTCAATGCTCCAGCAATTTGTTCTCTTGCCTCCTTCAATATTCTGTGATAGCTCCCATCAGGACCCAGGTACATATTTGCCTTAATACTTCTTAAGAAATGCAATACCTCTTCTTTTTTAATAGCAAATTGGATTAGAGACTTGATACTACCTTCCCTGAGATCATCCTCCACCAATTCTTTCTCTTTGGTGAATACTAAGTATTCATTTAGGACCCCACCTACCTCTTTTGCCCTGAGTGAGCCAACCCTTTCCCTGGCTACCTTATTGCTTTTTATATAGGTATAAAAGTCATTGGGATTTTCCTTAATTCTGTTTGCTAACGACTTTTCATGACCCCTTTTAGCCCTTCTCATTTCTTGTTTAAGTTTTTTTCCTACTTTCTTTATATACTTCAAGGGCTTCATCAGTTCCTATCCTCCTAGAACTTATGTATGCTTCCCTTTTCTTTTTGACCAAGGTCATTCCACAGTTCACGTAACTTGCCACAGCTATTCTTCATTCATGCAGGAACATGTCGCTCCTGAACTTCTTTCAACTGCCGTTTCAAATAGTCCCACATCTGATGTGGATTTACCCTCAAACAGCCACGTCCAATTAACATTCTTCAGTTCCTGCTTAATATTGTTGTAGTTCATCTTCCCCAAATTTAACACCTTTGCCTGAGGACTGCTGTAAACCCTATACATGAGTATCTAAAAACTCATAGTATTATGATCACCACTCCTGAAATGCTCCCTCCAAAACTTAGTGTACGTTAGATTTGTGCAGATGGTAGGTATTTTTAGTAATACAAACTCGATGGGCCAAAGACTCTCTTCTGTACTGTACGATTCTAAGATAAACATCTCCAGTTTGCTGATCCTCGCATGCTGCTGGTTTCAGTTTTCACTTAATTACTTCACCTTTAACCCTACTTCATAGAACAATCATTGTCACAGTCCGGTATTGCCTATTTTCCTTGACCTTGCCTATTTTGGGAATGGCTCTGTAAGAAAAGTTGCATTCTTTCTCATTTCATCCATATTATTTCCCTTTACAGATTGTTCCCAAACTGAGAATTAGTGAGTACTCTCTGCTTCTAGCTTGTTCCTAAACTAGATGTGTAAAAGCAGTGTGGAGTGATGATAATTTGAATATTCTTATGCCTTGAGAGAAATCTCAATTGCTACTTGACCCCGAGCAGTGTTTCCTTTAGGTGATCAGGTTATAATGCTCTTACATATAAAATTATGCCTAATTTTACACTTCTTAATTGTGGACACTGTGTGACGATGCTGCTCCCTTAACAAGGTTATGTTGTCCTTGTTTTTTTTCAATAGGGGTTCAATAGGAGATTCTGCCATGTCTGAGTTTAGGGCACTTTGATTATAACTAATGGTTACTGCCGAAGGCAAGAATCAGGGAAAAGGACTTTTAGGGTTTTTTTTGTTTTAAAACACTTGTACAATGAAAGGGAAGTGGCCAGTTCTACCAGTTCAGGGGTTTTCTAGTTTGATTTAGTTTTAGCTGGGAATCCAGAGAAGCTGCTGGAGTAACAAAAGAGGCTCCATGCTGATCCTCTCTCTCTCTCTCCCTCTGACATCTCTCTCTCCTATAAGAACTTGTGCTTGAATTTACCTTTTTGCCAAGGCAGGTGTTCATGGGATATTGCAGGCAATTGGAACAGCTCTGTATTAAATTGTAGGTGTTATTGCGTCAGTTGGGTTTTCAAATTGTTAAGTTATTGTAAACTCTGTTTTCTTTTGTTTGTGTTTCTACCATAGAATATTCACTTTACATTTGCCTGAACAGCTAAAAAAGTTTGAGTATGGGCTACCTTCTTAAATTTTTTTTTTGGGGGGGGGGCGGTGTTCTCACCTTTTCCACAACAAACTGTAAATGAACTTTGATTATGCATGAAAGACAATTATGATCATCAAATTAGGACAAAATACAGGAGAGTTTAATGCTTCAGATAAGATGTCTTCACTCTAATGCTTTAATTGTTAATATATGCTAAAGTTAGACTACAAACAGTTAATAATTGTTTCAAACAGGAAGCAATCCCATTTCCTTCAAACAATTTTTATTTGTTCTCTTTTGCTCAGCTACACCACCTACAGTGTTATACGTTGGGTGCTCTTTGCTGTGCTGGTGATTTGTGCTGTTTCAGTGACAATGTTTACAAGAAAATCTAAGGTAGGGATCATGTACTTTGATACACACCTCCACTTCTTTTGATGATATTGGTCACAGATAATGTAAATCAGATCACGCAAAAAAAATATGTTGCAGCCAACACAGGTTACTGATGTCAAGCAGGAAAATCAAGTTGACTCCTCATTTCTGGATGGAGTTGTAATTTTTAAAGTTTGTTGCTTCATCCACCCAGAAGAAATCAGTATAATATCAGTCTAGGGTAATCCTCTGATATATGATTGTTTCACTCTAAGTTTGATGGTTGTTGTTATAATTAACGACTTTCTTGTCTTCAAGACATCTCAAACAAACTCAAAAAGCTGCCTTTGAAATGTTATCATTAGTATTTTCAACAAAGGTGAGGATTGATACACGCAGAGAGAAACACAGCAAAGAAGAGATGAAGGTGTGGCGAAGGAGCTGGTGTAGGGGAGAAGGATTCACATTTTTGAATCATTGGAATCTCTTCTGTGGTGAAGTGATCTATTTAAGAAGGATGAATTGGAAGGGGACTAATAAATTGGCAGGGAGATTTGCTCGAGCTGATTGGGAGGCTTTAAACTCATAAGGTGGTGGGGTGGGACTCAGGGAGATCGTGAGAAAAGAGATCTGTTTGAGACGGTTGCAAAAAGACGCAAGTCAAACAGTCAGGGCAGGTAGGAACAAAGCAGAGAATGAGATTATTAAACTGCAGTTATTTCAATGCAAGAGGCCAAGCAGGGAAGGCAGATGAACTCAAGGCATGATTTGGAACATGAGACTAGGATATCATAGCAATAACAGAGACATGACTCAGGGATGGACAGGACTGGAAGCTTAATGTTCCAGGATACAAATGCTATAGGAAGTAGACAAAGGTGGGCAAAACAGGAGGGGGAGTGACATTTTTGGTAAGGGATAACATTACGACTGTGCTCAAGGACGATATTCTTGGGAATTTCTAGCAAGTTATTTGGGTGGAACTGAGAAATAAGAAAGGGTTGATTACCTTATGTGGGCTGTGCTCTAGACTCCCAATAGTCAGTGAAAAAATTAAGAAACAAATTTGTAACGAGATCTCAATTATCTGTAAGAACAATCTTACAGATAATAGTCAGGTGGAAATCGGTTTAACTCAGTTGGCTGGATTGTTGGTTTACAAAGCAGTGTGATGCCAACAGCATGGGTTCAGTTCCCATCACCAGTTTGAGGTTACCATGAAGGACTCTCCTTCTCAACCTCATCCCTTGCCTGAGGTCTGCTGGCCCTCGGGTTAACTCACCACCAGTCAATTCTCTGTACTGAGAGAGTAGCCCCTATGGTCAAGTAAGACAATGGTGACAAACAATAGTCAGAGAATTTAACTTGGAGGTGTAGTGGACAGCGAAGAAGGTTACCTCAGAGTACAATGGGATCTTGTTCAGATAAGCCAATGAGCTCGGAATTAGCAGATGGAGTTTAATTTAGATAAGTGTGAGGTGCTGTGTTTGGAAAGGCAAATCAGGGCAGGACTTATACACATAATGTAAGATCCTGGGGCGTGTTGCTGAACAACGGGACCTTGGAGTGCAGGTTGATAGTTCCCTGAAAGTGGAGTCGCAGGCAGGTAGGATAGTGAAGAAGGCTTTTAATTTGCTTTCCTTTATTGGTCAGACCACTGAGTATAGGAGTTGGAAGGTCATATTGCAGCTGTACGGGACATTAGTTAGGCCACTTTTGGAATATTGTGTGCAGTCCTGGTCTCCTTCCTATCAGAAGGATGTTGTGAAACTTGAAAGGATTCAGAAAAGATTTACAGAAATGTTGCCAGGGTTGGAGGGTTTGAGCTATAACGAGAGGCTGAATAGGCCGGGACTGTTTTCCCTGGAGCTTTAGAGGTTGAGGGGTGACCTTCTCAAGTTTTATAAAATCAAAAGGGGCATGGATTAGGTAAATAGACAGGATCTTTTCCCTGATTTGGGCAAGTCCAGAACTCAATAGCATAAATTTAGGGTAAAAGAGACCTAAGGGATAACTTCTTCATGCAAAGGGTGGTTCATATATGGAATGAGCTGCTAGGGGAAGTGGTGAAGGCTAGTACAATTATAACAGTCAATACACATCCGTACTGGTACATGAATAGGATTTGTTTGGAGGGATACAGGTCAAGTGTGGGTAAATGGGACTAGATTAATTTCGGATATCTGGTCAGCATGGATGAGTTGAACTGAAGGGTCTGTTTCTGTGCTGTCCTCTCTATGACCCTATGACTCTAACTGAATAAATAATTGAGTTAGAGCAGGATAGTGAATAAATTCCCCTGCCCTTCTTCAAAATAATGTCATGACAGTTTTAGGCACCTGAACAAACAGATGGGAATCACAGATGCCAATCAATTTCACAGTCAAAATCTATCTCTTTTTGAGACTGAGATGTGGTAGATTATGAAGCCAAAAACCCTCAGTCCCAGTCAAAGAACTCCATATGACATAGAAAAGCCAATATCATTGTAGAGAGGACTGTGCTCTGAATCTAGAGCATTCCTTGGGATGGGAACAGAACATCACAAAACAGAGAGAAAGGGCAAATTTATCCAGATGGCACTCAATGTGGGGAATTAGAAGTTCACCCTTTTTGGATCTGATAAAGATAAGTCAGAATAATTTCTTAAACAAAAAAACATTGCTGAAGAAACTCAGCAAGTCTAGCAGGATCTATGCAAAGAAAGCAGAGTCAATGCTTTGGGTCCTTCTTCAATTCTGTAGAAGAGTTACTAGAATCAAAATGTTAACTCTTTTTTTAGATTAGATTAGATTACTTTACAGTGTGGAAACAGGCCCTTCGGCCCAACAAGTCCACACCGACCCACCGAAGCGCAACCCACCCATACCCCTAACCTAACACTACGGGCAATTTAGCATAGCCAATTCACCTGACCTGCACATCTTTGGACTGTGGGAGGAAACCGGAGCACCCGGAGGAAACCCACGCAGACACGGGGAGAATGTGCAAACTCCACACAGTCAGTCGCCTGAGGCGGGAACTGAACCCGGGTCTCTGGTGCTGTGAGGCAGCAGTGCTAACCACTGTGCCACTGTGCCATCTCTCTACAGATGCTGACACACCTGCCAAGTTTCTTCATAATTTCTGTTTTTGTTTCAGATTTCCAGCATCCGCAGTTTCTCTGGTTTTAGATCAAAATAATTTCTTAATGCTGAGAGACTGGAATATGTGGACAGATAGCACAATAAGTATGCTGTACAACAATCCACACAAAAAGGAATGTGTGAATGCAGGAAATAATTTGAGGATAATCTAATGTTGGCCTTTACAGGAATTGAAAATTAAAAATGAGAAAGTGATGTTTGAGTTGCATAAAATCTTAATCAGATTCCCTCGAGAAATCTGCATTTAGATTTCTCACAGAAACCCAGGAGAGAACTATTGGCATTCGAAAGGGTGCAGTGTAAATTAATGAGCCAATGATTAAGGAGATCAATTGGGAGGATAGATTGAATCAATTTGGCTCATGTTCCCTTGAGTTTTTAAAGATTACAACTGGATTGATTGAGCTATTTCTAACTTGTTAGGGAATTGTTTGGATACCTATAGATAATGGAGAAACTGTTTGGAATTCTAGTGCAGGGGGACATAATCTGAAAACTAGAATTGGTAATGCGGTACCTGCAGAGGGTGTTCTTTCCGCACATGCAGTTGCAACATCAATGAATTTACAGAGAAAGTGTAGATTTTAACAAACTCAACAAAAGGCTAACAAGCAGAAACGGTGCTGGTCTCATGTTCTAGGTTTTAATGGAAGCATGATTCTCAGTCTGTATACCCTAATCACCAATTCTCCACTACTTCTGTCTTCCTTTTGCATGGAATCATCTTTTTACTCAAACACAGCACACAGTTTCACACACAGCTGAGGTTTGCTTCCTCACATGAATGATGTTTCAAAAACAAATGATAGCGATTGCCATTTCAACAGCAAAAGTGCCAGCACACATTTTGGGAACACCTGTTAAAACATCTCTGCTATAATTCTAAAAGGTGAAAGTGGGTACGGCAGATACTGGATATTAGAGCCAAGATTAGAGTGGTGCTGGAAAAGCACAGCAGATCAGGCAGCATCTGAGGAGCAGGAAAATCGACTATTGATCAAAAACCTTTCATCAGGAATGACTAATTCTAAAAGATCTAGTTTATTAAAGACTGACAGTCTGAAAGAAGAAGTTTGTACTAGAATGCAGAATTATACATCAGCTCAACAATTATTTTATCCGTTTTGAAGCACAGATGGTACATAAACAATAACATTTCTGCAACCACTCAGGGCAGAAAATGACCTAAATTCCGAGGCCACTCTGCAAATTGAATTGAAGTAAAAGATGTCATGAGATTATTTCAGAGAGCAGTGGAGTTAGTTTCAGAATCCTCATCAATATATCTTCCGTCTTCAGCATCAGAAAAACTGATTGTGTTCTTTGTCACAAGTGGGAGTTTGCTGTGAGTAAACTGGCTGCTGTATTCCCAACATTAAAGTAATGACTATACTTCAAAAGTATTCAGTTAAAAATCACACAACACCAGGTTATAGTCCAACAGGTTTAATTGGAAGCACACTAGCTTTCGGAGTGTCGCTCCTTCATCAGGTGAAGGAGCGGTGCTCCGAAAGCTAGTGCTTCCAATTAAACCTGTTGGACTATAACCTGGTGTTGTGTGATTTTTAACTTTGTACACCCCAGTCCAACACCAGCATTTCTAAATCAAGATATTCAGTTGTTGTGAAAAGTATTAGGGATTGGCAATTTTTCTATATTTTTAACTTTCAATGGAGTATTTGAATGAGCAGAAATAAAATTGAAACATGAGGAGATATTTTAAATATCATAAAGGCACTATCCACATAACAGATATTGGTTGCTGTATAAAACACATATTTAAAATAAATCATGAATGGAGGAATGCACATGTGAAATTGGAAAGCATTTTCCATACAAGGTGTCATGGAAATCTGGAATTGTCCCATCCAAAGCATAGAACATATCACAGTGCAGTACAGGCCCTTCGGCCCTCGATGTTGCGCTATCCTGTCATACCAATCTGAAGCCCATTCTAACCTACACTCTTCCATGTACATCCATATGCTTGTCAAAAGGCATATGAACACATAGTCAATAGAACATTACAGAAATGAAATCACTCGATATATATTTGGTCAGAGACTTACAGAATATGAAATAATATTAAATGGAGCTACAAATCAGCTGTTATGTAATGAAATGGCAAGAATAATCTCAAGAAGTTGAATGGGCTATTTGTTGTGACATTCATATATAACCCTCTGTCAGAGAACACTTTCAAATAGCAGTCTATTGTTATAAAACAATTGAGAGGAGAAATAGGAAGAAAAGAAATTTGAAAGTTGAAAAAATTTGGCAATTACTGTTGGGTGACAGAGAGACTTGCTTTCAGACAAGAACAAGGGACTAATTTTTATCTCCTCAAACACCAAGTTGTTCAGTCACAGACCCTATGCAATTGTTGCTGCGAATTATACAGACTGACCCCAATAAAATAGATTTACTGCAGTGGAGAATCATTGTGTCGATACTCCACCAGCACAGCCACAGGGAAATGGTGTCAACCTGTGAGAAAATGATATTCTTTTAACACAAGGTAACACCAATGACATTTTTTTCTCACACACATTGTAACCGCTGATGAGGGAGGGACAAGTGTGTGGTCGACACACGTCCAGTTCATCACAAACTTTGATTGCCTGATTTGTTGCCAGTTCTAGAACTCCTTTCAGAACTAACATGTGAAATGATACTTTGTTCTCAATGAAAGTGGAGCCTTAAATGTTTTCTTTTCCAGACACTCAATGAAGCAGATGGCCATAACGACACCAAAGTGGGAAAATGAAGATCCCCGGGCTACGTATATGTGAATGGGATTTTTGGTCTAAATCATATCATGCCCCTTGACTGATTTCAGAGAACAAAATGGACTTTGTCATCAAATCAACTTGACCACCAAACTGGGGAAGGACGAAACAAAAACAAAAGCCTTTTCATTGAAGTTGTTGTGTCTCTAACTGCACCTTAGTGTTAACTTACTGTTCTTGCGCTTCCTGGTTGCACAACTGGAATGGTTTGAAACTGACACAGAAATTGCTTGTGAAACTTAGCAAGTCTGGCTGCAGGAAGAAAGCACAGTGAACATTTTGATCCAGTGACTCTTCGGCAGAAGTCTTCTGGACATGAAACATTAAATCTACTCTCCTCCCACAGACACCACCAGACGTGCTGAGTTTCCAGCAATTTCTGTTTCTATTTCAGATTACCAGCCTTTCAAGTCTTTTTGTTTTACTTTCGAATTGCTTGATATTTTTATCGTGAATTATGCCAATTGCTAAGTTTGTAAATATCATGAACACATAAAGATTGTTCCGTGATAAATACTCATTCACTGGAAGCTAATGATTCAAATAATATTTCTCACTTTTACTGAGTTGGAATGATATACTATCATAACAGGATTGTCAGCTGGTCTTGTAGTGTAATGCAGATACAGGAAGCTACATATTGTCACAACTCACTGGGATAATGCACAGGAAATCAATCACCACTATTCCTGAACACATCACAAATGTGAAAATTTAATTAAACACTCAAATTGCACAATTTTACCTCACTATCCAATTTGGGTTAAAAGAATACACACATCACATTTATTTCATTAACAAAACAAAAGGGCGAGCAAATTAGATATCACTCCATAGAAGACATATTTATCACACATGAGTAATGTGATATATTAATTTTCATGCTAACGCAATGCCTGATATGTCAGTAAAACATTCCAAGGACTGGTGATGATTTCAAATAGCATATCCTTTCTGCTGTTAGCAAAACGACCAGGAGCTGAATGTACCCCATAATCCCAGTCTTGAGAAATCTGCAACATTAAATGGGATTCTGCAATTGGACAACATTTGCTGGGTACAGTAATCTGAAGCATAAACAGAAACTGCTGGAGAAACTCAGCAGGTCTGGCAGCATTTGTCAATGTTCCGGATCCAGTGACACTTCTTCAGATCTGCTAGTAACTACAAAAGGTGGTATGCATGCTGAAGACAGGGTGTGAATGAAGGTGAAAGTGTAAGTAAGTAGGTAGAGAGACAAAGACAGTTAGGCAGACAAAGGGATAAATAACAGTAAGCCTGGGAGGATGAAAAGCTGATAATGGGGACCATAAGTAGATGAAAATGGGTTGGCAGTGCTGAAAGGAGCCCATATCATGACAGGGCCAGGAGTGTGGGGGATGGAGAAATAATACCGAGGAAGATGTTTGGGTTTTAAAATTATTAAACTCGATATTGTTTCTGAGGCTGCAAGGGCCCGGAATGGAAACTTTGATGAGATGATGAGATTTCCCGGTCAGCCCCACGGCTTCTGCTTGTTTCTACCCCAAAGAAACTATCTCTTTCTACTTTGATTTGATTTTTTTTTCTCCCCTTATCCAGTTCCTTCTCACTTCCAGCTGTGATTCTTGTAATACTCTACATTAGTTTCAGAATTTCCACTTTGTGGGCACCAGGCTCCTCCTCTTCACCATAGACATGCACTTCCTTCACACGTCCATCCCCAATATTTGGCTCGCCACCTCCTACTGGAATGAAGGCCTGACCCATTCCCATCCGCCATCACTCTCCTTCGCCTGGCCAAGTTTGTCATCAGTGTGAACAACTTCACCTTTAAGTGTCAATTTCTTCAGTTAAAGGTGTGGCCATGGATACCCACATGGGTCCCAGTTCAGCCTGTCTCTTTGTGGAGTATGTGGAACATTTCTTGCTCCAATCCAACTCAGGCCCACTCCCTACATCTCTTTATCCGATACATTAGTGACATAAAGTCATAGAGTCATAGAGATGTACAGCATGGAAACAGACCCTTCGGTCCAACCTGTCCATGCCGAACAGATATCCCAACCCAGTCTAGTCCTGCCTGCCAGCACCCGGCCCATATCCCTCCAAACCCTTCTTATTCATATACCCATCCAAATGCCTCTTAAATGTTGCAATTATACCAGCCTCCACCACATCCTCTGGCAGCTCATTCCATACACGTACCACCCTCTGCGTGAAAGAGTTGCCCCTTACGTCTCTTTTATATCTTTCCCCTCCCACCCTAAACATATGCCCTCTAGGTCTGGACTCCCCGACCCCAGGGAAAAGACTTTGTCAATTTATCCTATCCATGCCCCTCATGATTTTGTAAACCTCTATAAGGTCACTCCTCAGCCTCCGACACTCCAGGGAAAACAGCCCCAGCCTGTTCAGCCTCTCCCTGTAGCTCAAATCCTCCAACCCTGGCAACATCCTTGTAAATCTTTTCTGAACCCTTTCAAGTTTCACAACATCTTTCTGATAGGAAGGAGACCAGAATTGCACGCAACATTCCAACAGTGGCCTAACTAATGTCATGTACAGCCACAACATGAGCTCCCAACTCCTGTACTCAAAACTCTGACCAATAAAAGAAAGCACACCAAATGCCTTCTTCACTATCCTATCTACCTGCGACTCCAAGGTCTCTTTGTTCAGCAACACTCCCTAGGACCCTACCATTAAGTGTATAAGTCCTGCTAAGATTTGCTTTCCCAAATAGCAGCACCTCGCATTTATCTGAATTAAACTCCATCTGCTACTTCTCAGCCCATTGGCCCACCTGGTCCAGATCCTGTTGTAATCTGAGGTAACCCTCTTCGCTGACATCATTGGTGCTGCTTCTGTCTCTGGTCCAGAGTTGGAAAAATTTATCAATTTCACTTCCATTTTCCAGCCTGCTCTCTCTTTCACTTGGTCTACCTATCTTTCTCAGTGTTTACCTTCCCCCATACCCCTGGCCTTGTCATAACATGAACTGAAAATGTGTTGCTAGAAAAGCGCAGCAGGTCAGGCAGCATCCAAGGAGCAGGAGAATCGATGTTTTCGGCATGAGCCCTTCTTCAGGAATTCCTGAAGAAGGGCTCATGCCCGAAAAATCAATTCTCCTGCTCCTTGGATGCTGCCTGACCTGCTGCGCTTTTCCAGCAACACATTTTCAGCTCTGATCTCCAGCATCTGCAGTCCTCACTTTCTCCTTGTCATAACATAAGCTGATTTCAGCACAGCCAGCCCATTTTCATTGATTTATGGTCCTGATTATCAGCTTTT
Source organism: Chiloscyllium plagiosum (assembly GCF_004010195.1). Lineage (NCBI taxonomy): Eukaryota > Metazoa > Chordata > Chondrichthyes > Orectolobiformes > Hemiscylliidae > Chiloscyllium > Chiloscyllium plagiosum. The sequence continues at coordinate 7,526,474 of NC_057735.1, forward strand.
CTTATTCCTGGGCTTACCATTAGTCCTTTGTCTACCTGACTGTTTTGGTTTCTTTCTGGGCTCCATCTCTTCACTTAATCCATCCCTCCCCCATCCAGGTCTATGGCACATATACCACCATTTCCGAGCTACTAATAGTTCTGAAGAAGGTTACTCAACCTGAAACATTAATTCTACTTCCTGTCCATAGCCGCTGAACTATAGAACATAGAACGTAGAAAAGTACAGCACAGAATAGGCTCTTTGGCCCACGATATTGTGCCATAAAATATAGTAACTTAACCTACACACCCCTCAACTCACCGCTATCTATGTGCATGTCCAGCAGTCACTTAAATATTCCCAATGACTCTGCTTCCACCACCACAGCTGGCAATGCATTCCATGCATTCACTATTCTCTGCATAAAGAACCTACCTCTGATGTCTCCTTTATACCTTCCTCCTAATACCTTCAAACTATTACTCCTTGTCAATCATGCCCTGGGGAATAGTCTCTGGCTATTGACTCTATCTATTCCACTCATTATTTTGTGCACCTCGATCAGGTCTCCTCTCTTCCTCCTTCTCTCCAGAGAGAAAAGTCCAAGCTTATTCAACCTTTCTTCATAAGGCAAGCCCTCCAGTCCAGTCAGCATCCTGGTAAACCTTCTTTGCACCCTCTCCAAAGCCTCTGTAACTTTCCGATAGTAGGGCGACCAGAACTGGACACAATATTCCAAGTGTGGTCTCACCAGGGACTTATAGAACTGCAGCAAAACCTCGCAGCTCTTAAACTCGATACCCCTGTTAATGAAAGACAAAACACCATATGCTTTCTTAACAACCCCATCCACTTGGGTGGTAACTTTGAGGGATTTATGTACTTGTACACCCAGATCCCTCTGTTCTTCCACCACTGCCAAGAATCCTGTCTTTAATCCTATATTCAGCATTGAAGTTCAACCTTCCAAAATGCATCACTTCGCATTTATCCAGGTTGAACTCCATCTGCCATTTCTCAGTCCAGCTCTGCTTCCAGTCTATGTCGCGCTGCAGCCTGCAGTAGCCCTCTATACTATCAATGACACCTCCAAACTTTGTGTCGTCTGCAAATTTACTAACCCACCTCTCAACCTCCTCATCAAGTCATTTATAAAAATTACAAAGAGCAGAGGCCCAAGAACAGAGCCCTGCAGGACCCCACTCAACACTGACCTCCAGGCAGAATATTTTCCATCTACAACCACTCGCTGCCTTCTGTCAGCCAGCCAATTCTGAATCCAGTTAGCCAAATCTCCCTGTATCCCATACTTCCTGACTTTATGAATTAGCCTACCATGGGGAACCTTATGAAATGCCTTGCTGAAGTCCATATACACTACACCACTGCTTGACCGTCGTCAACCTGTCTTGACACTTCCTCAAAAAACTCAATAAGATTTGTGAGGCATGACCTGTCCCTCACAAAGCCATGCTGACTGCCTTTAATCACACTATGCTTTGCCAAATAGTCATAAATTCTGTCCCTCAGAATTCTTTCCAAAACTTTGCTGAGCACAGATGTAAGACTGACTGGTCTGTTATTGCCAGGGATTTCCCTATTCCCCTTCTTGAAAAGAGGAACAATATTTGGAGAGTGAGGAGGCAAATATCCTCGCCAGCGGCTTACCAGCCTCCTTTCTCGCTTCTCGGAGCAGCCTAGGATAAATCTGGTCTGGCCCTGGAGACTTATCAATCTTTAATATTTTCTAAAATTTCCAGCACATCAACTTCATCAATCTTGATCTGGTCAAGACTGTATCCCAGCTCCTCAAAGTTTTCATTTACAACAAGGTCCCTTTCGTTGGTGAAAACTGAAGCAAAAAACTCATTTAGGGTTTCCCCTATCTGCTCAGACTCCACACACAAGTTCCCTCCGCTATCCATGATTGGCCCCACCTTCTCCCTGATCATTCTCTTATTCCTCACGTATGAGTAAAATGCCTTTGGGTTCTCCCTAATCCTCTTGCCAAGCCTTTTTCGTGCCCCCTCCTGGCTCTCCTCAGTCCATTTCTGAGCTCCTTTCTAGCAAGCCTGTAATCCACTAAAGCTGTGCTAGATCCTTGCTTCCTCCACCTTACGTAAGCTGCCTTCTTCCTTTTGACGAGAAGTTCCTCTGTTCTCGTCATCCAAGGCTCCTTAATCTTATCCCTTCTTACCTATATCAGAGGAACAAATTCATGCATCACTCGCAACAACTGCTTCTTAAATAGTCTCCACGTGTCTGCTGTGCCCTTTCTGTGCAACAATTGCTCTCAGTCTGTACTTCCCAACTCTCATCTGATAGCTTCATAATTTCCTTTTCCCCAATTAAATATCTTCCCTCGGTAACTGCACCTTTCACTCTCCAAGGCTATGCTAAATGTAAGGCAGTTGTGATCACTTTCACCAAAGTGCTCTCCTACTGTGAGATCTGACATCTGTCCTGGCTCGTTGCCGAGCATGAAATCCAAAATAGCCTCTCCCCTGGTTGGTCTGTCTACAGACTGAGGAAGGAAACCCTCCTGAACACACCTTAAAAAAAGGCTCCATCCAAACCATCAGCACTTAGGAGGTTCCAGTCAATATTGGGAAAGTTGAAATCCCCCAAATACAACAACCCTGCTACTTCTGCATTTTTCAGAATCTGCCCATCTATGATTCTTCAATCTCTCTACTGCTATTAGGCGGTCTGTAGAAAACCCCTTGCTGTTCCTAACTTCCACCCATACTGACTCAGTAGACCTTCCTCAACACCCATGGTTTTTGTAGCTGTGAAGCACTCTCTGATTAGCAATGCTACACCCCCTCCTCATTTTCCACCCTCCCTGTTCTTTTTAAATGTTCTAAATCCTGGAACATCAAGCAACCATCCCTGCCCCTGTGGAACCCATGCCTCCGTTTTGGCTACAACATCGTAACCCCAAGTACTGATCCACTGCTGAGTTTCTTCAGCATTTTTTGTTTTGTTTCAGATTTCCAGCATCTCATGGATCAGTGCTATTAGGTTTTATGTCCAAAATTCAGACATGGATTTCCAAAATGTCTAACAATTAAACATTACAAAGCCTGAAGCCATTATCTTTCTCCTCAACTGTTACCTATGCACTGACCTTTACCCTAACCATAGGAACAAAGGAACCACAGCAGGCCATTCAGCCTCTTGAGCCTGTTCCACCATTCAATGAGATCATGGATGATATATGGCTTAATCAGCCTTTGGCCAATATCCCTTAATATTTTTGCTCAACAAAAATGTATCTAAATCAGATTTAAATTACCAACTGTTGTAATATCTACTGCCACTTGCGAAAGAGAGTTTCAAACATCTAATATCCTTTGTGTGTAGAAGTGCTTTCTAATGTCTCCTCTGAATAGTTTGGCCCTCATTCTTATTCTGTGTCTACTCATTCTAGAACCCCGAACCAATGGAAACAATTTTACATTATCTACTCTTTAACTCGATATCTCTTGCCTAACCCCACTTACTGCCACTAAATTTCTCACCTAACTGTTCTGATGGTCCCCCCCTGGGGCCTCCCATCATCTGCCTTATATCAATTTAAATCTCTCCAAAATGTCTGCAATCTGAATCCTGACTTGAACAAAATTAACTCATCAGCCCTGCACTCTACCAGTCCTCAGTACCTCAGTTTATAAAATTTTAATTCTAGTGTTCAAATCCCTTCTTGGCTTCACTCATTCTTTTCTTTATAAACCCCTCTGTGAAATCACTGTTCCACTTTGTCATTTCCACATCCTATTGCCTCAGGATTAGCAGCAAAATGTCTTAATTTGTCTAATTGCTCAACTCTAGTATTCTTCCCCTGAACCAGTCACACTTCTTTTGACACACATGTATCATTACTTTAATTTGATAACAATATTTGTCTGATCATTTGTGAAAAATTTTGCAAAGTTTTGCAATGTCGAAAGTGCAATACAAATATAAGTTATTGCTATCATTGATCTTTCCAATAATGGATCCCAAGAAAGATAAATGAAGAAGATGTTTCTCAAGCCATTGCTGTTGTTAATGAGAGTTTTATCGTTGTAGTTTTATTAAGCAAAATTTTTCTCCATGTGTAACAGATTGACTTTGGAAATTTTTCTCTATTTTTTCATGGTTAAAAGTATTTTTCCATGTGGAGTGTTTCCAGTGAAAGCTCTATCCTAAATAAAGTCAAATTTAATTTTAGTTCAATTCCATTAACTCCTCAAATGCTTTGATGGTTGGTGATGATTGCAGAGAAAGGGCTTTGAAAATAATCTGAAAGGATTGAGATTCACAGGGTTCTGTTTTGAAAGGATTCACAAGAGAAGCAATGGTGACATGAGGAAATGTTTTTTACATTTTGAGTAGTTAGGATCTAGAATGCCCTAGCCCCAGAGTTAACATTTTAAGTCCAGTGACCCTTCTTTCAACAAGAACACAAATTCAGAGAAAAAAACTAACGTTTATAGTGCATGGGAGGAGACATTGCTGAATGGTTAGCAAGTGGACTCTGATAAATAGATGCAATGCCATGGGAAACACAGATAATAATGCTGATCGACAATTAACAGCAAGACTTTATTATTCTTTAAGCTAATAAGGTTGACTCTGATTGGCCAGAGAATAGCTTTGAGAACGAAACCAGTCAATGGTTGTCAGACATTTTGTTGATTTGAAACAGATGTAATGTGTCACCATAAGACCAGAAGATCTAGGAGCAGAATTCATTTGGTCCATTGAGTCTCCTTTCTCATTCAATCATAGTTGATATGTTTCTCAAACCTATTCTCCTGTGGTCTCCCTGTAACCTTTGGTTCCCTTACTAATCAAGAAACAATCTGTCGCTGTCTTAAATACACGCAATGGCTTGGCCCCCCACAGCAATCTGCAGCAATGACCTTTACACATGAACCTCCCTCTGGCTGAAGAAATTCCACTTCACCTCAGTTCTGAACAGTCATCCTTTCACTTTGAGGCTGTGTCCTTGGGTTGTAATCTCTCCTACTAGTGTAAATATCATCTCCAAATCCACCCCAGACTTCTGAGTATTTTGTAAGTTACAATGAGATTTCCCCCTTGTCCTTCCAAACTCCATCGAGTACAGAACCAGAATCCTCATTAGCTCCTCATATGACAAGCCCTTCATTCCCAGGATCATTCCTGTAAACCTCCTCTGGACCCTCTCTGGCACCGGTACATACGTCCTTGGATACGGGCCGAAAACTGCTCATAATATTCCAGTGTGGTCTGATCAGAGCCTTACACAGCCTCAAAGTACATCTCTGCTTTTGTATTCTCACCCTCCTGTACTCAATGCTACCATTGCATTTGCCTTCCTAACTGCCAACTGAACCTGCATGTTAACTTTAACAAAGTACTAAACTAGCATTTTCAAGTCCCTATGTGCTTCAGATTTCTGAAGCTTTTCTCTCAAAGAAGCCTCCTGAAGGGCATTTTTTTAAAGGCCTTCTGTTTACAAAGAATGGGTGTGTTTAGCTTCTAAAAGCTTGAAATTGTGCCACACTGTGAGTCCGACTGACAATCCTAAATTGGTTGTCCAGGTAGCTCAGACTTGGCTGTACTCACACAAGGAACATACAGGGTTGTTGCACAGGTATAATTGAGAAGGGAAATAACATGTTTTCTTTAGACAAGGGAAAACTGAGAGGGGTTCTGATTGTGAGGTACTGAAGAAGGTTTGCACCCGAAACATTGACTTCTCCACCTCTTGATGGTGCCTGGCTTGCTGTGTTCTTCCAGCCTCCTGCCTGATTATGAGGGTCATGGATAGGGAGTGTATGAAACACCTGTTCCCCTTAGGTAAAGGGCAATAACAAGAGGGCATAAATTTAAGGTGAGGGCAGGAGGTTTAGAAGGGAGTTGAAGAAATCTCTTTTCATTTTTTGGGGGGCCAATGATAGCCTAGTGGCATTATCACAAGGCTGTTAATCCAGACACCCAGGTAATATTCTGGGGATCTGGATTTGAACTCTGCCCTGGGTACTGATGGCTGTGAAACCATTGCCGATTGTTGGAAAAACCCACCTGGTTCACTAGTGTTCTTCAAAGAAGGAAATTGCCATCCTTAACAGATCTGGCCTATGTTGACTCCAGACCTACAGCAATGTGAGGGTTGACTTTTAACTGCCCTCTGGGAAATTAAGCAATGGGCATGAAATACTGACACAATCAGCAATGCTTTCTTTCTCTGGATGAATGAAACAACTTACAGGATGGTGGGAATATGGAATGCACTACTTGGGTGGGTAAAGGAGCTGGGAAAGTTCACAGCCTTTAAAAAGTACTCGGATCAGAACTTGAAATGATTTGATTTATTGTAGTCACATGATCCTACGGAACAGTGAAAAGCTTTGTTTTGCGAGTAGTACAGACAGTTCCGAGCAATCAAGGACATACGGGTCACAGAGTGCTTAGACAGAGTGAGAAGTACAGGTTACACTGCACAGAAGGTGCGCAAAGCAAGATCAACATTGTTTGAAGTTAGAGAGGTCCATTCATTAGTCTAATTACAGCTGGGAAGAAGCAGTTTTTGAACCTCCTGGTGTGTGTGTTTGAGCTTCTTTATCTTCTGCCTGATGGAAGAGGTTGTAGGGGAGCATTACCGGGGTGCGATGGGTCTTTAATGATGTTGGCAGCCTTCTCACAGAAAAGAGCCATGTAAATGGACCCCATGGATGGGAGGTCAGCTTCTGTAATGGTCCAGGCTGGGCCCATAACTTTCTGTAGCTTCTTACAGTCCTGGGCAGAGCAGTTGCCATACCAGGCTATTATGCATCCAGATACAGTGCTTTTCATTCTCCATTGGTAAAAGTTGGTGACGGTTCTTATGGATATGCCAAACTTCCTAAGCTGCCTGAGGAAGAAAAGATGTTGTTATACCTTCGTAACCTTGCCATCTACATGGAGAAGTCTGTTAACGTCACTCTGAGGAAACTGACGCTCTCCACCCTCTCTGCCTCAGCTCTGTTGATATAGATAAGGGCATATCCTCCTCCTGTCTTCCTGAAGTCAATGATCAATTATTTTGTTTTGTGAACATTGAGAAAGTGGGTGTTATCATTGCATCACTACACCAAGTGCTCTATCTTGGGGCACATCGTCACTCAGAGGTTAGCACTGCTGCCTCAGGGATAATTTAGAATCTAAATTAATATTTCCAGCAAAGAGACTGAAGTGAATATCTCTACGTTTACTGACATTATAAAGCAAGATGGAAAAGTTAGCTCTGAAGGTGACACAAAAGGGCTTTGAAAATCTCTAGTCAGTTTGATTGTGGATGCTTTTATCGTTGAATAAATTTCAGGATGAAATAAAAAGATTTTCAGCTATGAGAATCAAGGATATAGAAAAAGGGTGGAAAATGGTTTAAGGTTAATGATCAGCTAAGGTGATGTTGAATGGCAGGGCAAGTTCAAGTGACAGTAAAGCCTACTCCTGCCCCTCCTACTTCAGTACTTGTTTCATCATCTGCTTCACAATGGTTTCATCACTGGGCTTCCTGTTATCTTCTTCTTCTTTTAAATTATTTCCACAGTTATATCAGGCATTTACTTCAATATCAAAACTAAGAGCTTGGTGACTGAGGACAAGCAGTGATCAGGTCTTTGTGAATAAGATATGTGGAGTATTGTTCTTCTCATTTGTTCCCTGCCTGGTGAGTCAGAGCTGAATAATTTGTATTTGTTTAAATCTGGTGTATGGGTTATAGGGTAGAGATGTTAAAGTACTTGGAGGCATGAAATGGTTTAAAAGAACCAGCAAAAATTAATGAACGATATTTTGGCAAAGTCTAGTAGCCTTTCAACTGCACAACTGGACCACAGAAATATTTATCACTATGCAGTAAACCATATTAATTGTTGTAAATAGTAAATAATAAGAATCATACCATTGGTTGAAAATCTATCTGAGTAATAATCAAAACATAAAAGTGGCCTACTTAAGTTGTAATAAAATTATTTCTTGAATAGTCTAATGTCCAATATACAGAGAAGTCTGCAGTGGTAACAATCTCTCAAACGGAATATGTCTTGAGTTTGCAATTGTTCCTGTTATTTAAAGTACTGTTGATAAAATATTGTTATAACAGTCACAGTATTACTGGTACACTTTTTGCATATATTACTCCCAAACCATAACTGTTTTCTTTTTACACTTAAACATCAAACAACTCCAAATCCAAATTAACTTTAAAATGTTTTGCTACAATGAAATTGTAATGAATAGCACCGAGTTCTCCCCTATTAATGGCAAGTATGTTTTCTAACCATAATGTTAAACTCACCCATTTCTCCATCATGAATCTGATCATTCTTTTGCTTTCAGCCTGTTGATAAAAATTAATGCCTCTAATTTACTATTTACAAACACATTTCATAACTTACCAAATGTACTTCCGCATTTTCAACTGAAACATGCTACAGTTTATCATTCTCCCTGTTTGCAATGCTTCCTCTTTCTGATCTGATTTCTCTTCCTTTCCCTTACCTTACTTTCCCTTCAGCATTTTAGTCCTTTCTGCAATTTTTCTGCTCTTCTCTCTGCTTCTCCACCCAATTTTTAATCCTCCATTTCGATGTAAACTATTTCCCCAATTGCAGATTCCTCCCCAGCAAGGTAACCTACATGTTCAGAGACCATTTCTACATTCTCTACAGGCTGTTCATCCTCTGACAACTCCATTTTGCCAGGACTCTGAACCCTGTCCAACTGAAACATTTCTCCCTCAAGATAATTAGTTCCCTTGTCATATTCTTACACTGGCTGCTCTAATGTACTGGGAATAACCCTGGGCTAAGTGCTAGTTGCATTGAGGCTTTTGAAGAGATTCTCGTCATGAAATTTCTTATTGCTTTTTACCAAATCAGGACCAACTCACCAGTCAGCAAATATAGCAAACAGACTGCCATCACTTGTACCTGCACCATCTGAGTATGCCCATTATGGGCATAGACAAATCAGGAGTTCTCATGAAGGGCTTATGCCCAAAATGTCGATTCTCCTGCTCCTCAGATGCTGCCAGGCTTGCTGTGCTTTTCCAGCACCATATTCTCGAGCCTGAAGTTGCCAGTCTGGTCTGAGGTTGCTATTCAGGCCAGTACAGTCTCTGCTATCTGACCTTGTAGAAAAAAGGTCAATGAGCTTCTTCCCTTCTCCAGCACTAGTGGCACAATTTTCTCCCCAGTAACTCATACCCCTTACCTCTCTCTCTCTCTCTCTCTTTCTCTCTCTCCCTCTGCTACTCACCTCCCACCAAGGCTCATGTTCCACTATTTTCACTGTTGCCTGCAGGATCTGCCTTTAGTCATTGTCCCTCATCCAAACCTCTGGCACCACTATCCCTGAACATCCTCTGCTTTGCCTGCTCACTCACTTGGGATAACTTCCTACGTGCACAAAAAACAATTCAGCTGTGTCATCATCTTTCATCTTCTTTAATAGGGCAGAAAGAGTCAAGACGAGAGCTGGGCTGTCAGATATTCAGCTTCTCAGCCCTTAAATGAATGCAATCCTAACTGTGACCTCCCAAGTGGCTGACAGACTGAGTTCAAAACTCTAGTCTGGTATCAGAGACTGGTCTTGACTTCCTGTGCTGTGAAATACCTGAGAGAAGGTTATCCCTCTTGATTTGATTGAGACCAACTGACAATTATGATGAGCTTCCAAACTTTGTGCCTGTGCTAAATGGTGAGGCATGACACAAGTAATATGAGCCTGGTACCTCGGACTGAGAGAATAGTATGCAAAAAGATAAGGCATGGAGAGGCAAGGCGGGTGTTCTAAGTATGCAGGTAGGCTTGGAACGAGTGCAAACAAACAGGCCAGATATACAGCCTGGTCTAGTCCATGAGCTGGTGAATGTCCCTGGCTTTACAATGTCCTTACTACAACGTTATAATGATGTTTGCTATTGCAATGTTAAAGTCCAGATCTGTTCTGTAAATGGTTTGGAGATGTATCATGAGGGTTCTTAAAGGCTAGCACCAGTTGTAATGCCAATGTCCGTCGATGTGGGGCTGAAGCATATGACGTACACAGTGACATGTTGGTGCCCAGTATTCAATATGAAGGCCTTTGGAGCAACTGAAGAGCATGATTTAGCCAGTTAGCTGCTCTGATTTCCATTTCGAGAATTCTCGATGGCTAGCTGAAGCTAAATATTGATGAGGTCAGTTGTGACATTAATGAGGCATTTAACAAGTTATAATCCTCCTTAATTGGTGTATCATCACTTCTTGTTGAGAAACATGCCTCACTATAGATGCATAAAACATATAGCAAGTTTTTCTCGATGCAGAAATGGGCCTTACTGGAATTCTCGCCCCATTCTGACACAAAATTCACCATATCCCATGTCATCTACAATTCTATAAGATTCTGCTCACTGTGTTTATTATCTTCAAAGACTTTCTTCAAGTCCCTTTACGTTCCCTTGTTGAACGCCAATGGAAAATGCTGTCCTTGCCTTGTCCAGCCTACACAAAACTTCAGACCCACAGCAATGTTGTTGACAATAAGGTCGTCCGTGCAGTTGGTGCTGGATCATAAATGCTGGTCTGGCCAATGACACCCACAACCTATAAAGGAATAAAGAAAAACTTCCTTCCTATGTTCTTGTTGCATGAACTATGTGGTTTTCCCTCTCCAAATCCTACTGCAGTTGAGGGCGTTGTAGAAGAATATGAAAAGTTCATAAAGATGTGTGCCAGTAACACCACCCACTATGGTGAACCACATGGACCTGACAGTGAACAGTTTAGAATCTCGAAGATGTTACAGCCTAACATCCAGGCCCTATGCATTGTCTCTGTAACAATGTTTCTCATAATAAGAGATAAGGTAGGGTAGTAGGTTGCTGTTCAATGGTTTGGTGTGGGCTCAATGGGCCAAATGGCCTGCTTCCACACTGTTATAACAATGTGACTTGTTGCTAATAGGGATTAATAGTAGAAAATGTCCATTTAAAAGATACTTAGATAGGTACATGAATAGGAAAAGTTTGGAGGGAAATGGGCTACGAGCAAGCAGGTAGGACTAGTTTAGTTTGGGATTATGTTCGGCATGGACTGGTTGGACCGAAGAGTCTGTTTTTGAGTTGTATGACTATGACCTTTGGGCTGCTCTCTCATGAGAGAAAGAGAACTGGTGGTTGATTTAACCTGAGGATCACCATGCTTTGGGCAAGGGGAAAGGTCAAAGAGGCCTTCATGGTGTCTGTAGCCAGTGTGGGATTTAAACCCGAAGAGTTGGCATCACTCTACATACAAACCAACCATCCAGCCAACTAAGCTAACCAACTGCCTAATAGGCAGCAAGCTACCTCTTGTTCAATGCGACAGTTGTTTCTAGTTCGACCAGTGAGTGGTTTTTCTCTGTCATGCTGGGCCAAACAGTCATTGTAGTTTCCTAGGAAGTGGAAGCCAGATGCAAACCTCCCACAGAGTGAGGTGTAATCTTGGTTTTGCTAAACACGTGATAGCAGCCAACAATGGAGAGAGAGTAAAATATTTCACCTATTCCACAGTGCTGAATGATTAGATTCCCTACAGTGTGGAAACAGGCCATTTGGCTGAACAAGTCCACACCGACCCTCTGAAGAGTAACCCACCCAGACCCATTTCTCTACATTTACCCCTGACTAATGTACCTAAAACTATGGGCAATTTAGCATGGCCAATTCACCTGATCTGCACATCCTTGGATTGTGGGAGGTAACTGGAGCACCCGGAGGAAACCCACGCAGACACAGGGAGAATGTGTAAACTCCACACAGACAGTCGCCTGAGGCTGGAATCAAAGCCGGCTCCCTGGCACTGTGAGACAGCAGTGCTAACAACTGAGCCACCGTGCCACCCATAAATGAATGAGTTGGAAAAAATCTCAAATGTTATTGTTGTTGCCATTATGAAGAAAAGTTCACATTTATGTAGAACCTTTCACAACCTCCAGAGGTCCCAAAGTACACAAAAGTCATTTATTTATTTGAAGATATGCCATTTTTGTAATGATGCAGAAATGGTCATGAATTTATACAAAGCAAGGTCCCCAGTCAGGCAGATGAAAATAACCAGATTATCTTTTTTCCTCAGTGATTGTTGGTTGAAGAGTAATTGTTAATGAGCATTTTGTGAAGTATTTAAATTTACACCACAGCTACTTTTCCATCAGGAACGTTTCTGTCCACATGATAGGGTAAATATGGGGTTGCATCATATGCACGTGATATGGGTTGCAGTGGCTGGCTGGAAAGCCAGTGAGACCCTAATAATATCTCTTTTCCAGAGGCCTGTTGCATCTTGAAACAATCAGGCACTCAACAGATGATAACGAGGCCATCCCCTACAATCAGGGACCTAGTGATGGACAGACTTCCCACCAAAGGCAGCTGGTCTTCAGGACCTGAATGCCATTGGAAGATAGTGAGCATAGAGCCAGAAACAGGTAGGTCACGGTGTAAGAGGTCTCATGGGGCAGAGGTCATTGGGAAAGTGGCGTGAAGAAGGATTTGTTGGCAGCAAGGAAGGGTTGAAGGCTTTCAGCAGGTAATCCCAGCAACCAAGCCGACTGATGTAAAATCCCTTAGTCAGGCAACTGAGGGGCTTTGGACAGGGATCCCCCTGGGAACCCACAATCAAACATGGCTGAGTTTAGATATCATACTGGACATACAGCTCCCACTGACTTTATAACAATGGCAGCAAGATGAAGCCATGAATTGATCTCAGTTCAGGTCAGAGTGGGAAGCCTTCCAATAAAGGCTCTGAACAATATGGAAATGCCGTCTCCACCACCCCCTTCTCCAGCCAATTAAATGGCTCTTATCACAAACGTGGCACAATTGGTAGTATACCATGTGATACACATGTAATCTGAGGTAACCCTCTTCGTTGATGACTAAAGAAATTGAGGGTTTGGTTAAGAAAAAGAAGGAAGCATATATCAGGTATAAACAGGATAGATCGAGTGAATCCTTAGAAGAGTATAAAGGCAGAAGGAGTATACTTAAGAGGGAAATCAGGAGGGCAAAAAGGGGACATGAGATAGCTTTGGCAAATAGAATTAAGGAGAATCCAAAGGGTTTTTACAAATATATTAAGGACAAAAGGGTAACTAGGGAGAGAATAGGGCCCCTCAAAGATCAGCAAGG
>NC_057735.1:7539928-7556006 GCF_004010195.1 Chiloscyllium plagiosum
CTGATTAGAGATTGTCAACATGGCTTTGTGCGTGGGAAATCATGTCTCACAAACTTGATTGAGTTTTTTGAAGAAGTAACAAAGAAGATTGATGAGGGCAGAGCAGTAGATGTGATCTATATGGACTTCAGTAAAGCATTCGACAAGGTTCCCCATGGAAGACTGATTAGCAAGGTTAGTTCTCATGGAATACAGGGAGAAATAACCATTTGGATACAGAACTGGCTGAAAGGTAGAAGACAGAGGGTGGTGGTGGAGGGTTGTTTTTCAGACTGGAGGCCTGTGACCAGTGGCGTGCTACAAGGATCAGTGCTGGGCCCTTTACTTTTTGTCATTTACATAAATGATTTGGATACAAGCATAAGAGGTACAGTCAGTAAGTTTGCAGAAGACACCAAAATTGGAGGTGTAGTGGACAGCGAAGAGGGTCACCTCAGATTACAACAGGATCTGGACCAGATGGGCCAATGGGCTGAGTAGTGGCAGATGGAGTTTAATTCAGATAAATGCGAGGTGCTGCATTTGGGAAAGCAAATATTAACAGGACTTATACTTAATGGTAAGGTCAGGAGTGTTGCTGAACAAAGAAACCTTGGAGTGCAGGTTCATAGCTCCTTGAAAGTGGAGTCGCAGGTAGACAGGATAGTGAAGGCGGCGTTTGGTATGCTTTCCTTTATTGGTCAGAGTATTGAGTACAGGAGTTGGGAGCTCATGTTGCGGCTATACAGTACATTGGTTCGGCCACTGTTGGAATATTGCATGCAATTCTGGTCTCCTTCCTATCAGAAAGATGTTGTGAAACTTGAAAGGGTTCTGAAAAGATTTACAAGGATGTTGCCAGGGTTGGAGGATTTGAACTACAGGGAGAGGCTGAACAGGCTGGGGCTGTTTTCTCTGGAGCGTCAAAGGTGAGGGGTGACCTTATAGAGATTTACAAAATTATGAGGGGCATGGATAGGATAAATTGACAAAGTCTTTTCCCTGGGGTCGTGGAGTCCAGAACTAGAGGGCATAGGTTTAGGGTGAGAGGGGAAAGATATAAAAGAGACCTAAGGGGCACCTTTTTCACGCAGAGGGTGGTACGTGTATGGAATGAGCTGCCAGAGGATGTGGTGGAGGCTGGTACAATTGCAACATTTCTCCGGTTTCCTCCCACAGTCCAAAGATGTGCAAGTTAGGTGAATTGGCCATGCTAAATTGCCCGTAGTGTTAGGTAAAGGGGTAAATGTAGCGGTATGGGTGGGTTACGCTTCGGCGGGTCGGTGTGGACTTGTTGCGCCGAAGGGCCTGTTTCCACACTGTAAGTAATCTAATCTAATCTAAAGGTGTGACTAGATTGGGTTGGGATATCTGGTCGGCATGGACAGGTTGGACCAAAGGGTCTGTTTCCATGCTGTACATCTCTATGACTCTATGACTCTGCACCTCCAATTTTGGTGTCATCTGCAAACTTACTAATTGTATTTCTTATGCTCACATCCAAATCATTTATGTAAATGACAAAAAGTCGACCACCCAGTGCTGATCCCTGTGGCACTCCACTGGTCACAGGACTCCAGTCTGAAAAACAACCCTCCACCACCACCCTCTGCCTTCTACCTTTGAGCCAGTCCTGTATCCAAATGGCTAGCTTTCCCTGTATTCCATGAAACCTAACCTTGCTAATCAGTCTCCCATGGAGAACCCTTGTCGAATGCCCTACTGAAGTCCATATAGATCACATCTACTGTTCTGCCCTCATCAATCCTCTTTGTTACTTCTTCATGGGCTAAGAAGTGGCAGATGGAGTTTAATTCAGATAAATGCGAGGTGCTGCATTTTGGGAAAACAAATCTTAGCAGGACTTATACACTTAATGGTAGGGTCCTAGGGAATGTTGCTGAACAAAGAGACCTTGGACTGCAGGTTCATAGCTCCTTGAAAGTGGAGTAGCAGGTTGATAGGATAGTGTTGAAGACATTTGGTATGCTTTCCTTTATTGGTCAGAGTATTGAGTACAGGAGTTGGGTGGTCATTTTGCGGCTGTACAGGATATTGGTTAGGCCACTGTTGGAATATTGCGTGCAATTCTGGTCTCCTTCCTATCGGAAAGATGTTGTGAAACTTGAAAGGGTTCAGAAAAGATTTACAAGGATGTTGCCAGGGTTGGAGGATTTGAGCTGCAGGGAGAGGCTGAACAGGTTGGGGCTGTTTTCCCTGGAGTGTCGGAGGCCGAAGGGTGACCTTATAGAGGTTTACAAAATTATGAGGGGCATAGATAGGAATAATAGAAATAATGGGGTCGGGGAGTCCACAACGAGAAGGCATAGGTTTAGGGTGAGAGGGGAAAGATGTAAAAGAGACCTAAGGGGCAACTTTTTCACGCAGAGTGTGGTGCGTGTATGGAATGAGCTGCCAGAGGAAGTGGTGGAGGCTGGTACAATTGCAACATTTAAGAGGCATCTGGATGGGTATATGAGTAAGAAGGGTTTGGAGGGATATGGGCCGGGTGCTGGCAGGTGGGAGTAGATTGGGTTGGGATATCTGGTCGGCAGGGACGGGTTGGACCGAAGGGTCTGGTTCCATGCTGTACATCTCTATGACTCTACGACATGTAGTGCCCTCCTTCGGCACTGAACTGGAATGACAACTGAGATCTACAGCTGTGGGTAGAATTTGATCAAACTACGTATTAACACAGACATGAGGGTCCCAATGCAAAGCCACAGCTGGCACCACCACCATCATAACTAAGGAACATACTTTAATCCTTAGGACGTAGGTGGGGCTGTTACCAGCTGAGGTTTGAGTTGTAAGAAGTTTGAATCTTGACCTAATCCCATCACCAACCCACCCAATTCTCACTTTAGTGGAAAATGTGAGACCCGGAAAGTGTTTGACAGAAGTGCCAGGGAAGCGGCTCGGCTTTTAAGTGTGTTAATTATCCCAAATTGTTCCTTCAAATTCTCCTATTGGCTGAGAAACATGACAATTCAAGGAAGGTTAGGGACTGAGCTATCAGGGGTATTGTACATTTCCTCTTCATTGATGGATCCTGTGTCATTCCTTGGCCAGCAGCGACCAATCTGAAAGTCCCTTCTCTATCCTTCTGATCTCCCCCAACCTCATATAGCCACCAACATCTCAACCCAAGAAGCAGGTTTCTACTTTCCAACCCCACGATCAACCTGCAAACACAAGACATTATCCATGGAATTAAACCCCACAGAATGTGACTGAATCCCAATTTCCAGATTCCCTGCTCTTGATTACTGCAGTTGGATCAAGAAAGTTATCAATCTCCAAATGCTCCCACGAGACAAAACCATAGGATCTGTCACATTCTGAGGCTGTGACAGGACACTATACTAATATTTCCTTTCAACACAAACTAGAAGAAATTCATCAGTGTTAATAGATGTACGTGAGAGATTCCCTATCAAAAGCACTAACTCTTATTAAAATGTTTTGTTTTGAAATATTTCTTTCCTGTTCAACTTATGAAATGTTGTCTACCCAGTTTCAGGTGCATTGTCAGCGGAAAAGAAAGTAGCAGGAATTGTGGGAAGAGCGATTACAATAAATTGTTCTTATGACAAACAGTACCAGCAAAACATGAAATACTGGTGTCATGGTTGGACTAATCAATGTACATATGTGGTGAGAACAAATGATCCAGAGGGACAGCAAGGAAGAATGTCAATTAAAGATAACAAGGCACAAGGAGTATTTATTGTTACAATGGAAAACCTTCACAGGGAAGATGCAGGATGGTACAGCTGTGGTATTGATCGACCTGGACTTGATTTAAAGTTTGCCTTAATGCTACAAGTATCTTATGGTATGTGTCTCACTGATTTTCTTCCTTACTCTCAACTGAAATGTTTGATGAATGTTTCACAGTTTTGAATCCTACTGCGACAGATGATGAAACTTGAATTCAAAACGTGATCGGAAATTAAAATCTAGTCACTGGTGTCCATGTAATTATTGTAGATTGCTGTAAAAACCTATTTGGTTCACTGATGTCTTTTATGGAAGGAAATCTGCCATCCGTACCCAGTCTGGCTTACACATACCTCCAGACCCACACCAATGTGATTGAGCCTTAACTAACTTTAAAATAGTCTCGACCCTCAGTTCAAGGGCAATAAATGCTGGCCCAGCTATCAATGCCAATACTCATGAATGAAGAAAACAAACATAGGACCTAGGGCGGCACGGTGGCACAGTGGTTAGCACTGCTGCCTCACAGCGCCAGAGACCTGGGTTCAATTCCCGCCTCAGGCGACTGACTGTGTGGAGTTTGCACGTTCTCCCCGTGTCTGCGTGGGTTTCCTCCGGGTGCTCCGGTTTCCTCCCACAGTCCAAAGATGTGCAGGTCAGGTGAATTGGCCATGCTAAATTGCCCGTAGTGTTAGGTAAGGGGTAAATGTAGGGGTATGGGTGGGTTGCGCTTCGGTGGGGCGGTGTGGACTTGTTGGGCCAAAGGGCCTGTTTCCACACTGTAAGTAATCTAATCTAATCTTAGGTACAGGAGGAGGCCTTTCAGCCCATTGCGCCTGCTCCACCTTTCAATTTGAACATAAAATATAGAATATCACACCATGCCTGTGCAGACTATGATACCATTCTGAACTAATCCTATCTACCTATATATGGTCCATAATCCTCTGCTCCCTGTTTGTTCATGTGTCTGCCTAAATGCATCTTAAACTTGGCTAACCTATTTACTTCTACTAGTCTGACAGTGCATTATTACGACTGATCATCACCTCAACATTATCATGTCACAGTATTCTCTGTCACCTTGATCAATCAATTTCAGTCTTAAACAGACCCAAAACTGAGTCTCCATTTCTCCATTGCCTCTGTAGTCACCCCCCACCACCACAGCTCAATGTTAAATAACCTCCCCTCTTATCCTGAGATTAGGCCCTGTGGTCTTACACTCAATAGCAGGAGAAATATATTATCTGCATCCAAGCCTGTCACACCCTGTCATAAGTTTCAATAAGGCCACCTCTTAACTTTCAAAATTCCTAGGAATGTAGACCCAGCTTCCTCAAATCTCTCCTTGCATCATAATTCCACTATCCCAGGAATTAATCTGATAAGCTCCTGTTGCACTCTCTGTGAAGCAAGTACATCCTTTCTGGAAAGGAAACCAAACTGTGCACAATCCGGTATGCTGTATACAATTTGCTTAACTTCAGGCTATTGATAAATACATTCCATGGGAATGAAATCACCACAGTTTGCTCCCTCTGTACTTGGTTCAATGTCATTAATATTAATAGCTACAAATAGTCAGAGTATTGAACAGGAAATGTTAATTTTCTAGGAAAAGTAAACAAATCATTAACATATTTAGTAGGCTCTCTGATATGATCAACTAGGAGAAAGTGAGGACTGCAGATGCTGGAGATCAGAGCCGAAAAATTATTGCTGGAAAAGCGCAGCAGGTCAGGCAGCATCCAAGGAGCAGGAGAATCGACGTTTCGGGCATAAGCCTGAAGAAGGGCTTCTGCCCGAAACGTCAATTCTCCTGCTCCTTGGATGCCGCCTGACCTGCTGCGCTTTTCCAGCAACACATTTTTCATCTCTGATATGATGCATGACAGGCATAATTAATAAGAGATATAACGACAGTCAGACATCATGTGTTGAACCCTGTGTGTTATGTTCTGCTTGTACTGCATGCAAAACAATACTTTTCACTTTACCTCGGTACATGTGACAATAATAAGTCAAGTCAAATGATATCAGATCATTGTTAGATAGCATGTAATTAAATGTTTGCATTCAGGCTAAGGCTAATGGATTATAAATACAAAAGCAGTGAGTCTCTAAAGCAGTGATTCTCAGAAAATGATAAAGTTGGAATTCGTCCAAATGTTGGGAGCTCAGCATGGTTCATAGACTGCCTAGTATGCTGGATGATACACATAATCAAACAAATAATCAGGTCAGCCTAAATAATTCAACTCTACAAGTGAACTAAACTTCTGTTCTGCACTCTCTTAACCTACAACTTGAGGTATTCCAGATCAAAGGATAAATGAAATGAGATGCATTCATCCCATGGAATCAATGCATTTCATGAGAATGAATATCATAGAGAAAAACAAAATGTCACAACCTTTGCTCTTGCATCTCCCAGTTGAAATTGATATGAGAATCTGGGGTGTGTGGTCACTGTTTTAACAGTAAAATAACTCCCTTTATTCATTGTTTAGTCATTGGGCTGTATTTTCCTGACCTGGTGGAGCATTTGGACCAGGTTGTGACTGGAAAAGTGATACCGATAAAGCTCCTTAACATCTTCCTGCCTGTTAGGAGAATTTCTCTGACGCAGGATGGCTGGATACAGGCAGGCTGTCAGCTAGGCCAAGAGACATTTTGCAGAGGTGATCGCATTGTCCCCCTTCCTCCAATGTAACCGCCTTGGAGGTGAACTATTGAAGGCCATTGAAGCTGGAGGCAGTAGTGAAGGAGCCATAAGGATGGACTGTCTCAACTGCATACAGTACCAATTTAGGGCAGAGTATTCCCCACAATGTTGGCCAAACTAACTGTTGGAGAGCTTGGAGCAATGATAACAATTGTAGAAGTTAGTGTCAGGATGTTCAAAGGTTTGTACTTGCTTTAACAAAATGATGGCATCAATGAGCAGTCAGAGAGCGATGCTCTCTCAGAGAGCAGCAACAGTTTGAAGAAACCAACAAAGCTGATATGGCTAAATATTTCTGAAGAAATCAGTATTAAACAACACTTCTGGAAAGATAGAAATAGCTGTCAAAACCTGACCAGATGAAGAAAGCTGAGTGTAGTCGCATATTTACCTACATTCCACTGTACACATGAGGAGATAAATAACATCCCAGAAACAGTGACATATCAGGAAAGGGGAGGGGTGAGCTCAGGAATTCACAATAATCAGAGAATCAGGAATGAGTAAATTATTGGACCTGCAGGTGACAAGTGCCAAAGTCTTGAACAGACTTTAGTCTTGGGTTAATCCAGTTAAGTTTCTGGTGAATTCTTTCTGAATATATAATGGGTGGATTATTCAAAAATGACATTGTTATTGATTGTTTAGGAACAATGGTTGGACTATCTCTTTTTGGAGAGGATTGTGCCTGACATTAACATGGAGGAAGTTGCTTCACTTACCAGCATAAACCTGAATGTCCGGGGGTGGCTGTATACAGATATGCATGTTTCATTAACTGAGGAGTTATGGATGGAACTGAAAATGTGTGACAATGCATGTTCAGAGAAACTGGTTCCTTCTGAATTTGTGTGCTTGCAGGATTTATGCTCACCATGCACCAACGTGGAGTGCTGGACTTCAATGGTCCAGTTAGACAACTGAAGGCTCACACTTCACAAGTGAATAAAGGCAGCCAATGGTGGAAGGTGCAGCTGTGTAGACTCTGTGGCAGAGAGTAAATCTGTATAGCTGGCCATGGGCTTCTGAAACAATGGATGAAAAGATTAATCATTGAGAAGCAGCAGATAATCTGTGATGTGTTGACAGGATTGCCAAACTCATTGTCCATAACTGTACACAGATTGGAGGAGTCCAGATCCTCGGATGCTGCCTGAATTGCTGTGCTCTTCCAGCACCACTGATCCAGAATCTGGTTTCCAGATCAAGCCTATCTGAAAACAAAAAATGTTGGAACTCACAACAGGTGAGGCAGCATCCATGGAGGGAAAGCAAGCTAACATTTAGAGTCTAGTTGACTCTTCACTTCAGCTCTGATACGCTTTAATTGGATGGCAAAATATGCTTAAGGAATTGTATGATGTTACATGTTTTGTTACTTTAGGGACTTGTGTGTATTTTCCAAATGAATGAAGACTGTGACTAGCAAAGCACTCAGGGTCAAGCTCAGAACCTGGAGCATTTCAAAGGCAAACTTCCCCTTCGCAAATTAACTCAATTATTTATGAATGTGTCGTAGTGAAGGACCATCAACTGATAATAAGATTGTTGGTGAATCTGGCCCTTTTTGATCTTGGGCTACTTCTCTCAGAGTTAAGGGTAAAATTTACCAATGCTCATATCTCCAAAAGTCAGGAGAGAGTCAAATAGAATTTTTAAAAAGTCTGCAATCCTGCTATTTCTTATAAAACCACAGTGTCATTGAGTCATAGAGATGTACAGCATGGAAACAGACACTTCGGTCCAACACGTCCATGCCGACCAGATATCCTAAATTAATCTAGTCCCATTTGCCAGCACAGACCCCATATCCCTCTAAACCCTTCCTATTCATGTACCCATCCAGATGTCTTTAAAATGTTGTAATTGTACTAGCCTCCACCACTTCCTCTGGCAGCTAATTCCATACACGCACCACCCTTTGCGCGAAAAAGTTGCCCCTTATTTCCCTTTAAATCTTTCCCCTGTCACCCTAAACGTATGATCTCTAGTTCAGGACTCCCACAAGTCAGGGAAAAGACCTTGTCTATTTATCCTATCCATGCACCTCATGATTTTAAAAGCCTCTATAATGTCACCCCTCAGCATTTGATGGTCCAAAGTAAACAGCCCTAGCCAATTCAACCTCTCCCTATAACTCAAACCCTCCAACCCTGGCAACATCCTTGTAAATCTTTTCTGATCACTTTTGGGTTTGAGATGATGGAGTATCTCACTCTGGAGAGACAGGTCAGTGATTAAAATTTTCTAATGAGGCTCCATTTCTATTTTTAGGATCAATTTGAATTTAATGAATTTAGGCTTTGTTTTCCTTGGTCTTCCAACTGGAGCAGGGAAATACATTTCCAATGATGCTTATGAACTGGGAACAGCGGGAGTCCAATCTGCCAGTCTCCTCCTAAGCAAAGTTCATGCCATGAGTTACCTTCATCTCAGTTGATTAACATTCATATGATCAACAAAGATCCCATCCACCACCCAAAGTGTCCTCACCACCAGCTCCCATTTCACTTTGCCATGATCTATGTTGCCTTCCTCTCATGCTGGTCCAATGTCAGGTGAAAAATGGATTGTAAAATTCAAAGAAGGTCATTCCATTAAATTTTCTCAACCTTCACCAACCATCTCATTTTCTGATTCTCGCACACCCTCACAACCTCCAATTTCAGATAAAGTAATCTCTTTCAGCAGCAGTTCACTGAGCTCCAATGCAATTACATTCCTTATTTAAATCTGCAAAACCTGTAACCAATACCTGGTAAATTTTCATTGTAATTTTCTGCTCCATTGATCACTGATTTGACTTGATCATATTTGAGAGTAAAATCATTCAGTAGCTTTGAAGGCTGACTGCCTGTTGCCGAAAGAAATTATTGGCACTGACTTTCACGTTGATTCATCCTCGGCATTTTTGCTCTAATCTGGAGACCTACTCTGCTTTTATCTAATGGTAGTCATTCTAGTTCAGGTTGCTAGGAGGGTCATGGAGAGTTAAATATGCTGGTGAGATTCCAACAAGAGAAGCCATGGCTAAGCTGTGTAAGATACTGAGCATTTAAGTTTTGGATATTTATGCAGTACATGAATATTTGTTTCTTTTCCACAGAATCCGTGTCGATTCCTGTTCTCAAATTCACTTCACCACCAAATGTCTCATGTTCTGGGGGATCAGTGTCAATCTCCTGTGAATCTGTCTGGGGATCCCCTCCCATTTACTACAAATGGTATGAAAGCACCTCAGAGATATCTGACACCAATAAATTGGATCTACATTGTCAATCCTTCAAACAGCAAAATCATCAATATTACTGCACAGCCAGAAATCAGCAGGCAATAAAAGACAGTGAAATGGTTAAAGTATCAGTCATCAACAGATCAGTGAACAATTGCAATTATGTGGTAGAGATCAGCAGCATTGGTAAGTATTATTTTAAACAAACAGTTAAATTTTTTTAACACAAATCTAACCAAACTGGTCACTGGTTAAGTTCCTTCAGGAACTCTGCGAAGCTGCAACTGGCCAAATTCACTCTATTTGGTCTCTCAACAGTTCTGAACACAGCTACTGATTTGCATTTTCCTTGTAAAAATGAACAAAAAAAATCCCTAAAACCTGTACAAAACCTATAAAACATGATGTATTCCCATGAAACTAATATGTAACTTGATTGGCTTGATAATTATTAAGGAGGAGAAAGCGAGGACTGAAGATGTTGGAGATTAGAGTCTATAAGTGTGGTGCTGGAAAAGCACAGCCAGTCAGGTAGCATCTGAGGAGCAGGAGAATCGACATTTCGAGCATAAGCTCTTCATCAGGAATTATCTCATTCATGATGAAGAGCTTATGCTCAAAACGTTGACTCTACTGCTCCTCGGATGCTACCTGATCTGCTGTGCTTTTCCAGCACCACACTTTTCAACTCTAGATCATTATTAACCTCACCTGAGGCATGATGGCTCTTAGGTCTGACCACCACCAGCTATCTCTCTCTCTCCAATGAGAGAACTCTTAATCCAGCAGGGCTATGGCGACTTTATCTTTTTACCATTAACCAATATGTCTATATTGCAGATTGGCTGAAGATCTGATGCTTAATGAATTACAACTAATATCTAGCCCCTTTAGTTCACCCTTCTTTTGTCAATTCTTGTTGGAGAGCAGCGATTTACCAAATTTCTTCACAAAAGCGTCCTATAATATATAACTAATCCAACTGGCCTATGTTGTACATCCACAACCCATGACGGTCTAGTGTATCCTTATGACTGCAAGAAACCTCCCTTTCCTTTGGCCTGACATTAATCCCAGCTGCTCCAGTATATGTTGTAAAGTCCTATGTATTCCTTAATGGCTTCAGGGATAATCAAAAGATTGTCTATACATTAGATGCTTCTTAAACTTCATATCATTTCCAATTGAAGTGCTTGAAATAGCAACCCTTATATAATTATTCATCAATTCCAATTTCAGAAACAATTATCCACACTTGGCTGTTTTATATCGTTCATTTAGATCAGAGACCCAAGCGGAAAGAGTCAATTTTGCAATTTTGTCACAGAAGACCTGGACATGGCCTGACTGGTCAAGGCCAGTCTATAGAAGGCAAAGCTTTTAACCCAATTGGAGATTGGCATATTTCCAATACTACACATCTAGCAAATGGAAAGTGTATGCTGAAATTAGATGATAGATGCCAGCAGAAAGATTAATTATTATATTTGTAGGTCTGAGAAGGAGGGGTGGGGTCCAATTCACTGAGCGATTTACATATTGCAATTTTACTTTGTATAGAAAACTGTTGAAATCTGCTGATCATTTCAAACTGTCCTTTGAAATTTCGATAGTCCTTTCTTGGATTTTCCAACATGTTCAATTGTCTCAAAGCCCTTTCAGTATTTCAGAGCTCACTTTCATAATAGAAGCATATATCTCATAGCTTTTTGTTTTTCATACTTTCCCTTAAACATTTTTAAAACACAGTTCATTTAGATATTTTCCAAACTAGTTAATCTCACAATTATTAAGGATTAAAGAATAAAAGTAGACAGACATCAGGATCCATGCTGAGATTTTTTTCAAAAATAAAAGCACATATTGCAAGTATTATTATATTTTTGTTCACCACAATTAATATCACTTTAACCCCTTTAAGTTTTTTTCATTCATTCACAAGATGCAGGTCTCATCAGCGGGGCCAATATTTATTGCCCATCCTCAAGAGTCAATCAAATTGCTGTGGGTCTGGAGTTTCATGTAGGGGGACAGCATCCTTCCCTAAAGGGCATTAGTGAACCAGATGGGTTTTAGCTGACAATTAGCAATAGGTTCATGGTCATCAATAAAAGCTTAATTTTAGATTTTTTTATTGAACCCAAATTCTACCATCTGCTGTGGTGGGCTTTGAATCCAGATCACCAGAACATTATCTGATTCTCTGGATTACCAGTCCAGTGATAACACTACTAGACCACCATCTCCCAAACTATTAATCTATTAATAGTTTTAACTTTAAATTATGTTAAAGCATTTATATCCTTTCAAAGATAATTCCCTCATGAAAGTAAATATTAATTGTCCATTCCTAATTGCTCTCAAATACAGTGGCATGCTCAGTCATTTCAGAGAGAAGGTAACAGTCAACCACAATGCTGTGGGTCTGGAGTCCCCTGTAGACCAGGCCATTTAAGGATGTCAGTTTTCCTTCCTTAAGGACATTAGTGAACCAGGTGGCTTTTTATAACAATTGATGATAATTTCATGGTCACTGTCACTGATGCGAGCTTTATAATCCAGATTTACAAACTGAAATTAAAATTTCATCAGCTGTCATGGTAATAATGCCAACCCATACTACTCGCCTAGATCTTTGGAATACTAGCCCAGTGGTATTGCAACTATGTAACCAACTTTCCATGGCGGTAAATGTTGGGTGATCTTGTGTGGTGGATGTAAAGGCAATGAATCATGGGTGGGGTTGTGGTTGGTACCACAAAGGCATAGGAGTTATAATCAGATATGAGGAGGAGAGTGGTATGGGTTGGCATGAAGGGTGTGAAGGGTGGGTAGAGGGCATTATTTTGACATTGGGTAGTTCAGTTGGTTAGTGCGGCCTAGGAAACCATGAAGGATCAAAGGGGTGACTGGAAACATGAGATGCCATCAATTGGCATGAACAAGTCATGTGTGGGTGATGCGGCGTGAGAGCTGGAGGACTATTTATTACAAGTGGACCCAAATCCTGGAGCACAGAGATGGGTCCATTACCCAGTCCTTCATGACACCCAGCAGCCCTTGTGCCTGGCAAAGCGCCCATTCCAGAGTCAGCAGGCCTGCATCCTGTTAGTACCTGTCCCACAGAAAGAACATCCAAATATCCGAGCTTCTTTCTCTAGAGTCATGAGTCCAAATAATCCTGCAATATTACAATTCTGCCTGAAACCAGTGACCAGCACTGAGGATTTCCAATGCTGTAAGAGAAGCTATTGGCCAGATTAAACACTAAACTGATTGTCCATCCACTGCGCTCCCCAGTCAGGCAGATCTGTCAGATTCCATGGTGCTGTTCAAAGAAGATTGTGGTTTTAGAGTAAGTCTTCATCCCTCAATCCACGGCAAAAGAAAACTGACTGGTAATTTATATCATTGAGTTTTGTGAGATATTACTGTGTGCAAATTGACTTCTGACAATTCCCGTAAAACAATCACAGTGACACTTCACTTGTGAAGCAGTTTGCTTTTTCCTGGGATTGGAAAAGGCACTGTATAAATGCAAATCAGGTTGTCATTTTTGAAATAAATGATTCCCTCAAAACTCTCCTGAGACAACTATCTGAGTGGTGACTGTTCTGTAACATGGATTATAATTACTACTAGGACTTCATTGTGCCCATTGCCAGTGAGTAATGTTTCCTGTTACTATTGTAAGGCCAGAAAACTGACTCAACAAGTGAGAACTGAGCACTTTACTAAGTATTTTCTAATCAACCTGTCATTATACCCCAAAATGTGACTTGAATCACTACTACTTGGATACTATGACTGCATATAATGGCCCTTGAGAATTGTTACTATTAACTGCTGGTTCTTCAATGTGTTCATGTGACTATTATTTTAATAGCAGTATTCATTTAACAGAGAAAAGCCAGACAAATATGTATTAAATGCTTGATCACTAACATTGACAGCAATTATTCCTGGTCTACCATTTCCCTGTCTGTTCAATGACAGGACTGTGAATACTTATCTCCACAACTGTATATTTCCTGGTGGTAGCAAAGCCCAGTTCTTTGACTGAAAGTTTCATTTAATTTATACAGGGCAATGAAATAGATCATAGCCACCAACCTGAACCCTTTGACTGGCACAATAGTAACTCTCCACTCTCAGAGACAGAAAGTTATTAGAAATGTTTGAGAAAAATGAGTGATTGCCAGGTATTTGCATCTCCTCATGCAACCACACGGGGAAAATTTCACAGGAATTAAATCATCCAAATCCATTGTATCAGCCGTGCGTATAGCAGAGATTTCTTGTTTTAAAGGTGAAATCTTAAAGGGGTCTCGACAGGGCAGATGTGGAGGGATGTGTCTTCATGTGAAATAATCTAGAACTTGGTGTCATTAGAAAAATCAGAGGTGACTCACTTAAACCACAGATAAGGTGAATTTGTTTTCTCTCTGTGGGACATGAGAGGTTAAAACTCTCTTCCTAGGAAAATAATGGAAGCAGAGTCCTTTAACATTTTTGAGACAGGGTAGATTGATTCTTGCTAAGCAAAGGAACAAAACGTTACCAAGGGAAAGTGAAAATATAGATTTGAAGTTATAATGAGAGCAACCATGATCTTATTCAATTGGAGAGCAGGCTTAAGGAACTGAATATTTAGATTAGAGTGGTGCTGGAAAAGCACAGCAGTTCAGGCAGCATCCAAGGAGCAGTAAAATCGATGTTTCGGGCAAAAGCCCTTCATCAGGAATATAGGCAGAGTGCCTGAAGGGTGGAAAGATAAATGAGAGGAGGGTGGGGGTGGGGAGAAAGTAGCAAAGAGTACAATAGGTGACTGGGGGAGGGGATGAAGGTGATAGGTCAGGGAGGAGGATGGAGTGGATAAGTGGAAAAGAAGATAGGCAGGTAAGACAAGTCATGGGGACAGTGCTGAGCTGGAAGTTTGGAGCTGGGGGAATGGGAAATGAGGAAACTGGTAAAGTCCACATTGATGCCCTGGGGTTGAAGTGTTCCAAGGCGGAAGATGAGGCGATCTTCCTCCAGGTGTCGGGTGGTGAGGGAGTGGCGGTGAAGGAGGCCCAGGACCTCCATGTCCTGGGCTGAGCGGGAGGGGGAGTTGAAATGTTGGGCCACAGGGCAGTGTGGTTGATTGGTGCAGGTGTCCCAGAGATGTTCCCTAAAGTGCTCTGCTAGGAGGCGTCCAGTCTCCTCAATGTAGAGGAGATTGCATCGGGAGCAACGGATACAATGAATGATATTGGTGGATGTGCAAGTAAAACTTTGATGGATGTGGAAGGCTCCTTTGGGGCCTTGGATGGAGGTGAGGGAGGAGGTGTGGGCGCAGGTCATCTCTCCATCTCCATTAATGACGACACCTTAAATTTACCTGGACCATCTCTGACACCTCCCTCCCCTTCCTGGACCTCTCCATCTCCATTAATGATGACTGACTTGACACCAACATTTTTTACAAACTCACCGACTCCCACAGCTACCTGTATTACACCTCTTCCCACCCTACCTCCTGCAAAAATGCCATCTCCTATTCCCAATTCCTCCGCCTCCGCCGTATCTGCTCCCAGGAGGACCAGTTCCACCACAGAACACACCAGATGGCCTCCTTCTTTAGAGACCGCAATTTCCCATCCCACGTGGTTAAAGATGCCCTCCAACGCATCTCGTCCACATCCTGCACCTCCGCCCTCAGACCCCACCCCTCCAACCGTAACAAGGACTGAACCCCCCAGGTGCTCACCTTCCATCCTACAAACCTTTGCATAAACCAAATCATCCGCCGACATTTCCGCCACCTCCAAACGGACCCCACCACCCGGGATATAATTCCCTCTCCACCCCTTTCCGCCTTCCGCAAAGACCGTTCCCTTCGTGACTACCTGGTCAAGCCCACGCCCCCAACAACCCACCCTCCTGTCCTGGCACCTTCCCCTGCCACTGCAGGAATTGCAAAACCTGCACCCACACCTCCTCCCTCACCTCCTCCCTCACCTCCATCCAAAGCCCTAAAGGAGCCTTCCACATCCATCAAAGTTTTACCTGCACATCCACCAATATCATTTATTGTATCCGTTGCTCCCAAAGTGGTCTCCTCTACATTGGGAAGACTGGACGCCTCCTAGCAGAGTGCTTTAGGGAACATCTCTGGGATGCCCACGTCAATCAACCACACCGCCCTGTGGCCCAACATTTCAACTCTCCCTCCCACTCTGCCGAGGACATGCAGATCCTGGGCCTCCTTCACCGCCACTCCCTCACCACCCGACACCTGGAGGAAGAATGCCTCATCTTCCGCCTCAGAACACTTCAACCCCAGGGCATCAATGTGGACTTCAACAGTTTCCTCATTTCCCCTTTCCCCACCTCACCCTAGTTCCAAACTTCCAGCTCAGCACTGTCCCCAT
>NC_057735.1:7559685-7586941 GCF_004010195.1 Chiloscyllium plagiosum
TCAGGCTCTCTGCCTTTATTCCTGATGAAGGGCTTTTGCCCGAAACATCGATTTTGCTGCTCGTCGGATGCTGCCTGAATTGCTGTGCTCTTCCAGCACCACTGATCCAGAATCTGGTTTCCAGCATCTGCAGGCATTGTTTTTACCTCACCTCCAACCTACTCTTGTGGTGATATTTGCTTGCCAAGTTGACCTTCGTTATCTGATCTGGAATGACATTGACATGGTAGTTGTATTTCTGCTGGTCGAAAGGAGGAATTGGGCAATGTTCTTACACATCTTTGTTGTATTACCGATGACAGACGGCTTGCAGCATTGATCTAATTTCCACATTATTAGCCTGAGCTGTTGGCAATAAGCAGAAGGAATTGTAAATGTGATGTATACAACAAATAACTGAGTCTTTCACATTACAATGGAGATAAGGTGAGAACGCTAAATAAATGTAAAAAAGGGTATTGGAAGCACAAGAGTTAAGTACACACCGACAGAGAAATAGACGCATTTATAGTTTGGTGTGGAATTCTTTACAATTCAATTCCACAGCTGAATATAAACGGACCTGCTCAGCCACAGTAGCCAACTGACCTTAGAGAAACAAAGATTACCGGAAGAATTCATTCAGATTTCTAGCACACACACACACTATTTATTTTTAGCAGGAAATTATTAAGGAAGCTTTCAAAAATGTTGGGCTGGATCCCGTTACTGCAGGTTGGCTGAAAGGAGTTATCCTGATTCATTTAAGATGGAGGCTTTTTGCTGACTTGTTACTTGCTCCCAACAGAATGATTTTCACTTCTACCTTCAAATGTAGGGGTGCCAAATGAATGTTCTTCAGATATGACTTTCACAGCATGTATCAGTCCCACACAACTCAACAAAAAATTACCACATGAAGTCCCCTGTTGCAGTTGAGTTTTCTAACTCCTTTTCTTATGTATTGCTGGAAGGGGAAACCACAAATATGTGTTCCATCCAGTACTGCTTCATGTCCAAAATGTGGGATAGAACTCATAGGAGCTGCTTTTTGCTGAAGTGGTAATTAATCTCCATTATCTTTGCAACTACATGTGATCATTGTTCAGGTTTTGCACTGTCTCTCTTCATTTGAAGTGTCTCTGTCTGAAGTTTCTTGATACCCACAAGTTGTTACATTTAGGACTGAACATAATCTACACAGGAATTTTCCAGAGAGAAAGTAAATTTTGTTCTTAGAATTTACATTCCCACATGTCTTTGGCTTATATGCCCACTCTTTTTATTTTTTGAACAAAGAAACTTGTCTGAACTAAAATTTCAATATGTCCATATAAGTAATTTGGGGCGATGATCAGTTGCCATGAGACAGTACATGTGTTTTTTTTTTAAAACAAAGCACCAATTCCTTAAATACGAACTGTTGCATATCCTCTAATCAAACTTTTCAATGCAAATTTCCAATCCACCACTGCCAACATCCTCCTCATAATTTCATAATTGCTCTGATATAAATACAGTACCCTAGTTTCAGATGAACTATATCTTATTTAAACTTAATGTAAAATTGGATCATAGTATGGTCACTATTCCCTAATTAGTTTTACAACAAGATTATTAACTAACATACTCAAAAACACACTTGACCTCATCCTCACCAATCTGCATGCTGCATGACAGTATCAGTAAGAGTAACCACCGCACAGACCTGTGGAAATAAAGGACCACCTTCACACTGAAAATACCCTCCAGCACAAGCACCCGTGCTAAATGGGACAGACTTCAAGCAGATCTGGCAATTCAAAATCAAGTATCCATTTAGCACTGTTGACCATCAATAGCAGCATAATTGTACTCTAGCGCAATCTGTAACCTCATAGCCCAGCATATTCCCTACTCAACCATTAGCCTTAAGCTAGGGAATCAATCCTCATTCAATGAAGAGTGCAGAAGAAAATATTAACAGCAGCACCAGGCATACCTACAAATGAAGTGTCAACCTGTGAAGCTACCAAAAAGTACGACTTGCATGCCAAACGGCATAAACAGTAAGTGATAGGCAAAGCTAATTGATCCCACAATCAATGGGTCATACATAAGCTCTGCTGTCCTTCCATACTCAATAATGAATGTTGTTGGACAATTAAAAACTTACTGGACCAGGAGGTTCCACAAATATCCCCATTCTCAATGGTGGAAGAGCCTAACATATCCACGCAAAAGATAAGGCTAAAGCATTCACAGCAATTTTTAGCTATAAGCACAAAGTGGATGATTTATTTGAGCCTCCTCTAATAGACCCAGCATCACAGATACCACTCTTCAGCCAATTCAATTCACTCCATGTGAAAATGGTTGGAGGCACTGAATATGGCAAAAGCTATAGGCCCTGATAATATTCTGGCCATAGTACTGAAGACTTGTGCTCCAAAACCTGCCAATTCCCCCAATCCAAGCTGTTCCAGTACAGTTACAACACTGGCATCTACCAGCAACATAGAAAATTGCCCATGTATGTCCTGTACATAAAAAGCAGGATAAATCCAACCCAGCCAGTTAGCGCCCCATGAGTTTACTCTTAATCATAAGTAAAGTGGTTGAAAGTTCCATCAATAGTCCTATCAAGCAGCATCTGCTCAGCAATAACCTGCTCAATGATACCCAGCTGGTTCTGCCAGGGCCACTCAGCTCCTGACCACATTGCAGCCTTGCTTCAAATACAGAGAAAAGAGCTAAATTCCAGAGGTTAGGTGACAATGACAGCCCTTGACACCAAGGTCGCTTTGATCAAGTGTGGCTTCAAGGGGCCCTTGCAAAACTGGAATCAATGAGTATCAGGGGCAAACTCTCCATTGATTGGAGTTATACTTGGCACAGAGGAAGATGGTTGTGGTTGGTGGGGATCAATAATCTCAGCCCCAAGATATCTCCGCAGGAGTTCCTCAGGGTAGTGTCCTGGCCCAACCATCATTAGCTGCTTCAATAATGACCCTCATTCCACAGTAAGGTCAGAAGTGGGGATGTTCGCTGATGACTGCACATTGTTAAGCACCATTTGCGATTTCTCAGATACTGAAACAATTCATGTTCAAATGTAACAATACCTGGACTAAATAGAGTCCTGGGCTGACAAGTGGCAAGTAACATTCATGCCACACAAATGCCAGACAATGACAATCTCCAATAAGAGACAATCTAACCATCATCACTTGACATTCAATATCACTGAATTCCTTAGTATTAACATCCTGGAGGTTAACAGTGACCAGAAACTAAACTGGATTTACCACTCAGGCGACTGACTGTGTGGAGTTTGCACGTTCTCCCCGTGTCTGCGTGGGTTTCCTCCGGGTGCTCCGGTTTCCTCCTACAGTCCAAAGATGTGCAGGTCAGGTGAATTGGCAATGCTAAATTGCCCGTAGTGTTAGGTAAAGGGGTAAATGTAGGGGAATGGGTGGGTTGTGCTTCGGCGGGTCGGTGTGGACTTGTTGGGCCGTAATCTAATATAACTGTAAGTAATCTAATATAAATGTAAATATATATATACCATGCATTGGCTACAAGAGCAGATGAGAAGTTAGGAATACTGCAGCGAGAAACTCACCTCCTGACTCCCCAAAGCCTGTCCACCATCTAAAATGTATAAGGCACAAGTCAGGATTGTAAAGGAATACTCTCCACTTGACTGAATAAGTGCAGCTCCAAAACATTCAAGAATCTTGACACTGTCCAGGACAAAGCAGCCCACTTGACTGACATCGCATCACCAGGCATCTGAGCAATTTGGGGTGCTACAAGCTTGACTCTTTCGACATTCCTTTGATAAACCATGACCTCATCAGTATCCAATGTGGAAAAGTGGTTAGTTGAGTGGGAGGCTGAAGGAACTCATCTTTCACGTGCCTGATCTTTCTGGATTATCTAGCAATCACCCATTCCTCCTCAGTCTTTCTGGTCTTAATCTGCGGTGTATCTGCTTTGTTAAACATCCTATGCACAGAGTTAATGGCTTCACTGATTCACTACAGCAACGTTAAGTGTTGCTTAAATTTCAAAACCCAGAGCTAAATTTCTGCAACTGAAAACACTGTCCCTACATGAAACAAGCACAGCTCCGTGCATGACACCAGATGGGAATTTCACACAGCTGAACTGTCCTGCCATGTCTTCAGGCTAACCTCAGAATAGTTACTTTGAAATGGAGATGAAGAAAGCAAAAAATAAAGCAACTCACCAATCAGCTCCAATTGATCTACGTCTTTGCAAACAGACACTCAAACTGAATACTCAGCAATCAATCAGCTTTCCCATGATACCACTGTTTGATTTTTGTTTTAAACTCAGTGTTCTGGAAGCTGTAGTGGCAACAGCTCCCTCTCCTAGGCAAATCCAATGATAGTGTGTTTACTTTCTGTGATTGATTCCAGGGGCATGTTATTTAAGTTGACAGTTGAGAACAGCACTGGGAGCACTGTTGAGGTTACCAGAAGGGCCAACTCGGGGCTGTGATGTTGAACCCAGGTCTCTAGGTGTCCTCTCAATGGATTTAACATATCCCACAGCAATATCTGATGAAATGTAAGGGAGACATTCCTGGAAACATGGCCAAGATGTATTCTTTAACCAACACCAGTGATTCAAAACAAAATCTGGTTATTAACACACACCTATTTTTGGGATCATACTGTGTGCAAATTGGATGGCATGACTTGTATATTCTAACAGTACCCACATTCCAAAATTACTTCATTGCTTGCAAAGTAATGTCCTAAAGTTAAACTTAAATGACCTCTATAAATATAAATATTATTTCTTTAAACGGATGTCCAAAAATCAATGGAGAACCAACATTGACCCTTGACTATTCTTTATATCACAGACTGGTTTTCATTATAGTCGGTGTGCTGGGGGCGTTTCTTATTGTTTTTGCAGTTTCTCTGCTTTGGTACATGAAGAAAATGAACAAGGGTGAGTTTCTCTTTCTCTTTCTCTTTGATCATTTCATTACATGTCAATAGTACAATACAACAAATACATTGCTTATTATAAAACACCCACAACTGCAATATACTGCACATTCTAGTCAATATTTTAGATGTGATAGACTAAGACATTCATGTTGCCAGTTAAAAGCTAATATTGCCCTGAACTGTGCAGAAACCTGTATTTAACATGGGTTTTGAATAATAGAGAAATGACATGAAGTGATTTTGGTAAGAGTGAGATTTTTGCCAGAAGAGTCATATCAAACTCAAAACATTAACCTTGTTTCTCTCTCCAGTGATGCTGCCAGACCTGCAGAGTTTCTCCAGCATTTTCTTTTTTGATCCTCCAGTTTGATGTGAATGGCAGAGTGGTGACTATACCAGGCCTATGAGATTACAGGTTGCGATAGAATGCAATGCCACTCCAGGTGAAAGCACAGATCATTCATCGAATCCCAGTTTTAAGTTCTGTTTGAAATCTATCCCATTTAGCAGGGTTAGTGCCACAGAAGGTGGCACGGTGACTCAGTGGTTAGCACTGCTGCCTCACAGCACCAGGGTCCCAGGTTCGATTCCAGCCTCGGGTGACTGTCTGTGTGGAGTTTGCACATTCTCCCCATGTCTGCATGGGTTTCCTCTGGGTGCTCCAGTTTCCTCCCATTGGCCATGCTAAATTGCCCTTGGTGCTAGGTGCATTAGTTACAGGGAAATGGGTCTGGGTGGGTTACTCTTCAGAGGATAGGTGTGGACGGTTGGGCTGAAGGGCTTGTTTCCACACTGTAGGAAATCTAATCTAAACACAAAGGGGATTATCTGCAAAGTGAAGTCACATGGAGAGCAGACCAAGTAATGACAGAGGTAAAAACAGGACTGCAGATGCTGGAAACCAGAGTCTAGATTAGAGTGGTGCTGGAAAAGCACAGCAGGTCAGGCAACATCCAAGGACAGAATACAATTCCCCAAAGGTGAATTAGTGAACCAGATGCTTAGTTATAAGCGACAATCAATGACAGTTGCTTCAATTTTGGATTAATTGAGATTTAATTCCAATGTTTGCTTGGTAGGACTTGAACTTATAGTTCCAAAACATTAGGCTGATCACATGAATTACTACTTTAGTGACATTACCACAACACCACTGCAGACATGTGATGGTGCAATTGAAAGTAATGAGCCAAATTTCTTTAATTTGACCCAATCATATTATGCATCAGTAAAATACAGGATTAACATTTTCTCTTTAAGAAAATTTGCATACAAGCCATATATTGAGAGTGTGGTGCTGGTGAGGAGCAGGAGAATCAACATTTCAGGCATAAGCCCTTCATCAGGAATTCCTCGGCTTGCACCTGAAACAGCGATTCACCTGCTCCTCAGATGCTGCCTGACTTGCTGTGCTTTTCCAGCATTACACTCTCGACTCTGATTTCCAGTATCTGCAGTCCCCACATTCTCCATGGAATAATCCATAATGGAATGTGTATTCAAGCAGTTATTAGATTATC
Organism: Chiloscyllium plagiosum; assembly: GCF_004010195.1. Classification (NCBI taxonomy): domain Eukaryota; kingdom Metazoa; phylum Chordata; class Chondrichthyes; order Orectolobiformes; family Hemiscylliidae; genus Chiloscyllium; species Chiloscyllium plagiosum. The sequence continues at coordinate 7,566,155 of NC_057735.1, forward strand.
TGTAATTTATAAAAAAATGCAGTCTAATTTATTTTAGCTTTTCAGTCATTTGTGATTGAGAAATTGCTCTGCTTAAGTACAAACCCATCCTTCCCCAAGACATGCGAGGTGAAATCTTTAGGTGAGTAATCTTTCAGGATAAATGCATGTGGTATGTTAGTCAAATTCCTCTCAGTAATATCTTAAGGGAAACATGAATGGAATGAGTCATTGGTGGCCTTATATTCATACAAGCATGAAGTTGCTGACAGCACCATAACTAGGTAAAAACAATGACTGCAGATGCTGGAAACCAGATTCTGGATCAGTGGTGCTGGAAGAGCTTTTGCGTCGATTTTGCTGCTCGTCGGATGCTGCCTGAATTGCTGCGCTCTTCCAGCACCACTGATCCAGCACCGTAACTACACATGTAAAAAAGAGTGTGCATCAAAGGATTCTCCTTGTGACAACTCTGACAAAGTTAGATTTTGAGTAAAATATTAAGTCACATTTGTAGACAAAATTTTGTACAACAGAAATCCAGATGTGTTTAGGATTGACATCTGAAGTTAAATCTAGATATGAAGCACAAAAGACTGTCCTAAAGAACACATCATGCTGGCTGGATGTGTGAGGGAGAGCAATGGCAGCAACACAAGTTTATAAACCTGTTAAAAGTCATTATTTATCATTTATCACCTATTTTTCCCTTGCATTTTTAAAAAGAAATAATTAATCCTGATGCAGCTGTAGTTTATGGTGAAGAGGTAGTGTAAACAGTTTCTCAGCTTAGATGCAGAAATAACAGTAGCATTTGTCAACTGGAACCTGTTTCACAACTCTTCACTTCCAATAAGAAAATAATGTCAGTAAAATTCCTGTGGAATCCACCTCCTAACTTTGTCATTAGGAGACAGGTTTTTAATACTATTGATTCATTAAAACTGCTCCTGGTATTTTCATGAAAATTGTACACACTTATGGTCATTCTTGTGCAAACTGAACATCAACGAACAAAATTGTTGCATGTTTTTTCTTCTATGTTGCATCACATTTGCTTCCTTTTCCTTTCTCATTTAAAAGATTTTTTTAAACGTGAATCATACGGACTAAAATTCTGGGGAATGAATGATTTCTTCTGGTTGAGGTTGATGGGCCATCAACTTAAAATAATGAGCAGAAGAATGATGAGAAATGTTAGGAGAAGGTATTATCACAAAGAATGGCTAAGAACATTACATTTTTTTAGGAAAATTCAGATAATGACTTGAAGTGGAGGAAGATAAAGATCATTGAAGAGGAATAAAAGGTATTCATATTCATATGGCCCATAAAGTGCTGTCATCAGCAACTGTGGTTCTCCAAGCCAAATATGGCTCATAAACCAACAAAAGAGATGCATTTTCCACTGATGAAGTAGTTCCAGAGGTGGCTCTGCTGATCTCTCTTACTGATCTCTCCCAGATTCTCATTGTAAATCACTATTTCTGGTCAAGATGATGGTTGAGCAATTACCATGTCCGTCATACCTTTAAAAGTGAACAGTCATAATTGATTGGGATTGATTGTGCACACATAATTTGTATATAAATATCTTCCACACTTTTATACAGTAAGTCTATTTTAAGTTGAGAACAGTCTCCTTTTCAGTCATGAGTTCATGAGTTCTGCTTTCTCTAGTTGTTAGAGACTTGTTTAAAATAGACTGTGCAGACAAAGAGTCATCATGCACCCTTTTGTTGAGTAAACAGACTTTGTTTGCTTAATTGTTGTATAAATAGATCTGGTTTACTGTCGTAAAAATTAATTCTGCCTGTTGCCAACACACCCAGTCATTGGCAACAGGTAGGGCCCACCTTTACTCTGTAGAAGTGAATGACATTTGAATTAAAATTAGGTGCTGATTTCTCCCTGTAGTAAATTATTTGGTTTCTCTTTTACTGGCATGATAGAACAAGTGGTCCTTGTCAATACAGACAAAGGAGTGACATGGTGGCTCAGTGGTTAGCACTGCTACTTCACAGTGTTAGAGACCCAGATTTGATTCTGGCCTTAGGTGACTGTCTGTATGGAGTTTGCACATTCTCCCTGTGCCCGATTGGGTTTCCTCCCACAGTCCAAAATATCTGCATACTAGGTGGATTGGCCGTAGGAAATGTTGGGATGAGACTGGGTTGGTTACTGTGGACTCAAGGGGTTGCTTTCACACTGTAGAGACTCGATGTAGAATTGAGGGATCTTTGAGTTGCAAAACCCCAAACAAATATTGGGTAGAGGGACAGGGTTTAATTTTCACTTTCACATCTTGAACAATGTGCTGACAGAGCACTTGGTAGGAATCAATGGGATAGAAACTGAATGGATTATACAACAGATGGTGACCTACTCTATGAGATAGTGAATGAAGATAGCACTCAGAAAGAGTGGAGGCAATGTAAAATGACCAAGAGCAGTATTTTTCTCCATATAGTGTGATGAAGGTTCAAAATATATCATTGTTATTTTGAAACATGGGTTCTAAAATAGAGGAAAGAAATGGATCTTAGTTTTCAGACCATGAAAGATTGTTTCTCAGAAGTCAGAAAGTAATTTTGCATGAGTTAAAATAAATTTCTAAGAAATCATGTGATTTAGATAAATGAAAAGCAAACCACCCGAAGAGTTTTACAACCAGGAGAGATAAGTAAGTAAATCTGAGGCAGGTTCATTCAGACAGAAATCATTCAGAGAGAAGAGATCCTTTACAGCAGATACGCTGTCATCAGCAGTCCAACCTGTCAGGCCTGAAGAAAGCTGAAAGAATGTCAGAAATAGAAGGCTGTTGAGGTGTCAGAGGGGCATCGTGCAAGGCTGTTGAAGACTTGAGTTTAAGAAACGTATGTTCTGCAGTAAATAAGCTGAGTTGTCAAAATGTTTAAAGGTCTCAGGAAGAGACATTAACTAAAGAAAATGGCATATGGTGAATGCAAAAACCTTTCCATTGTGGGTGGCACGGTGGCACAGTGGTTAGCACTGCTGCCTCACAGCGCCAGAGACCCGGGTTCAATTCCCGACTCAGGCTTGGGCCGAAGGGCCTGTTTCCACACTGTAATGTAATGTAATGTAATAACAGCTCCACCACCTGAACAATAAGCTTTACAATGGAAAGAGGGGTCACTCTTCATTGAGGTTCAGATTCTATAAGGTTGTTGTTGTTGTGGTAAAAAGGGTTGAATTGATTTTCTGATATTTGTAAAGAAACCATTTCAAATAGATCTTGAATAGTTTATACGGTGCGTGCTTTGGTTTTGCGTACTAAATAGTGATTTTTGTTTGTGGTCTCCCAGCTATAGGAAAGATGTTGCAAAACTTGAAAGGGTTCAAAAAAGATTTAGAAGGATGTTGCCAGGATTGGAGGGTTTGAGCATAAGGGAGAGGCTGAATATGCTGAGGCTATTTTCTCAGGAGGATCAGGGGCTGAGGGGCGGCCTTACAGAGGTTTATAAGTTCATGAATGACACAGATAGAGTGACCAGCCAAGGTCTTTTCCCCAGGGTTGGGGAATACAAAACCAGAGGGCATACGCTTAAGGTTACAAAATGTAAAAGGCACCCAGATGGGTAAATGAATAGGAAGCGTTTAGACAGATCTGGGCCAAATGCTGGCAAATGGGGCTAGAATAACTTAGGATATAAACAAGTTAGACCGAAGGATGTGTTTACATGCTGTATATGTCTATGACTCTATGAGTCCACATTGGCGACCTCCTGTAAATATATTCAGTGACTGGCCTCCATGGTAAACAAAAAGTAAAATAAAATCTATGGCTCATCAAAGCTGGCTCTCACTCTGGGATCTTACTTGTCCAATATTACCATCAACTATGATTGCAATAATAGGAAAATCATGTATACAATACAGATGAAGTTCACCTGAATATAAATCAATGTAAGGTTATGCACACCACAAAACATGCTCACTTTAGAAATGTTACCCTGATTAACTATTCCTGCCACAGCTCTTTCAACAATAACTTTGTAATCTTTCAGGGAATTGCTGCATTATATGTAGTCGAAGAGATCAGAATGCAGATGATAATCAGGTAAGAATATTAATTCTGAGTTCTCTGAATAGTATTTTGAAATTTGCAGAACTAGCTAATCGACATTTTGTACAATCCAGAAACCAGCCAGTCAGCTGATGCAATCAATCCTTTCTCTCTCATGTGCATATCTAGCTTTACCCAAAGGTAACCATACTAATTGCTTCAACCAATCCTTTGAAGAGAAGGATTTCAGGAGAAGCTTCTTTACCCAGAGAGTGATCGGAATGTAGAAATCTCTACTAAAGGGACAGTCTGTAAAAATCCCATAAATCCATTTGAGGGGAAGATAGATTGGCTCATAAGGACAAATGAATAAAAAGATATGTTACTGAGGTTAAGAGGATTGGGAGAAGGTTCTCAAGAATAGCATAAACTAGTTGGAATGTTTCTGTGCTGTAAAAATTTTCAAAACTTTACAAACTTATAATATTAAAACAAATATATTTGCCCTCATAATGCTACAAATCTATGGTGAAGTTACTCAGAAATAAATTGGATTGTGTGTATTTTTATAATGCAGCAACTGGCAGCAACAGAAGAGAGCAACATATATGCCAATGTAAGAGTCGCAGAAAGTAGCTCATCTGAAACACGCAGTGATGGAAATGTCCAGTTCAATAAGAATGAAAATGGAATCAATTACGCAACAGTACAGTTTCAAAAGAAATCATCAGCACGGACAGGTGAGATGGAAAAGGACATGATTAACAACACAAACAGTGTCACCTACAGTGAAATCAATACTTCAAGGAAGTCCCCAGAGAACATTGGATAAACTTCATCTTTCATAATCTGCAAGATTCTCAAAAGGAAATTTATGTAATATTACTCATGAGGGAAACCATTTATTATAAGTGATTCTCATCACTCCTTAGACTATAAAAACGAAAGAGCGGAAGTAGGCCATTCAGCCTATTGAGTCTGGTCCACCAATCAATGAGCTCATGGCTGATCTGAAAATCCTCAACTCCACCTTGTTGCCTTATCCCCATGATCATTGAGACCCTCACTGACTACAAATCTGTCTATCTCAGCTTAAAGTATACTTAATGACCCAGCCTCAGCAGGCCTATGCAGTAAAGAATTCCACTGATTCACTTTCTTCTGAAAGAAAAGAATCCTCCTCATCTCTGTCTTAAATGGACAACTCCTTACTCTGAGGTTATCCCCTCTGATCCTAGATTATATAACAGGGAAAATAAACTCTCTGTATCTAATCTACCAAGCTCTCTCGAACTCATATTTTCAACAAAATTTTCTCTCCTCCTTCTGAACTCCAATGAGTACAAATCCAATCTACTCCACCTCTCTTCATAATAAAATCACTTCATATCCAAAATCAACCTAAAGAACTGCCTCCAATGTCAGTACATTTCAATCTGAGACTGGTACAGGTGGAAAAGGGAGCAAGTCAAACAGTCAGGGCAGGAAGGAATAAATCAGCAAACAAGATAGGACTGATCAATTAAACTGTATTCACTTCAATGCAAGAGACCTAATGGGGAAGGCAGATGAACTCAGGGCATCGTTAGGAACACGGGACTAGGATATCAAAACAATTACAGAAACATGGCTCAGGGATGGACAGGACTGGCAGCTTAATGTACCTGGATATAAAATGCTACAGGAAGGATAAAAGAGGGGGGGAGGGATGGTAAGAGAGGAGGGGGAGTGGCATTTTGATAAGGGACAGCATAACTGCTGTTCTTAGGGACGATATTCCTGCGAATACATCAGGGATGTTATTTGCGTGGAACTGAGAAATAATAAAGGGATGATCACATTATTGGGATTGTATTATAGACCTCCTAATACTCAGTGGGAAATTGAGAAACAAATTTGTAAGGAGATTTCAGTTATCAGTTAGAATAATAGGGTGGTTATGGATGGAGATTTTTTAACTTGCCAAACATAGACTGGACTACCATAGTGTTAAGAGTTTAGATGGAGAAGAATTTGTTAAGTGTGTACCAGCAAATTTTCTGATTCATATGTGGATGTTCCTCCAAGAGAAGAAGCAAAACTTGACCTAATCTGGGAAATAAGGCAGGGCAAGTGACTAGGGTGTCAGTGGGGGAGCACTTTGGGGCCAGCGACCATAATTCTATTAGTTTTAAAATAATGATGGAAAAGGATAGATGAGATCTAAAGGTTGAAGTTCTGATTAGGAGAAAGGTTAATTTTGACGATATTTGACAAGAACTTTCAAAAGCTGACTGGAGACAGATGTTCGCAGGTAAAGGGATGGCTGGAAAATGGGAAGCCTTCAAAAATGAGATAACGAGAGCCCAGAGTAAGTATATCCCTGTTAGGGTGAAAGGAAAGGCTAGGATGTGTAGGGAATGCTAGATGACGAGAGAAATTGCCGTTTTGGTTAAGAAAAAGAAGGAAGTATATGTCAGGCATAGACAGGAGAGATCGAGTGAACCCTTAGAAGAGTGTAAAGGCAGTAGGAGTATACTTAAGAGGGAAATGAGGAGGGCAAAAAGGGGACATGAGATAGCTTCGGAAAATAGGGTTAAGGAGAATCCAAAGGCTTTTTATAAATACATTAGGGACAAAAGGAAGAGAATAGGACCCCTCAAAGATCAGCAAGGCAGCCTAAGTGTGGAGCTGCAGGAGCTGGGGGAGATACTAAATCAGTGTCTTGTGTCAGTGTTTACTGTGGAGAAGGACATGGAAGATATAGAATGTAGGGAAATAGATGGTGACATCTTTGAAAATGTCTATATTATAGAGGAGGAGGTGCTGGATGTCGTGAAGCAGATAAAAATGTATAAATCCCCAGGACCTGATCAGGTGTACACTAGAACTTTGTGGGAAGCTAGGTAAGTGATTATTGGGCCCCTTGCTGAGATATTTGTGTCATCGATAGTCACTGTTGAGGTGCCAGAAGACTAAAGGTTGGCTAACGCGATGCCACTATTTAAGAAAGGTGGTAAGGAAATGCCAAGGAATTATAGATCAGTGAGCCTGACATCGGTGGTGAGCAAGTTGTAGGAGGAAATCCTGAGGGGCAGGATTTAAATGCATTTGGAAAGGCAAGGACTGCTAAGGGATAGTCAGCATGGCTTTGTGCGTGGGAAGTCATGTCTCACCAACTTGATGAGTTTTGTGAAGAAGTAACAAAGAGGATTGGTGAGGGCAGAGTGGTGAATGTGATCTATATTAACTTCAGTAAGCCGTTCAACAAGGTTCCTCATGGGAGACTGGTTAGCAAGGTTAGATTTCATGGAACACAAGGTGAACTAGCCATTTGAATACAGAACTGGCTCAAAGGTAGAAGGTGGTGGTGGAGGGTTGCTTTTCATGTGACTAGTGGAGTGCCACAAGGATTGGTGCTGGGTCCACAACTTTTTGTCATTTATATAAATGATTTGGATGTGAACATATGAAATACAGTTAGTAAGTTTGCAGATTACACCAATATTGGAGGTGTAGTGGACAGTGAAGAAGGTTACCTCAGAGCACAATGGGATCTTGATCAGATGGGCCAATGGGCTGGGGAGTGAGTGATGGAGTTTAATTTAGATAAATGTGTGGTACTGCATTTTGGAAAAAACAAATCAGATGAGGACTTATACACTTAATGGTCACGTTCTAGGTAGTGTTACTGAATAAAGAGACTTGGAGTGCAGGTTCATAGCTCCTTGAAAGTGGAGTCGCAAGTTGATAGGATAGTGAAGAAGGCATTTGGTATGCTTCCCTTTATTGAGTATCAGAGTTGGGAGGTCATGTTACAGCTGTACAGGACATTGGTTAGGCCACTTTTGGAATATTGCTTGTAATTCAGGTCTCCTTCCTATCAGAAGGATGTTGTGAAACTTAAAAGAGTTCAGAACATACTTACAAGGACGTTGCCAGGTTTGGAGGACTTGAGCTATAGGGAGAGCTGAATAAGATAGGGCTCGCAAAGTTTGTGAAGGTTTGTAGCTCAGGTTGAGGTTTAGGGTGTAGGTTTGCTCGCTGAGCTGTAGGTTTGATATCCAGATGTTTCATTACCTGGCTAGGTAACATTATCAGTGGCGACTTCCAAGTGAAGCGAAGCTGTTATCTCCTGCTTTCTATTTATATTTTTCTCCTGGATGGGGTTCCTGGGGTTTGTGGTGAGACAGGGCTGTTTTCCCTGGAGCGTCGCAGGCTGAGGGGTGACCTTATAGAGACTTATAAAATCACAAGGAGCATGGATAGGATAAATAGACAAAGTCTTTTTCCTGAAGTGGGGTAGTCCAGCACTAGATGGCTTAGGTTTAGGGTGAGAGGGGAAAGATATAAAAGGGAGCAAAGAGGCAACTTTTTCACACAGAGGGTGGTGTTTGTTGGAATGAGCTGCCAGAGAGAGTGGTGGAGGCTAGTACAATTACAACACTCAAAAGGCACCTGGGTGGGAATATGAAAAGGAAGGGCCAATGGGACTAGATTAGGTTAGGATATCTGGTCGGCACAGACAAGTTGGACCAAAGGATCTGTTTCCGTGCTGTACATCTCTATGACTCTAAATGTTTGATAATGTGTCGTGCAGTAAACTCATGATAAAGTGGAGTCTGTGGGAAAGTAGCTAAATGGATAGAGAGGAATATTTCCACCTGTGGAAGAATGCAAATCTAAGGATGATCAATATCGTGCATTTATTAATAAATCTCACAGAAAAATAGGAAAAAGAATTCCTTAATCAGAATATAAACCACAGCAAATGATTAAGGCAAAAATTCTTATCTGAAAATTAGATTAGCAAATAAAAGGAAATAGAAAGATATGCAGAAAGGCTGAGATCAAGTAGATAGCATAGAAGGAACACTCCTGTTATATAATCAGTACAGACTAGTTGTTTATTCCATGTAATTCTATGCATATTCTAGTCAGTGCTCTCAATAAGAGCTGTTCAAATCATTGCTGTTGTAAAATTCTTGTCTCAGTTAAGACAGCCTCCATCAGTCCTAAATTTCCACAGAGCTGTTTTCAATGTATGCACCGTTAGTGTATTTACATGACAGAAGGTAAAACTGATATATATTTTACTGTAACATCTATATATGTTCATCAGTATTGGTTGCATGTTATAAGATAAATGTTCAAATATTAATAAATGATGTAACAAAAATATGCACAACTATATCAATTTCAAAGTGAATATCATTTAAAAGAAATGCAATGTGACAACTATAAATATACCCTGCATTTCCTTCATGCTTATGTGATTTATAAAATCCCATGCAGTTTGGGCCCAACAAGCTTTTCAACAGAGGTTTAGCAGAACATCCTTACTTTTCATAGAATTCTTACATAGTGGAAACAGACCATTTGGTCCATACCAACCCTCCACACAATACTTCCCATGGCTGATACACCTACCCTCCACACTCTGGATAATTTAGCATGGCCAATCCATCAACCTGCATATTTTTGAACTGTGGGAGGAGACCCACATAGACACAGGGAGAATATGCAAACTTCACATAGACAGTTACCTATGGCTGAAATTGAACCCAGGGCCCTGCTACAGTGAGGCAGCAGTGCTAACCACTGAGCTACCATGCTGTCTTCTTTTCATAGAGCCAAGGATATTTCATTTTAAAAACAACTCTTCCAGCTTCAGCTACCAAATTCAAATGATTCGGCACATTATGGAGATGATACAAGAGGAGGATGAAAACCACCTCCCAAATTACATCAGACAGCTGTGGTGCTGAAAATATTTATAATTATAACTGTTACAGACTCACATGATGATTGTACCACACTGCAGAAAGGTACAGTGACATACTTTATAATTAAAAAACACAATTATTTCCTTTATCTTCAGCCCAATTTTATTTTTACTCCTTTCAGATACATCTGTGAAACAATCCAATCATGAAGTCCACAGTATATTCACAAGGGTAGCTCTCTGATAATGTAATTGCTCAGTTACAATACTGAGAGAGAAACAAGTTGCCCTGACATCTATTATCCCTCTAAAGGCTTTCAGAATTCTTACTATGCTGTCCACTTTATGAAATCGTAAATTCAGAACATTCTATCAAGAAACATATGAATCTCAGGGATGAGGGCTTAGGAGTATTAATTATTCTGATTTCACATTATATGTCCAAAAATGCTAATCATAACATTTTCACTCATATTAACACTTGAATAGCAAAAATAGAAATTGCTGGAAAAGCTCAGCAGGTCTGGCAGCATCCATTGAGAGAAATCAGAGTTAATGTTTCGGGTGGAGTGACCCTTCCTCGGATCAGTCATTGAGTTCTGAAGAAAGGTAACCTGACCTGAAATGTTAACTCTGATTTCACTCTATAGACGCTGCCAGACCTGCTGAGCTTTTCCAGCAATTTCTATTTTTGTCTTTGAATTACAGCATTCGCGGTTCTCATGGTTCTTAACACTTGAAGCGTGTTAACTAAAACAAATGACTTGCATGTTCCAATGTGCTTAAAATTCAGTAATAAATTTGGAAAAAATGGCAACCAATTTGGGTGCAAATGCTGTCTCAGGCAGCAATGTGGTAATGATTGGATAACTTGCTTTTTAATGAATTGAATTGAAGTAGCTTTATTGTCACATGTACTCAAAAAATTTACAAATCTCCACTTACAACGCCATCTTAGGCACAAGGTACTTAGGTACAGATTCTTCGGTGATAATGATTGAAAGACAAATATTGGCCAAGACACCTAAATGACCAGGATAAATGCTTCTTACATGTAGACAACAGCAAAGAATGCTAAAGCATGTTACACTAACAGTGTGGCTGAGGAACTGAATAAGTACTTTGCATCAGTCTTTACGATGGAAGACATGAGTATTATCCCGGTAATTCAAGAGCGTCGGGGGCGCAGAGATGAATATGGTGGCCATCACCAAGGAGGAGATGCTAGAAAACCCAAAAGATCAGATGTGAATAAATCACCTGGACCAGATGGACAACACCCCAGAGTTCCGAAGCAGATAGCTGAAGAGATAGTGGAGACTTTAGTAGTGATCTTTCAGGTATCACTGGAGTCAAGAGGGGTCCCAGAGAACTGGTAAATTGTGAATGAAATCCCTCCCCCTACCTTGTTTAAGAAGAGAGTAAGGCAATAGACAGGGAATTATAAGCCGATTAGCCTGACCTCAGTCGTTGGTAAGATTTCGGAGTCCACTGTGAAGGATGAGGTTTCTGAATACTTGGAAGTGCATGATAAATTAGGACAAAGTCAGCACGGTTTCATCAGGGAGAGGAGAAAGTGAGGTCTGCAGATGCTGGAGATCAAAGTTGAAACTTTATTGCTGGAACAGCACAGCAGGTCAGGCAGCATCCAGGGAACAGGAGATTCGACGTTTCGGGCACAGGCCCTTCTTCAGGAATGAGCAGAGAGTGTTCAGCAGGAGAAGATAAAAGGTAGGCTTTTTTTTGGAAGTCTGTGAGAGAGTTGTCCTGAGCTGGGGTAGGTCGAGTTGCAGGGAATGTAGGTACCGGCGCATGGCTGCAAGCGTGGAGTGGAGGATCCGGAGGGAGGTCCGTTGCTGGAGGCTGCGGATTTGTTGCAGGTACTGGTAGTCCTGGTTGGGTCCAAATTGTGTTGGTCGGAAGGTGATCTGGAGTCCATGGGGGATCAGTCGGTTCTGTAGGCAGGTGCTGAGAAAGGAGATATGGCTGTGGTAACGAGTCTGCTTCAGAATGTGGCTGAAGAGCTTCTGTGCAGAGGAGATGACCTGGGGTGTGCAGTGAGAGAGGGACTCACTGAAATCTTTGTAGAGAGAGGCAGAGAGCTTCTTCAAGGAAGGCATCCTTGTAAGAGGATTCGCAGTAGGTTGAAATCTTCGAGGAGAAAGTGAGGTCTGCAGATGCTGGAGATCAAAGTTGAAACTTTATTGCTGGAACAGCACAGCAGGTCAGGCAGCATCCAGGGAACAGGAGATTCGACGTTTCGGGCACAGGCCCTTCTTCAGGAATGAGCAGAGAGTGTTCAGCAGGAGAAGATAAATCTTCTCCTGCTGAACACTCTCTGCTCATTCCTGAAGAAGGGCCTGTGCCCGAAACGTCGAATCTCCTGTTCCCTGGATGCTGCCTGACCTGCTGTGCTGTTCCAGCAATAAAGTTTCAACCTTCATCAGGGAGAGGTCATGCATGACAAATTTGTTACAATTCCTTGAGAAGGTACCGAACAGGTCAGACCAAGAGTCAATAGATGTTATCTATCTTGCCTTCTAGAAAGCCTTTGATAAGGTGCCGCACAGGGGGCTGCTTTGTAAGATAAGGGCCTATGGCATTAATGGCAAGGTACTAGCATGGATTGAAGATTGGCTTTCTGGCAGAAGGCAGAGGGTGGGGATAAAAGGGTCCTTTTCAGGATGGAAGCCAGTGACTAGTGGTGCTCCACAAGGGCCAGTGTTGGGACCATAACTTTTCACTTCATACATTAATGATCTGGATGAAGGAACTAGGGGCATTCTGGCTCAGTTTGCAAAAGATACAAAGATAGTTGATGGGGAAGGTAGTATTGAGGAGGCAGGGAGGCTGTAGAAAGATTTAGACAGGTTAGGAGAAGGTGCTAAGAAGTGGCAGATGACACACAACATGGGAAAGTGAGGTCATGCACTTTGGTAGGAAAAATAGAGACATGGACTAGTTTCTAAATGGGGAGAAAATTCAGAAATCTGAAGTGCAAATGGACTTGGGAACCCTAGTCTAGGTTTCTCTTAAGGAAACTTGCAGGGTGAGTTAGTGGTTCGGAAGGCAAGTACAATCTTGTCATTTATCTCCAGAGGATTTGATTATAAAAGCAGGAATGTAATTCTGAGGCTTTATAAGGCTCTGGTCAGAGCACATTTAGAATATCATGAGCAATTTTGGGCCCCACACCTCAGGAAGGATGCATTGGCACTGGAGCGTGTCCAGAGAAGGTTCACGCAAACGATCTCTGGAATGAAAGGCTTAACAAATGAGGTATATTTGAGGATTCTGGGACTATATTTGATGGAGTTTAGAAGGATGAGGGGGGGATCTGATTGAAACTTATGGAATATTGAGTGGTCTGGACAGAGTGGATGTTGGGAAAATGTTTCTATTGGTAAAAGAGACGAGGACCCGAGTGCACAGCTTTAGAGTAAAGGGAACACCCTTTAGAATGGAGATAAAGAGAAGCCTCTTTAGCCAGAGAGTGTGGAGTCTGTGGAGCTCATTGTCACAGAAGGCTGTGAAGGCCAGGTCATTGAGTACATTTAAAACTGAGATAGTTAAGTTCTTGATTGCCAAGAGAATCATAGGTTATGGGGAGAACGCAGGAAAATAGGTTTGAGAAACTTATCAGGCATGATCAAATGTTGGAACAGATTCGATGGGCTGAATGGCCTAATTTCTACTCTTATGTCTTATGGTCTTTTGGTGTAATTCCCAAACTGAACACTTTGTAAAGCAAACAAATAAGAATGTAGACTATGGTTGTTATGATCTTCAGATCGACCAAAGAACAGAATGATCCCACTTCAAAGGAACCACTGGACAAGATGTCACTCATTATAATTATTTCTTTAATACTCAGAAAATCAGTATAAATTAAATATGAATTAACAGACAGTTAACATAAACCGTAAATTACAGCAATGACAACAAAGATAGAACTCACAGATTTACTGCGCAGTTCACTTAGCATGCATGACATTAATTTTAATTACCAACTAAAACAGGCACAATTTTGTCTTCAAGGATTTAGCCTCCTTTCTTCAGCCAATAGCAGCAACCTCAACCAACCAATCGGAATTCCACAGGTACGGTCTTCACCAAAATGGCAGAATTCTTTAGAATCTGCCAAACTCTGTCACAAATAGTATGGATCCACCAAGTAACAGAAACAACTGCAGCAACTGTATTTTTGCTGGATCCAATTGCTGTGTTCTTTGGACTGCGTACTGTGACAGTAGAATCTGGATTTGAACAACGGTATGACATTTTACTTGGTTTCAGTCAATGTCAGTTTCCCCAGAAATCTGAAGTTTTTGTTTTCGTGTTTCTAGAAACCTAAAGGATCACTAACTCTTTTGAGTTGGCTAAAGTTTCCATTTCACTTCCAATTCAGTATTTCTCAAAGTACATCAGCTTTGAAACAATGGAGTTGATCATCAAAAAACATGCTGCTACAATAAAATATTTCTGGACAATTCTCTGACTCTTTAAGTGAAATTCAGTTTGGATAGAAGTAAAGAATCAACATAGGAGCTGGAGTAAGCCATTCAGCCCCTTGAGCCTTTGGCGCCATTTATTGAGATCATGGCTGATCTGTGGCTTAACTCCATATAGGTGCTTTTAGCCCATATCCCTTTATACCCTGGCTTAACAAAATGTATCTATCTCAAATTTAAAACTAAAGGAATTTAACAACTCCTTTTACACGAGCTCCATTTTCATTGCCTTTGAAGTCAATGGATACCGCCTTCTGAGGGCAATTACTTTCAAACTAAAATATGTATTTTGCAAATGAAATGCTCTATTTATTTCCTCAGAGACAAAAAAACTGCAGATGCTGGAATCCAAAGTGGACAAGCAGGAAGCTTCAAGAACACAGCAAGCTAGGCAGCATCAGGAGGTGGAGAAGTCAACGTTTCAGACATAACCCTTCTTCAGGACCTGCTGGCTTGCCATGTTCTTCCAGCCTCCTGCTTGCCAACTATTTATTTTCTTACCTGTAAGCAGAAATTACTGATCCTCCTCAAAACTGATTGATGCAGGCCTTTGTAATTATTATGAAGATCTGGATTTGGCATCTGGAAAAACTTGAACCAAAATCTAACTTATGGACAGGGTAATTTGATAATTGTACAGAGCTATTGATTGATTCTTCTCCCACTCAGAGACCTAATTTGAAGGTTCTCTAACAGTTTGCTATTGTCTGACAAAAATATGTGGCTCATTCTCCCAAGTAGAGGAAGTAATTTATATTGGAATTTCTTTGTGTTTCTTTTTCACCACAGTCAAAGTAGTTTAGTTACACTAAAGAAGCAGGAGGTTCAACAAAACATGAGGTAGACCAAAACTATTGTCATTAGCAGATAGTGTGGTGGCTCAGTGGTTAGCACCATTGCCTCACAGCACTAGAGACTTGGATTTGATTCCAGCCTTGGGTGACAGTGTGGAGTTTGCATTTTCTCTGCATGGGTTTCCTCCAGATGCTCCAGTTTCCTCCCACAGTCTAAAGATGTGCAGGCTAGGAAAATTAGACATGAAAAATGCAGGGCCAAGGGGATAGGGTAGGGGGATGGATCTGTTTGAAGTCTCAGAGGGCTGGTGCACACTTGATGGGGGAAATAATGAACCTCACCTCTTGTGGTACCAACCTCTCTCTGAAGATAATAGACAGATGGTTTTTTTTGTCACCATCAAATCACCTGTGATTTTAGTTAAGAGAACAATTTACAAGCATAGCCTGTCAGGAGCAGTGCAACAAAAAAAATGAGAGTGAGAGAGAGAGTGTGAGAGAGAGGGAAAGGCCCACATTAAAATGGAGTTGGACGAGGAATGAATAACTGTTGGGTCCTGGATATTTTTACTCAATCTGTTTAGACATGCTATAATACAGTTCTGGAGCAGGTGAGACTTGACTCCAGATGGACACTGCCACTGAACATAAGTTTCAAAACATTTCTTCTAATCAAGCTATTTATGATGCTATGACACACCTCTGGAGCAGGTGGGCCTTATTGCTCAGAGGTAATGACACTACCACTGCACCAAAGGAAGCCAGCTCTTGACCTTTTTAAAACACAGAATCCCTACGGTGTGGAGAGAGGCCCTTCGACTCAACAAGTCCACACTGACCCATTCCCTTACCCTATATTTACCCCTGACTAATGCATGTAACCTGCACATCTCTGAACACTATAGACAATTTAGCTTGGCCAATTCACTTAACCTGCGCATCTTTGGATTGTGGGAGGAAACCAGAGCACTCAGAGGAAACCTACACAGACATGGGGAGAATATGCAAACTCCACACAGACAGTCATCCGAGGTTGGAATCGAGTCTGGGTCCCTGGCATTGTGAGGCAGCAGTGCTAACCACTGAGTCACCGTGCCACCCCAAATCAGCCAATACATTATGAGAGTCCAATCAGCATCACTTGCATTCAATCAAAGGTTACGGGGAGAAGCAGGAGAATGAGGTTGTGGAACATGTGGACATGATCAAATGGTGAGCAGATTCAATGGGTCAAATGGCCTAATTTTGATCCTATATCTTATGGTATTACGGTCAAAGTCTAGAGCTGTTCTCTGACACAGTGGTATAACTAACCTTTAATTGGCTAAGATGACAGTAGCAAAATTCCTAAGGAGTTCCTCCCTTCAACAAAAAACTACAAGTTACCACTGGATTCGCTGCATTATGAATTATAGTAGACAGTGGTCCTCGGTATAATGTCATTCCAGTGATTCAGGCTAATGTTAGGGATATGTGAGTTCAAGTCTAAGCACAACTGTTGGCAAAATTTGAAGCTAGTCTCAAAAGTAATACTGCGAAATTATTGTCGATTGTAATAAAAACCTACATGGATCACTCAAGTCCTTTATGAAAGAAAATCTGCCATCATTATTTGGTTTGGCCTCCATGTGATTACAGAGATATATCAACGTGGTTGACTTTTAACTGTTCTCTCAAATGGCATAGCAAGCCAAGAGGTTGAACAGTTCATCAACTTCACCAACACATTCCGCCCTGACCTTAACTGCACCTGGACCATCTCTGACACCTCCCTCCTCTTCCTGGACCGCTCCATCTCCATCTCCATCAATGACAACCAACTTGAGCCTTCCACATTCATCAAAGTTTCACCTGCACATCCACCAATGTTATTTATTGTATCCGTTGCTCCCGATGTGGTCTCCTTTACACTGGGGAGACTGGATGCCTCCTAGCAGAGCGCTTTAAGGATCATCTCCAGGACACCCGCACCAATCAACCACACCGCCCCGTGGCCCAACATTTCAACTTCCCCCTCCCACTCTGCCGAGGACATGCAGGTCCTGGACCTCCTCCACCACCACTCATTCACTACCCGACGCCTGGAGGAAGAATGCCTCATCTTCCACATTGGAACACTTCAACCCCAGGGCATCAATGTCGACTTCACCAGTTTCCCCATTTCCCCTCCCCCCACCTTACCCCAGCTCCAATCTGCCAGCTCAGCACCATCCTCATGACCTGTCCTACCTGCCAATCTCCCTTCCCACCTATCCGCTCCAACCTCCTCTCTGACCTATCATCTTCATCCCCACCCCCATTCGCCTATTGCACTCTTGGCTACCTTCTTCCCAGCCCCAACCCCCTCCCATTTATCTCTCCACCCCGGAGGCTCCCTGCCTTCATTCCTGATGAAGGGCTTTTGCCCGAAACGTCGATTTTCCTTCTCCTCGGATGCTGCCTGACCTGCTGTGCTTTTCCAGCCCCACTCTAATCTAGACTCTGATCTCAAGCATCTGCAGTCCTCACTTATGCCTAGTAGTTAAGGAGCAACAGATGTTTGCATGGCCAAGTGACACACATATCACATGAAAGAATAGAGAAACTAAATTTAACTTTGTTTCTATTCTGCTGTCTTAGATTAATAATGATTTTCATTTTTTTTTAAATGCTCAGAAATAATCACAAATCTATTGTTCTTATGTTAATTTTTCTCTGTCCAATGTGTGACTTAAATGGTACAAATCAGGAGAATTGCGAAATGTATTCACCTAGTCAAATCCAGATAATGAAACTGGATAAAATCCATAAATATTCAGTCAATCCATGGGAGGGAAGTAATACAAAATAGTGTTGGGATTTCTGGTGGCAAATAAATTATCACTCCAGAAACTGTTATTTCTACTAGCTCCAGGACTTTTCACTGAAAACTGCAGTACTCACATTCCACATGCTTTCAAAGTATCTGTGAAAATTTATATAATTTCTAATGTCACACAGTGCCAAAACAATCTTTCTGGTAAGAGGTAAGGGGTGCTGTTCCATTAAGGATAGTATTTGTAAGTACGTATGTGGAATATATTGATAAAAGAGCAGTAGAAAAAGAAATTATAATCCTGAGAGTGAACTTGCAAAACGTGTTGGCTATAAAGCAAATACAAAACTTTAAGTGCTATTTTTAATGCGTGATTTTTATATAGCGCCAGGTTGCACAAGAACGCAACAATCATGTTATAGAAGAAATGGCTATTAAAGTGAGTGGGGGAGAAGCCAATCAGTGTCCAAGTAGATATAAAGGAATATTAGGAATAAAGCCAGGCCAGTCAGCCAGACAGATCATGGTAATTCTGTACCTCAACTCTAACAAGAAGCAGCTGGCATTACAACTACTTTCTTAGCTATCATGACAGAATCATAAAACCAGCAAAATGTTCCTGCTCAGCACATGAAAAAGGGGATGAGTTTAAGGTGGATGCGAGGGATCCCCAAATACTTTCCAATCCAATTTTGCCTTCATACATTTATGTAAATCAGTAATTATTCAGGTGTAGGATATATTGCTCTAAAATTGGAAAGGTGAGATCTATTTGTAGCTGTTGTGTTGGCTTCAAGAATTGTCACATGTTGAAGTTCCCCATTGGCCATGTGCTCTTATGCTTCAGAAAATGGTTGCAGATGTGGCATGTTAGCAACTAGGGTCATAAATTAAAAATTGTCAGCCTCAGGTTGAGGAGAAACATCTTTCCTCAAAGAATTGTTAGGATTTGGAATGCCCTGCCTGGGAGAGTGGAGGAGACAGATTCCATAGGAGGTTTCAAAGGAGAGTTGGATATATATTTGAAAGTGATTAACTCAGAGGGTTAAGGAAAGACAACAATCTCCCCATCAATGTCAGCAAAATGAAGGAGCTGATCATGGACCTGAGGAAGCAGAGTAGAGAGTTTGCATCAATGGTGCTGAGGTGGAGATGGTCGAGAGTTTCAAGTTCCTGGGAGTGATGATCACCAATAATCTGTGCTGGTCCACCCATATTGTCACTTTCAAGAAAGCACAACAACGCCTCTACTTCCTCAGGTGGCTAAGGAAATTTGACATGTGCTCAAAGACTCTAATCAAAGTTTATAGATGCACCATAGAAAGCATTCTATCTGGATACATCCCAGCATGGTTTGGCAACTGCTCTTCCCAAGATGGAAGAAACTACAGAGACTTGTGAACACAGCCCAGTCCATCATGCAAACCAGCCTCCCATCCATCTACTCTATCTACGCTTCCCGCTGCTTTGGGAAACCAGTCAACATAATCAAAGACCCCTCCCACAATGGTTATAGTCTCTTCCATCGGGCATAATATATAAAAGTTTGAATGCACATACAAATAGATTCTTCCCTGCTGTTATCAAACTTTTGAACAGACCTCTCAAATGCTAATTCAGATGTCTCTCTCTCTCTTTCTGGCACCTTCTCTGTGGTTGTAACATTGTATTCTGCACTCTGTTCTGCTCCCCTGGTGCACTTTGTTTGGTACAATCTGCCTGTATAGCATGTAAGACAATATTTTTCACTCTATCTCAGTACATGTGACAATAAATCAAACACAAACTCAAATACGTTTGGTGAATGGAACCAGCTAGGTAGCTCTTTCAGAAGCTGGCACAGACACAATGTGTCAAATAGCCTCCTTCTGTACAGTAAAATTCTATGATTCTATTCCCTGGATTTTCCTCAATTCTCTCTATGCGGGAATGAGAAATAAGATCAGAGATCTTTGGTTCTTCTGCTATTAGATTAGATTAGATTCCCTACAGTGTGAAACAGGCCCTTTGGCCCAACAAGTCCACACTGACCCTCCGATGAGTAACCCACCTAGACCCATTCACCTGCTCCCTACTAATGCACCTCTCACTACGGGCAATTTAGCATGGCCAATTCACCTGACCCGCACATCTTTGGACTGTGGGAGGAAACTGGAGCACCCAGAGGAAACCTACGCAGACAGTCGCCTGAGGCTGGAATTGAACCCGGGTCCCTAGCACTGCAAGGCAGCAGTGCTAACCACTGAGCCACCGTGCCGCCACTGTGATAATTTTGCCTTGTCAGATCCCTCGAGAATATCTCATTGCACTTTGGAAAATTTTGGACAGAAGGAGGAAACCATGTGTTAATATTGTACAAATATTCCCCATGAGTTCAGCCACATGCATGGATTTAAAACAATTATAAAACAACATTTTTAAACTTTTATGGATTGATTATAATATCATTGGAACCCATCTGAGATTATTAATTATTCAGTGAATCATAATTTAAGAAACCAGCTTTCAGCTCACCAACCTTGTCACGTTAGACGCTGCAAGATATGTCAGAATGTTGACACGGATACCACCATTATGCATGGGGACACTTTCCACCATGTACATGGCAGGTACTCATGTGACTCAGCCAGCATTGTCTATCTCATAGGCTGCAGGCAAGGGTGCCCTGAGGAATGGTACATTGGTGAGACCAAGCAGAGGCTATGGCAATGGATGAATGGACACTGCACAACAATCAACAGACGGCGTGTTCCCTCCCAGTTGGAGAACACGTCAGCAGTCTGGGACATTCGACCTCGGACCTTTGGGTGACTGTCCTCCAAGGCAGACTTTGGGAGAGGCAACAACGAAAAGTGGCTGACCAGAGGCTGATTGCCAAGTTCAGTACCCATGTGGATTGCCTCAACCGGGACCTTGGGTTCATGTCATACTACAGGTGACCCCATTGCACTATAAACACAGACAGACAGACACACACA
>NC_057735.1:7586965-7607197 GCF_004010195.1 Chiloscyllium plagiosum
CACACACACACATATAGGTTTATGGGGTGAATTTTACCAAAACTGCATGAATCCATGTTGGATTCTGTAAATCTGTTTTTTAGATTATAATCAGTCTGAACATGGTGGCACAGGGCACCTCACACCTTAAATGCATTATCTGGGCTGACATGACACCAATTGTTAAAGTTCACTTGAGAATGCAACTTTAAAAAAGTTCTGTGACTTACGTATGAAAGAACTTAAACCAACATGTTCATTCCAAAAGATGAGAGACTTAACAAACAATCCAGGTCTTTTTCAATATAGAATTTCAGTTACATCACACTGTAAACATTTGCTATAAATATTGTCTTACGATTTTATACTCCACAACCACCTGATGAAGGAGCAGTGCTCCGAAAGCCAGTGCTTCCAATTAAACCTGTTGGACTATAACCTGGTGTTGTGTGATTTTTAACTTTGTACACCCCAGTCCAACACCAGTATCTCCAAACCAGTTTCTGTTCTGGAATCTAGAAGATTTTCTGACTGCGATACTTACATCATTTAATAGGGGGAGCCATTGGATTAAAGTACAGCAAACTTGATTAACTGGCAAAAACTATATCCCTCAAATACCGGAAAGTTTACTGTATTGTTCTGTCCAATTTATTTATAATTTTAATTCATTTATTTATGTAAATATACTTGTTGTTCATTCGAATGAGCACACAAAACATTAACAGATAATTCAATTTTGATTCAATTTCTGCCACGATGTTTGAGTAGTCAGTTGAGGGTGCAAATGAGAAGGCTGTCTGCCAGTAAGTTTTATCGAAGGCAAGATTTGGAGATGCCGCTGTTGGACTGGGGTGTACAAAGTTAAAAGTCACACAACACTAGGTCATAGTCCAACAGGTTTAATTGGAAGCACACTAGCTTTCGGAGCGACGCTCCTTCATCAGGTGGTTGTGACAGGCGGCGCTCCGAAAGCTAGTGTGCTTCCAATTAAACCTGTTGGACTATAACCTGGTGTTGTGTGATTTTTAACTTTATCTAAGGCAAGGTTGCATTATTATTTAAATGATTACTGCTGTAAATAAAGTATGACAGTGATGTGTATACCTCTTGCATTGCATTTCTATTATTCACTGTGTGTGTTTACATTGATTATGTGGACCTCTTGATCAACCAGCACACTCCTGGTCCCATAGGTGCCAGTTAATAAAATGTTTGCTGTACAGGGCGACCCCGGTATCCACAGAATCATTTGCCATGTTTCAGTTATCCGCGGTTTACTGCGACCCGAATATATTGTAAGTAATCTACACTGTAAGTAATCTAATCTAATTATCTAATCTAATCTAATTTAATCTAATATTATAGGGAACCTTCCAGAACCAAGTACAAGGAGGTTGGGGGGGGTGCCAGGAAGATAAATTTCCCATTTAAATGAATGGGTTTGATCCTATGCGTGGTAGGTTCCACGGTAGGTCTTGGAATGTATCCCCCCATGTACAGGGGAATTCATTCCAAGACCTACCGTGGTAGGTCTTGGAATGTATCCCCCCATGTACTGTATAATCATTTTAAGTTTGTGCTGTCACTACTCTCTCAAATCTTCTTCACTCAAACGCTGAATCTCAAGTTACTCGACAGTGCTCACAAATTTAGGACTTCCTTGTGAAGCATAAATTCTTTTTGTCACAATACATATCAGGTAAGAATTCCTCCAGGTCTTCAACACTCTCTGCATATGCAACTCCTGAAGTTCTGCAAGCTGACACAAATCATGAATTCCTTCAGTTGGGGTCTTTCTTCTTGTTCATTGGTGACCACATGTTCAGTTCTCAAAGCCCCTAAGTTTTGGAATTCTCTTACTCAATGGTTCTACCTCCCTCTCTTCCTAAAGGATCAGCCTCTTTGACAACGATATTGGTCGTGTAACCTAATAAATCCTTCTTCAACTTAGTGTCAACTTAATTTGATTACACTCTTAGAAGAGCCTTGCAACTATATTAAAAGAATTGTACAAATGCAAGTTGCTGATGTGTAAATTCTCAATCTTACAATTTAAATTCAAATCTCAATATTAATTTGTTCATTTTATACTTTAACCAACAAGGCACCAGGTAGCAATCTCATACAGGAGATCAGAAAGATATTATGACTAGTGCATTCTTGATTGTGTCACCTCTGTTGATCAGAGTTCACTTGCAAACACTCCGTGTTCTTTCCAAACATATAGATTAATTTTGCTTTCCTGTTACATTGACAATTCTTGCTAATTGTCCTGATGAGTGCAAATGCAAAAGCTGCACATCAATGTATTTTTAACAATACTCAAATTCTGTACTACAAAATGACTATTTATAAACTTTGTTTGAGTTGATGGTCAATAAAGTTGCTGAGGAATCCTCAATAGGTAGGTTTTAAACCTATTTGGCTTACTTTGTTAAAGGGGCACTTTAACATGCATTAATCCCTTAATGATAGGCATCTGCCTAGGCACCTTTAGCGAACCTATCAGCTCAGGCCATATTACTCCCACATTGGTCCTTTAGATGTATAAAGCATGATGCATGATGGTTAAACCAAATTTTGTCAGTCTCATGAAGAGAGCTGTTGAATACCAAGTGTTGCAGATTGGTACACTCTAAGATCATAAATTATTGTCAAGGGTCATACTGAAACTGGAAGATAACCATCTAGCATCCCAAGTGGAAAAAGCCACGATCTACAGCCACGATCCCTAGAATATTTTTCAAACCCCTCAGCCTTCTGCATGACAGAATGTTTGACATAAAATGTAAATATGTATTGAAACTTACAAGCTGTTCTGACAAATGAAGTGAGGCACCTCGTGCTGTAGTGAAAGAAACTAATATGTGTTACACATTATATAACACGTCAGATTTGATATTACGTAGTATAAATTCACAACTTTTCTGAAGAAGGTTTGCTTTATGGGAAAAATGTGCTTAATTGATGTCTTCTTTTACTTATTTCAAGAGAATTTGAAAACAATGATCTTTTTGACTCCATTTTCTCAGTCGGCTATTCACCTGGCATTAAGAGAAACCAATTGGAAAATTCAGAATTCATTCTAAACTGTAAAATTAATCTCATTTATACGGTTAATCAATCAGGTGTGTAGCTGTTTCTTCAAGCTGAGATACTGTTGAGATGCAATCAGGACTGACTTTCTTTCAATGACAGCCACAGAGGGAAGCTCTCTGTTGCTCTGACTGCTGGGGAGAGAAAAATGTGTTGACAGCAGATGCCACCACTGCTGGCTGTCTTTTTCCACTGACACTGATAATAGTGCCTCAGCACTCATATCAGCAAGGCACTAATACTAAACAACAGAAAACCCAAGGACAAACATGAGCTACAACATAGATTTTACTGCTGCATGCTGGTTGTGTCTGTCTTTACATGCGCAATCATATGAAAATTCACCGAAAATAATACATTTCTTCAGTTTGAACATTAAATTGAAATCGCAAACTCCACATTATTTTGTTTAAATTTTTCATTCATGGGATGTTGTCATTGTTGAATGGGTCAGCATTTAGTGCCCTTCCCAAGTTGTTCTTGAGAGGATGGTGGTTAGCTGCTTTCTTAAACAGCTGCAGCTAATTGCTGCAGATAGACCCACAATGTC
Source organism: Chiloscyllium plagiosum (assembly GCF_004010195.1). Classification (NCBI taxonomy): domain Eukaryota; kingdom Metazoa; phylum Chordata; class Chondrichthyes; order Orectolobiformes; family Hemiscylliidae; genus Chiloscyllium; species Chiloscyllium plagiosum. The sequence goes on from NC_057735.1 coordinate 7,590,594, forward strand.
ATTATGATGGGAGTTGCAGGAGTTCGACCTACTGACACTGAAGGAACAGCATTGTATTTCCAAATCAGAATGGTGAGTGGCATGGAGGGAACTTGCTGGTGGTGATTTTCCTATGACTTTGTACTTTGCAGAATAAATAATTTAATAATTAAGTGCAGCTTTTCAATAAAAACAGAACATGATTCATGCTTTTTACTACCTCTTGTTAACATTAAGTGAAAAGTGGGACAGTAAAACATAACATGCCAAGACTTCAAAAAGAGATTTAACAAAATTTTACATCAAAAGACATGGACATTCATTTAATGTAAAAACTCTTAATTTATTAATATTATTCAAAGAATGTTTTAGATATATATCCAATTTTAAATGTCGTTAAGGTGCTTTTACTGTCCTTGATAGTCCTTGTTTTTCAAGTTTCATTGCATAACAAAACTACTGTCAAACTATTAAAGGCTACAGCAATGCCATAAGCTTTTAGACGCAACTGTTTTTCCTCCATTTCTCTGCACCTTCGTAGCACTGCAGCAACAGTGTCAATAAAACCTCCTGTGACTAGGCCTATGGGACACACTTTTACAACCCTCTTTGGAAAATATAAGAAACAGAATGTGTCCTTAGTAATGTGAGCATTCAGCATTCACATCATTCACAAAGTGTGGTTTAGTTTACTCCTCCATGCAGTGGAACATGGAGAACTCTGATAAGGAGGGTCATGGAATGCCTCCACTGATGGCATAGGGAAATTTTACTGAAAAGAGCAGCACAAGCCTTGGCATGCAAATAGAGTACACACAGACACATGCAGGCTGGTGAATACTTACCGTTTCAGGTGAGAGGAAATCAGTTCCATGCCCATGTGGAGCCTATAAGATCTTGATTTATCTTAAGGATTGCTGACTTCAGGTGCTACTTTTAAGTTTGAAACATAGAAACATAGAAGTTGCCTCGATTACTCCTGCTTCCAAAGGTGGCTATCTTCAATCCACGATGATGTGATCAAGATTGCTTGTGACTAGCATTTGCATCCCACCCAGTCAGATAGTGCATGCATCTCACATGCATAATGATATGAATACAGCTGAGTTCAACCTGTTCTGTGAAAGCACCTGATCAATATAAGGGCACCTTAAAGAGTCTCATGTCACTCATAAATAGGCTCCCCCATCCCCCATCCTTACCATGCTCAGACGGAAAAAATACACTATGGGTGTAGTCACAACCATTTTGGATTTCCAGTGTACATTTTAAGTTGCATGCATATGGAAGACAACATAGTTCTGGCTTGACATAGTACCCTGCAGGCTTACTGTGATAATCAAGAGACAGGCCCCCAAACCTCTCTGCTCCTTTCTCCCTGGCATGCCTTATCGAGCCAGTCAACACTGATACTCCAAACATTTCAATGGTCCACTTTAAATTACTATTTTATCTCTCAACATTACCCTGAAGCCCATCATTGAATATTTTCAGGGCAGTGACAGACTCTTGTTGGTCATGATTGTCAGGGCAGGTGGAATTCGAGACATAAACAGATCAGCCAGAATCGTTTTGAATGGTGGAGGAAGCTTAAAGAGCCATATGGCCTCTTTCTGCTCCAAATTCATACCTTAACAGAGCCATGAACATATTTCGTTCAAAACTGCAAACAATCTATTCTACATTATCAATAACAGGGAGCTTTATTTTCCAAATGGTTAAATAGCGGACATATACAAAAAATGAAGACCTTGATGAATAGAAATCAGTACCAAATTAACCAGGAAAGTCTGAGGAAATGCTTGCAAATTTAAAAGCTGATTCAGCTTCCCTATATTTTGTTTGCATATTTGATATAATGTTCATTTGTGTATGTTTTAACTCCACTATAAAAAACTTCAAATTTTAGGGGTTAAAAAGAATTGGGAGAGACTATATTTCAATGAAATCTTTATTCACTGCATTCATACAATTTATTCTCTGACCTAGACGTTACCAGAGAGCAGTGGCATGTCACGTATTTTACTTATGCCACTCAGAGATCAGTTCTTAGAATGGAATGCCTACAATGTGAAAGCAGGCTATTCAGCCCACGGTGACCCTCCAAAGAGCTTCCCATCCTATCTCTGCATTTCCCATGGCTAATCCACATAGCCTGGACACCACAGGCAATTTAGCATGGCCAATCCAGCTAACCTGCACATCTTTGGACTGTGGGAGGAACCAGATAACCCGGAGGGGATGCATGCTGACTCAGGGAGAATACACAAGCTCCACACAGTCACCCAACGGTGGAATCAAACCCTCGTCCCTGCTGCTGCGAGGCAGCAATGCTAACCACTGAAGCCACCATGCCGCCCCAATCATTAGGATAGAAACTCAGAATTTTGTTCCCTTTTTTTTTACAATGTTGACACCTTTTTCAATTGCACTATCCCTTTTCTTGGGTCTGCTGGAAAGAAAAAAAGATACAATTCAATAAGAGGTCATCAAAATGTCAGCATTTCTCAAAGTGCTTTCAAAATTAGGCGTCACTTTTTGCAGTGTTGTCACCACTTCACATAGATTTTTAGAACACAAAGTTCTACAAATATGCATGGAAAAAAGGCTTGTATTAATAATTCACAACTTCAAGCACTTGTCAATAAGAATTTTTGTAGAGTTATCACAATTGCAATGTGGTAGTCAATTTGTGCACTGCAAGACACACAAACAGCAATTTGATAATGTCCAGATTATCTACTTTGATAATGATTTTAGTTGAGGGATAAATATCGGCAAAAGCAATTGTTTGATATCTTAATATAAGAAAATAGAAGGTTTGCTGCTTAGCCTGTTGCCTAGTAGGTGCTAAGCATGATGATTTTTCTGAAACAGGTGTAGGAAGTTAATTTGGAGACTGTGATTGCAGTACTGCTGCAGAGCTAATTATGTCCTTTTTGGGATCTGTTGCTTTTATTCAAACTGAGGCAGAAATTTGAGTCATTTCAGCAGATGTTAATTAAAATGATGTGCAAAACTAATGGTTGCAGTTAGAACTAATAATGGGGGCAAACATAGAAAATAGAATGCCAAATGACACAGGAGGTTATATACAAATAATTAATAGAGAAAAGGAGAGTATATTTTCCATGCAGAAAGCCCACTCGGTTATAATGAGTCAGCGCTCAATGTCATGGGAAGTGTAAATGCAAATTCCTCAAGTATGCAGTGACTTTTTAATAACTGTCACAAGAGGGTCAATAACCTTAAACTTCATTGTACATAGGACATCATAACTACAGTATCTGCCACTCTGGGCATTGATGACCCATAACTATTCCTCATTTGAAATCTGACAAGTGACAACAGTTTTCTAAACATTTGCAATTCTTAATAAAGCAGAAGTTGCAAAATCTACACATTAAATGTTTGTAAGCTTATATAGTTTACTATTTGAATATTTCAAATCAATAATTTGCACAATTGTTTTCCATCCCTTTTAATTTTGTGACTATATATGCAGAGATTCGACAGTGTTAAGAGTTAATACTATAATCCAAATTTAAATCTTCAAAGATTAATCCACCACTGGATTCAATTTCAGAGACTAATTCCATTGTTTGAAGATAATGAAGGGAAGCTCATTAATGCAGTGATTTAAGCATTAGACTCTTATATCTAGGTTCAAATCCAAACAAGATTGATGGAATGATAATTTATCATATAGACATTTCAATCCAGTGTTTAAACAGCAACTTGCATTTATATAGTACCTTTAACATTAAAGATATATGCCCCAAACATTTCACTTGTCACGAGACAACCATCCGCTTCAGGCCAAACAAGGGGAGATTAGAAGAAACTGAAACCTTAGTCTGAGAGATGGATTTTAAAGAAAATATTAAAGGAAGAATGTTGGTGTGATGAAATATGCCTTTAAGAGTAATTTGTTCTGTCCTGTTTCTCTTGAAGAGGAGGGTTGTAATCCTAGTGTAGAACCATCTGCTCCGTGGAAAGCAAAGTCAATAACTTTAGATGCTTTTTTTAGAAGTTAGACAGAAGAAGCATGAGAGGGTGGAGTCTGGCTCACACAGATCCAGGGTTTTACTTTTGTTTTTAGTTGCTGAAGTTGAAGTTGTTAGATACAGCTCTCTCTCGCTGCTGCTGGAAAAAAGCTTGAGTGCTCATCTCTGCTGCTAGACTCATTCTGTTGCTGTTGGAGGAGAGAGAACAAGTGAGGGAAATCAGTTTTGCTGAATTTGTCTTTGTCAAAGATGTGTTTATGGGATGCTGCTAACATTTGGAACAGCTGATGAGTAGTAGTTTAATAATACATTATTTTGTTCAGTATTTTTAAAGAATTAAAGTTATACTAATTTTTCTTTTTTTTTGTTTGTGCTTCAACTGTGGTGTAAGAATAAAGTGTTTCTTTGCTTAAAGCCTAGTAATTTGACCAATTGAATCTCATCTGGAACACAGTGCCTTACACTTGCCTTTAAATAAGATAAATTTGGGGCCTCGGTTATCTCCTTAATATGTTTTGAGCGGATTTGTTCAAGTCCATAATAGATTTCGGGTGAGAATTTCAAGCTCAGGGCATAGACCAATGCTTCACAAACTTTTATTCACATTGATTTAATCTTGAGGTTTGAAAATTATCGCAACTCTCCTCTGGCAGAACTTTGAGAGTTGGTGGGTGGAGGGGGGGGAAGTGGGAGTGCCGTTAGGTGGGTGGAGGGGGGGGAAGTGGGAGTGCCGTTAGACTGTCAATGCAGCTGATGGGACTTGCATAGGATAAGAACTGAAAGTAGCATCTGTTAACCAGCACAAACCAGGAGCTGTCTTGAGTGGCCTGATTCAGGAATCAACAATGCTGTATTTAAGAGGTATACGTATTAATGACAGCACTGTCATCTCAACTGTTTTAATGTAGTTCGAGGTGAACATTGCTGCCTCAGAGCATGCAACACCAAAATAGCAGCTGACAACCTCACCTGGGGTCCTAAACCTCATTTTGGGAAACCATGAACTATACAGCAAAAGGCATGGCCAGCAATGATGGGCCAAAGGTAGAAGAACAAAGATTTCTTTGAGAGTGATATAGTTAAAGAATATTAGAGATAAAGGTAAGGCCATGAAGGAACTTGAACAGAAGGATGAAAATTCACAATTTGAGCTGCTGGGTGACTAGTACTTAGTAGGCAGCACAATGAGTGATGGGAGGTAATGGGTACAGTCAGTTCTTCCATAATGCAATGGTTGCATTCTTGTGCAAAGCTGCGTTATAAAAAAATCACACTTTAGAAACAGCACTTAAAGTGTTGACAATGTAATCACCTTACAGCCAACACGCACTTTAAAAGTTCATGCTCTAGAAATAGTGTCCCGATTTATCTATCACGTTACAGCGAATTCGCGTTGATGAACTGCACGTTATAACAGAATGACCTGGATGTGGAATTTGAGGTTGGATAAATACAGGGATCGGAGTCAGAGTGAGCTGAGGTTAACAGAGGTTGAAGGATGGAGAATGTGAAACTGACCAGGAGAACTTGAAAATAGTTCAAGAAAGCTTTCCTAACCTCAGCTTGCATATAATTCTGAATGCTTTCTGAGATGTCAGCAGCAAAACCAGCACTGGTTTCCCATCTTCAGAAAGATTTTGTGAAACTTGAAAAAGTTCAGAAAAGATTTACAAGGATGTTGCCAAGGTTGGAGGATTGAATAGGCTAGGGTTGTTTTCCCAGGAGCGTTGGAGATTGAGGGGTGACCTTATATAGCGTTATAAGATCATGAGGGGCATGGATAAGATAAGTAGACAAAGTATTTTCCCTGGGGTGGTGGAGTCCAGAACTAAAGGGCATAGGTTTAGGGTGAGAGGGGAAAGATACAAGAGAGCTAAGGGGCAACTTTTTCACGCAGAAGGTGGTATATGTATGGAATGAGCTGCCAGAGGAAGTGATGGAGGATGGTACAATTGCAACATTTAAAAGGCATCTGGATGGGTATATGAATAGGAAGGGTTTGGAGAGACATGGGCCAGGTGCTGGCAGGTGGGACTAGATTGGGTTGGAATATCTAGTCGGCATGGATCGAAGGGTCTGTTTCCATTCTGTACATCTTGATGACTCTATAATTGTCCTTGAGAAAGTGATGGTGAACTGACTTCTTGAGCCATTGTCATCCATTAGGTGTATATAGAGCTACAGGGAGTTCTAGGAATTTGACTCAGCAACAGTGAAGGATAGATATTTACAAGTCAAAATGGAATTAAAACAGAAGTTGGAGCAGTACACTGTTATTCTAGCCCCATTATTGCACAGGTCACAAAATAATAATACTTTTTTCAGCTACCAAAATGCCAATTTCGTAATTGTCGGTATCAGATTTCAAACAACAAGGTTTCTTAATAGACAGTTATTGCATTGTTGTCAAAAGAAAACTTATTCAATAAAGATACAATGAATGACTAGCGTACACAGTCATAGAATCATAGAGATTTACAGCACAGAAACAGACCCTATGCTCCAGCTCATTCATGCCAACCAGATATCCTAAATTAATCAGTCCCATTTGCCAGCACTTGGCCCATGTCCTTCTAAACCCTTCTTATTCATATACCCATCCAGACGCCTTTTAAGTGTTGTAATCGTGTCAGCCTCCACCACTTCCTCTGGCAGCACATTCCATAAACGCACCACCTTTTGTATGAAAAACGTCCCCCCAGATACATTTTAAATCTTTCCCATCTCACCCTAAACCTATGCCCTTTATTTTTGGACTCCCACAACCCAGGAAAATGACACAATCTATTTACCATATCTATGCCCCGCATGATCTTATAAACCTTTATAAGGTCACCCTCCAGCCACCAATGCTCCAGTAATACAGAAATACAAATACATGAAATGTCCAAAAAATCCATGTTTGGGGGCAATGCCAGTGTAATATTGTTACACTGTTAATCCAGCGATCCCAGTAATTTTATGGAGATCTGAGGTTTGAATCCAGCCATGGCAGTTGTGAAACATGAATTTATTAAAATCTGAAATTAAGAGTCTAATGTTGACCATGAAACCATTGTTGATTGTCAGTAAAAACCTATGTGATTCACTAATGTCCTTTGTGGGGGGGGAACTGCCATTCTCAACTGGTCAAGCCAACGTTTGAATCCAGACCCACAACAATGTAATAAACTTTCAACTATTCTCTGAGCAGTTATGGATGGGCAATAAATGCTGACCTGGCTAGCGACACCATCCTGTGAATGAATTTTTAAAAATGGAAACACACATACACTTTCTTGCTCTTCAGGAAGAGACTTTTAAAAAGATTTCTGTGCAGCGTTTCTGAACAAAAAATGCTTTGGTCATTTCTTGAAAGCAAAAACGTAAACCATGCAATGCTCCATAGCGTCTGATATTCTGACACATGTGGCCAAGTTATTAATGATGCACAATTGTCTCTGGAGTCTTACAGACAGAGTTGCTCATTAAATCCAACCTTGAGATGTTCTTTCAATTACTCTTTCAAAAGAAAAATAAGTTTAACCTTGAACTCAACAGGTGGTTTTCTTTTAAAGATTGGAATATCTGCCACCAACAGGATATTGATGGTGTAAAGATCAACAATAATAATGTTATTAAATATCAAGGTGAGTTTGTTAAATTCTCAATTTGTTAAATTGATGGCAAAGTACATTGTGTGGTGAGAATGCTATTTGCTACATTTCTGTCCAAATTGTAATTGTATAATGTTGGACAGATCTTGCTGCATATGAGCAGATACTGCTTCAATGTCTGTCGAATCATGAATAGTACTAAACTGTGCAATCATCAGCAGTTCTAGCCTTATGCTAGACTGAAGTTCATCAATTAAGCAAATTAATATAGTACGATCTAAGTCATTACACTGAGGAACTTTTGCAATTAGTACGGTCACTACAAGAGACTGACTAAGACAAACACAACTAAGGGAAAATATTTTTACTTTGCTAAGTGTTTGTCTTTACTCCCTGGGGTGCTAATTAGGCAGAATGAATCATCCATCCATCCATTATATAACATATAATTTCAATTTCATTGATTTCATTTCTCTCTCTAAAAGTGCTCTTTCAGATGGCAGTGACAAAATAAATAGCGACACAAATCTCAATGGATACCAGGTGTGCTTGGTCTGAAATTCTGCAACTGAGTTGCTATGCTTCTAGTTGATGTTATTACTGGAAAAGTCAAATCCAAGATAAGAACATGGCTTGATGGATCATATTTGTATTTGATTCAATTTTAACAAAGTGGTTTTTCACTTAAACATAAGCCCATAAGCCCATAATGCTACAGATTTTGATTTAAAAACGGATGGAAGTTTATTTTAAAAGGAACGTTCTCATATAATACACATGGAAGAATGCCTGTAACTAACACTTTGGTGGTTTTAAAGCAATTGCAACTTCAATGGAAGATAACTTCTTCCTGGAAGTGGCACACACCTGAGTGGCACTGAACTCAGTGTAACCTTTTCAGGGCTTTTATCACAATATTTCTGGTCTGAGACTAATGACAACTCTTCATTCCAAGATAATCTAATTCACAGTCTATCATTGTCTTCCCAGGATCTTGGCTCTATACAGCGATCATGTTCCAACATCTTCACTGGACTAACACAACCTAAAATTAAAAGTGAAACTAAAAGTCTCTTTGCCTCAGCTATGGGCATTTGTTTCCATTAAGGTTAACTTACATCACTAACAAACTTTTGGCTCCCCATTATTTAACATGCTACATTATGAACAAGCTAAAATAAACACAAGTCCATTCGTGCACAAAATTCATTCACTCCGTAGCCAGATTTCAAAAACTCTCTTTCAAGGAAAGTGCCATGACTATAAAAATACCAACAAGTGAATTATTATTCAGATGCAAAAAAACCACACTGATGGGTATATGAATAGGAAGGGTTTGGAGGGATATGGGCCGGGTGCTGGCAGGTGGGACTAGATTGGGTTGGGATATCTGGTCGGCATGGACAGGTTGGACCGAAGGGTCTGTTTCCATGCTGTACATCTCTATGACTCTATGACTCTAATATCAGCTCAAAACCAGAAATCTAAACTTACAGCAACTAACATTTAAAATTATTCAATTATACAGCACAGAATGAGTATAGATAGCAATATGGCTTCTAAGCTTGCACAGGCATGGCCTAAACTGGCTATCATAGGAGATAGGGTGCAGTAAGTGCCTGTGCATGTGCCAATGATGGCCCTGTGTTCCATATACAGTGGCATCCTTATCAATGTTCGCACTGCTGATGAGGGATTGGAGAGGCTAGAGAAGGGGTGGGTGAGAGACAGAACATTGTGAGGGGTTGGGAGTTGTGCCCTTCTAAGGGGCAATATGGGGTGGCTCAGTGATTAGCACCGCTGCCTCACAGCACCAGGGACACAGGTTCAATTCCACCCTCAGGCAACTGTCTGTGTTGAGTTTGCACATTCTCCCTATGTCTGTGTGGGTTTCCTCGGGGTGCTCCGGTTTCCTCCTACAGTCCAAAAATGTGCAGATTAGGTGAATTGGCCATGCTAAATTGCCCAAAGCGTTCAGGAATGTGTGGGTTAGATGCCTTAGTCAGGGGAAATGTAGGCGATTTGGATTGGGTGGGATACTCTTCCAAGGGTCCGTATGGACTTGTTGGATCAAATGGCCTGTTTCCACACTGTAGGGATTCTATGATTCTCTAGCCACTGCAGCCTTTTCAATCACCTAGGTGGGTGGGGTGTTTGATTTGTGCCTATTCACATTGAGTATGACCTTCTCTCCCTCCCTACTCCCCCTCCATTATTCACATTTCTGGCAACATCATTTTCTTCCAATGCTTCAATGACTTTGAGTCTCGATAGAGTGGCATTCACAACAAATGAAGCCATTCTGTAAACACTTAGCAGGTCTTATGAGAAGAAAAAAAATGTTTAATTTCCTCAAATGCTGCTTTTATTTCAGATTTCTAGCATTTTATTTTTATTTTTCTTGATATGTGCATGGTTGTGTGTGTATATTTATATTAGTACCTGCATGTTGACTTAAACCTTTAATGGTGGCATGACAGGTTGAGAGAGTGGTTAATAAAAAATACAGTCCTCTAGGCTGTTTTAATGGGGGCATAGAGTACAAGATTAAGGTGAACTTGTATAAGATACTGATTCTCTCTCAGCTGGAATACTGCACATATGTTGCATTGTGCTAGGCAATGGGGTTAGCACTGCTGCCTCACAGCACTAGGGAGTCAGGTTCAATTCCTGCCTCAGATGACTGTCTATGTAGAGTTTACACATTTTCCCTATGTCTGCGTGGTCCAAAACTAGAGGGCATAGGTTTAAGGTAAGAGGGGAAAGGTTTAAAAGGAACCTAAGGGATAACATTTTCGTGCCAAGGGTTGGGCATGTATAGAATGAACGCCAGAGGAAATGGTAGAGGCTGGTACACTTACAACATTTAAAAGACATCTGGATGAGTATATGAATAGGAAGGGTTTGGAAGGATATAGGTGAGTAGATAAATTTAGGATATCTGGTCAGCATGGATGAGTTGGATCAAAGGCTGTACAGCTCCATGATAAGCGAGTTTTTTGATTTGTAGCTCAGGTTGAAGATCCAAGACATAAATACCAAACACCACCAACTTCATCAGCAAGGACAGTATCGTCAAGCTACTGGACCTATGCCTTACTACCGACTTCACCTTCAACAAGAAAACCTACAGACAAACCAACGGAACACCCGTGGGATGTCCGATATCAGGGTTCTCAGCTGAGACAGTAATGCAGAGACTCAAGCAAACAGCTCTGCCAACCAACCTTTGGGTCCGCCACATTGTTAACACATTTGTCATCATTAAATGAAACAAATTAGAGGAAACCTTCAAGACCATCAATAATACCCTTACTGGCATAAAGTTCACTAAAAAAGGAGGAAAACAGCAACAAACTGCCGTTCCTAGATGTCATAGTAGAGTGAACAGCCAACCGGGAACTTCAACAGGAAAACAACACATACGGACTAAATATTGAACTACAGAAGCAATTATCCTAACATTCACAAACGAAGCTGCATCAGAACATTATTTCAATGAGCCACCACACACTGCAGCACAGAGGAACTACGCAGAGCAGAGGAAAATCACCTAGGTAGCATATTCAAAAAGAATGGGTACCCAATGAACACAGACAGCCGATTTCTCAGCAACAAACCCAAACAAGCAGACAAAACGCATCCAGACACCCTAGCCACTCTCTCCTACATCAAAGACATTTCGGACGTGACTACCAGACTACTCAGACCTCTTGGCATCATGGTAGCCCACAAACCCACCCAACACACTAAAACAGCAGCTAATGAACTTGAAAGACCCTATACCAACAACAAGCATAACTAATGTCATTTACAAAACACCTCACAAGAACTGTAACAACACTACATTGGACAAACAGGCAGAAAACTACCCACCAGGATACATGAACATTAACTAGCCACAAAACGACATGACCCTCTCTCACTAGTATCCTTACATACAGATAAGGAAGGACACCACTTCGACTGGGATAACACATCCACCATAGGTCAAGCCAAACAGAGACATGCATGAGAATTCCTCGAAGCATAGCATGCCAAATGAAACTCTATCAACAAACACATTGACCTGGATCCCATTTACCACCCTCTGAGAAAAATAACAGGAAATTACATCACCATAGGAAATGATGCCACCACAGGAAATGACAACACCAACCAAAGGAAACCCAAACATATAAATAGAAAGCAGAAAACACCAGCAGTGCTTCATCCAGAGGTTCATGAAAGATGTTACCTAGTATGGTGATGAAATGTCTGTAAATGAACCTTCTAGCTCAGTGAGCAAACCTACATCCAGCTCTATGATTCTAAAACTCATGTTTCTTCTCCGCAATGTCCCGAACTCCCGGCCTCAGAGTGGACCTGGCAATGTGTCCTCTTAGCCTGGTGTGGTGATCTACTGGCTGGCGTGGAGGTCTCCCAGCCTGGTGTGGTGGTCTTTCAGCAGCCTGTGGATATCATTTGACCCAGTGTGGCCTCAGCATGGACTTCCAGCCTTGAGGTGATTCTAAAGTGGTTTCCCATCTTCAAGGTGAAGCCCAGTGCAGACTGGAGTCAATGGTCAGTGCAGACTGCACGCTAGGTGGCAGTGTGGACTGGGTTGGAAGGACAGTTGTTCTGAATGTTTTATTTCTCTATTTTCTAATTACTCTTACAATGTATAATGCTGAAGATTTTATTTCTTTATTTTTCTAATTTTTTTTTCTGAGAACTTATACTGAAGAATCTTTACCTAGGTACCTTGTACCTAAGATGGCCCTGTAAGTGACGACTTGTAAGCTTTTCACTATACTCATCTGAGTACATGTGACAACAAAGCTAATTCTTCATTCATTCATTCAAGTTAGAGAAGCTGGGCTGGTTTTCCTGGAGGAGAAGGCTGAAAGGAGATTTGAAAGCCAAATTCAAAATTATGAAGGGTCTGAACAGAGGAAATGTGGGTAAACGTTCCCACTTGTGAAAAGATCAAGAAGGAGGCACTGATTTAAGATAATTGATAAAAGAAGCTAAATATTTTTCATAGAGGGGGTGTTAAAGGTCTGGAATACACTGCCAAGAATTGTGATGGAGGCAGACTCAAACATGACACTCAGAAGGGAACTAGACTATTATTTGAAACTGAATGATGTGCAGGGTTACAGGGAGGAGGCTGGAATAGTATTAGGTGAGATGCTGACTCCGAGAGCTTTCACAATGGACCAAATAATCTCCTTCTGTACTATAATAATTGTGATTTTGAAAGAATTAGTGCAATTATCAAGGATTAAGAGCTCTGATGTGAATGAGCATGTAATACTCTTAAATGTAATATGTTAGGACAAGGGTTTCCTTTTCTTTTCGTTTGTGTGTCAACTTTGGGATAATAATACAAACTAATAACTAAATGTCATTTTTCAGATATTGATATTTCAGGTATTGATATCTTTATATAAGTCAATTTGAATTCAGGTATCTAAGAAAAGGCAGTTATTATCTTGACGATGAGGATCGGTGTCGGTTGAGAAATGAATTGTTATCAATGAGTGGAACACCGTTCTAGGCTGCTTTAATTGGAAGATGTTGCAAAATACAGTTTGGTTGAGCTGGAACTAACATTAATAGCTTTTGTTTTTGCCCACTCCAACTTATCCAAACATTTGGTCACTTGTCTAGCACCTTTCCCACCTTGGCACCCTGACCTCACAGTTACCTTATGTTATAACCCTTTCACAGGAGCAGTCAAAGTGGCTGTGTTGCTCCACAGTTAAGTTACAGAATACGAAAAGCTATGTGGGGAAAAGGTTTGCTTTCCCCTGATCAATTCTGTGTTATTCTGTTGGATTTAGAACATGCACATTTTCAGGAATCATAACCCCTGCCAACAAAATGGAGCTCTTCCTCGACATGAAAAGTTAGGAGCTGAAAAGGGTCACACTGGAAAAGCACAACAGGTCAGGCAGTATCTGAAAAGCAGGAGAGTCGCCATTTTGGGTAAAAGCCCACAGTTAGGAGTGAAGTGGCAATCAAACTCAGATAATCTGATAATAATAAGAGAATCTGTTTTAGTGGTATTGGTATCGAGATAAAAATTGGTCAGGGCACATGGACCCTACCCCGCTTTTCTTCAAAATACTGCCACGGGATCGTTCATGCCCACCTAAAAGTGGTTAACATCCAAAAGTGCTCCCTCAATGTTGCAATGAAGTGTCAGCATGGGTTACATGCTCACATGTTGGGTGTTCTGCTTGAATACATGACTTGGAGTATTGTGTATAGTTTTGGTCTGCTCACATAAAGAAGGATACACCTTCAATAGAGAGGGCAACAGAGGTTCACCAAACTAATCCCCGGATAGTGCAATTCCCTTATGAGGAAAATTGATGAATTCTCCAGAGTTTTGAAGATTTTTTTTTAAATGTAATCATTCATGGGATGATGTCATCACTGGCCAGCATTATTGCCCATCCTTAATTGTTGTGGGCCTAGAGTCACATGTAAGCCAGACCAGGTAAGGATGGTAGTTTCCTTCTCTAAAAGACATGTGTGAACTAGGTGGGTTTTTACAACGATTGCAATGGATTCATGGCTATCATTAGACTAATTGAATTCAATGGCAAGATTTGAACCCAAGTCCCCAGGACATTAATTGTGTCTCTGGATTAATTGAGGAGAAAGTGAGGTCTGCAGATGCTGGAGATCAAAGTTGAAACTTTATTGCTGGAACAGCACAGCAGGTCAGGAATTCCTGAACTTCCCTATGATGAGGTGATCTCATTCAAATTTTCAAAATTCGTACAGGTCCATCAGGGTCAAATAATCACCAAAAGAACTGTGGATGCTGTAAATGAGAAACAAACACAGAGGTTGCTGGAAAAGCTCTGCAGGTATGGCAGCATCTGCGAAGAGAAATCAGAGTTGACATTTCAGGTCCATTGACCATTCCTCAGAATGTGTTCTGAGGACGGGTCACTGGACCCGAAACATCAACTCTGATTTTTCTTCACAAATGCTGCCAGACCTGCTGAGCTTTTCCAGCAACCTCTGTGTTTGTTAGGGTCAAATAATAATCCAACTTACTTGTGAGCCTAGAACCAGGGGATGTAATCTCAGAACGAAGGTAAGTTATTTAAAACTGAGATAAGAAGGAATTTCTTCATTCAGAGGGTTGTACTTCTTTGGAATCTTCTGCCCAACAGGTCTGTAGGAGCTCAATCATTGTATGTTCAAGACTAAAATAATTAGATTTCTGGAGATTAATGAAATCAGAGTATATGGAGATAGTGTAAGGAAGTGGCATTGAGGTAGATGAGCAGCCATAATAAAAATAGCGAGTGCCAGAGAAACTCAGCAGGTCTGGCAGCATCTGTGGACAGAGAAAGAGTTAATATTTTGTCCAAATAATCATATTGGACTCAAAATATTATCTTTGTTTCTTTTTCCACAGATGCAGCCAGATTGCTGAGTTTCTCCTGCATTCGCTGTTTTTATTATGATTGCTCATCTACCTCAATGCCACTTTCTTCCACTAACTCATATACTCTGATGACATCAACTTTACTTCAGATTTTAATTTTATTTCAGATCCCCGGCATCAACAGTACTTTGCTTTAATTAGATGACCAGCCATGATCTGTTAGAACCTGGATGGGTTGAAAGGCCATTTTTCTTCCTATATTCTGTCTCAAAGGAGTATTACCACTCAAACTGACATTTAATCTGCATCAGCATTTTAACCTAAAAGTCATAAGTTTAATTTATCCTCCTACCACCTCTACCTCACAGAACAACAGTGAAATACAATGAAACAAAACAAATAACTGGATGCTGGAGATAGGAAATAAAAATAAAATCAAAAATTGCTATAGAAACTCAGCATCTCTAACAGCATCTGGGGAAAGAAAAACAGAATTAACATTTTGAGTCCAGTGACCTTTCAACACAACTGAAAGCAACTGAGAAATGATCATTTTTACAGGAGAGTGGGGAGGACAGGGAGAAAGGAACAAGTCAAAAGGTTGCCCAGAGAAAGAAAGATAGAGGGGGAAAAAAAGAAAGCCAGACAAAGAAGATAACTAAATGCTAAATGGGTACTAATGGGAAGTGTGAACAGTTGAAAATATGTTGGCTGTGCTGGGTGCAGCCCATGCAGAACAGTGTCTTGGAGTAGCTCACAAACATGGACGAATTCTATTCATTTTAAAATAGTGATGGAAAAGGATAGACCAGATCTAAAAGTTGAAGTTCTAAATTGGAGAAAGGCCAATTTTGACGGTATTAGGCAAGAACTTTCAAAAGCTGATTGGAGGCAGATGTTCGCAGGTAAAGGGACAGCTGGAAAATGGGAAGCCTTCAGAAATGAGATAACAAGAATCCAGAGAAAGTATGTTCCTGTCAGGGTGAAAGGGAAGGCTGGTAGGTTTAGGGAATGCTGGGTAATTAAAGAAATTGAGGGTTTGGTTAAGAAAAAGAAGGAAACATATGTGAGGTACAGACAGGATAGATTGAGTGAATACTAAGGAGAGTATAAAGGCAGTAGGAGTATACTTAAGAGGGAAATCAGGAGGCCAAAAAGGGGACATGAGATAGCTTTGGCAAATAAAGGAAAATCCAAAGAGTTTTTACAAATATAATAAGGACAAAACGGTAACTAGAGAGAGAATAGGGCCCCTCAAAGATCAGCAAGGCGGCCTTTGTGTGGAGCCACAGAAAATGGGGGAGATACTAAATGAATATTTTGCATCAGTATTTACTGTGGAAAAGGATATGGAATATATAGACTGTAGGGAAATAGATGGTGACATCTTGCAAATTGTCCAGATTACAAAGGAGGAAGTACTGGATGTCTTGAAACGGTTAAAGGTGGATAAATCCCCAGGACCTGATCAGGTGTACCTGAGAACTCTGTGGGAAGCTAGAGAAGTGATTGCTGGGCCTCTTGCTGAGATATTTGTATCTTCGATAGTCACAGGTGAGATGCCGGATGACTGGAGGTTGGCAAACGTGGTGCCACTGTTTAAGAAGGGCAGTAAAGACAAGCCAG
>NC_057735.1:7607930-7655568 GCF_004010195.1 Chiloscyllium plagiosum
CATAGGTTTAGGGTGAGAGGGGAAAGATATAAAAGAGACCTAAGGGGCAACTTTTTCACACAGAGGGTGGTACATGTATGGAATGAGCTGCCAGAGGATGTGGTGGAGGCTGGTACAATTGCAACATTTAAGAGGCTTTTGGATGGGTATATGAATAGGAAGGGTTTGGAGGGATATGGGCCGGTGCTGGCATATGGGACGAGATTGGGTTGGGATATCTGGTCGACATGGACAGGTTGGACCGAAGGGTCTGTTTCCATGCTGTACATCTCTATGACTCTAAGATAGTCACATTCTGACACTGTTAAACTCAAAGTCAGGTACCTAGGCAGAAGATGAGGTGTTAACCCTCCAGTTTGCATTGAGCTTCACCAGTGTACTGCCACCAATCCGAGGGAGAAATGCTAGCATGGGAACACGGTTGTGTTTTGAAGTGGCATGCAACTGGAAGTTCAAGATCATTTTTACAGATAGAAGGTAGGTATCCCTCAAAGCAGTCACCCAGTCTGTGTTGCATCATTCCAGTGTAGAAGAGACCATATTATAAGCAGCGAGTACAGTAAACTAGAATGAATGATTTACACAGGAACCTCAAGAATCCAAAAGACAGGGCCGGCAGTATTTCATTCGATTAATTGAATTCCAGACAATTAAATGCTGGGTAACATAGTTTAGCCAAGAATAGGGAACTTGCGTTCTTGCTGCATAATCCGATATTTGGATAATCGAATGCGGATAATCGAGGTTCCTCTGTACATTTGGATTGACACTTCGCTTGGAAAGTATGGAGGTATGAGGTAAATAGGTGAGTGTTGCACCTTCTGCAACTGCATGGAAAGGTGCTGTGGTGTGTGGGGAGCTGTTGGGAGCTGATGAGGAATGAACAGAGTGCCCCAAAGGGAATGTTCCCTATAGAAGGCTGACAAGGGAGGGGAAAGGAATATGCATCTGGTAATAGCATATATGGTGGTTTCTGATCCTTTGGTGTTTGAGGTGCATGGGATGGAAAGTGAGGAAAAGGGAACCTTCTTGCTTTTTTGGGAAGGAGATGAGAGCAGAAGTGTGGAAAATGGGTTGAACAATGTTGAGGGCCCTGTAACCCACGGTAATGGGGAATCCTCGGTTGAGGAATAAAGGTGGCCAAGTCTGAGCCTCCCCTGTGAAAGGTGGCATTGTCAGAATGGATTCAATGGGGACAGAGGAACTGGGAGAATGGAATGGAGTTCTTACAGGAAGCAGCATGAAATGCTATATTGTTGAAGTAATTGTGGGAGTCAGTGTGGGTTTGCTGTGGATATCAGTGGCCAGTTTATCCCCAGTAATGAAAATAGCAATGTCAAAGAAGGGAAGGGAGAAGTCAGAGATGGACCAGGTGAAGGTGAGATGTGAAGTATGCCTGAGAAGAAGCTGTCAATCAGTCTCCACACCCAGAAACTCCAAAAACACCACCACCCCCTCAATAGGCTGGGGTTATTTGAGGTCAAGAAACTCTTCCAAGATTATGGTCAAGGCAGCAAAGATTAAAATTTATAATACTACCGAGTTAATTTCTTCACAGCTAAGCTAATTTATCTCATTTAGTAATTAGACTTGATATGTGGCAGCCACAACAATATGTGCCTGAACTGCTCAAACCTAAAGTGGCACAGACTGAACAAGCAGGGAGTTGAAGTGGTTACTTATAATTGCCCACCATGACAAAAGACAGATTGTTTGCCAATGGCAGTTCTAGCTACAAATTAGCAACGGGGATTCTGTAGAAGCATACAAGACCCACAGTAAAAAAAGACAAGACTGACTAATCACAGCTCAATGCATATCAATATGTATACTTTTCTTATCTTGTGAATTGTGATAGAATGCCTAATTCTCACATGGTGTCTTTATTAGCTGATTCATGCTTCCAACATAACTGAACATCTGCTGGCTGTTCAGCAGTTGAAAATGTAGTAATAAATTGGGGAGGAAGGAAATAGCCTAGTAGTATTATTTACCGAATTGTTACTCCTGAGACCCCGGTAATGTTCCAGCGTTCTGGACTCAATAAAAATCTGGAATTAAGAGTCCAATGATGACTATGAATCTATTGCTGATCATTGTAAAAACCCATCTCATTTGTTAATGTCCTTTAGAGAGGGGAAACTGCCATCCTTACCTGGTTTGGCCTACATGTAACTCCAGTCCCACAGCAATGTATGCAATCAGGGATGGGCAACAAATGCTGGTCTGGCCAGCAATGCCCACATTCTGTGAATGAATAAGAAAAAAACATTGAGATCAAGTGAAAAGAGGTTCAAGGGTTCCCTTTCTTTAAACCCTGCAGCTTTGTTTGAAACGGAAGCCTTAAATTCATAAAGGATGCATTTGCCAATTCAGTGAATTGTTATCTGTTTATGTGTGAATGATAAAGAACTAACCAGGTAGAATTTCTTGACTTAAACAGTAATATTTAGTTTTATCATGCTACATTCCATGAGTTCTATAGAAAAGTCATTCCTGACTCAGTGATTAGTACTGCTGCCTCATAACGATGGGACTGGGTTTAATTCTATCCTCTGACAACTGTCTGTCTAGAGTTTGTACATTCTCCCTGCGTCTGCATGAGTTTCCGCCAGGTTCTTTGGCTCCTCCCATAATCTAAAGGTATGTAAATTAGCTGGATTGGCATGTTAAATTGCCCATAGTGTTCAGAGACGTGTAGGTTAGGTGCATTAGCCATGGTAAATGCAGGGTTACAGGGAAAGGGTAGGGGAATGGGTCTGGGAGGGATACTCTTCAGAGGGTTGGTTTGGACTCGTTGGGCTGAATGGCTGTAGAGATTCTATATTTTAAAAATGTTAACTTTGCTTTTCTCTATCCACGGAAACTGCCAAGCTGAGTTTCTCCAACACTCTGGTTTTATTTCAGATTTCTAGCATCTCCAATTGTTTGTTTTTACATAAGCAAGAGTGTACTGGATGTAATTGTCTGTCTGGCCTTACTGCAACCAGCTTTGGTCAACAGGTGACGGTTGTAAAGTTATATTTTTTCCTTAGAGTTCTGGCTGGATATATTCCAGGAGACATTGATGACAGTGTGAGCAGTCTCGAAGGTGAAACAGGGCTTCATTATTCACCGGGTCGGAAGTCTGCTTCAACACTTTGAAGTCTCTGCCACATCTTGCCCATGCTCCCATCCAGCACCCAGTTCCCACCTCCACCTTGCTACTGCACCACCACCCCCACCAACATCCAAATTTCTGCAATGAGAATCACTAATGCAGCCTATCATAGCCAAAGTGTTCACATAGAACTTTTAACTGACATTGAAAAGCATAAAGGATTATTCATTTGCTAAGTTTATGCATTATATTGGAAAAGCTTATTTAAAATTTTGATTGACCTCTTGATGGAGGAATTTTGAAAGTTGAGTGCTTGACACATAGTAGGCATAGAAAATGTGAAAGCTTTTTTCGAAAGCAATTTGAAAGAATTATTGGAACGTGGCAGTCAGATGTCACAATCAGAGTGAAACAGTACATACGCACTTCCCATGATAAATGCATACTTAAAAGTTTAGAATGGAAACTGTTGACACACAATATGATAAAAAGTCACATGATGCAGACAAAATATGCACATCGCAGTTACATTTTATTTTTCACATTACATAGAGATTCCATTAGGAAAATATGTAAATTGCAATTTATTTTAATTGCTACAGCTCAACATCTGCGCCCCAACCTACTCCTGACTGGTAAAGAAATTGATCGCTGTGTTTCTTTGTCACTTTGAAGTGACAAAACTTCAAAAGTGCTTAAGTGACAATAAAATATTTGAAGACATCCTGGTTACATGAAAGATATTACATAAATGCAAGCCTCTCATTTTATGATGTTTTATATATTCAAGTTGTTAACTCTGCAAGTCAATGTAGTGGTAATACTATGATCTGTGGTGGTTTGGGTTTCAAAAGTGCCTTTTTTCAAACTTCTTAAAATAATGTTGAAGTGTGACTAAAATGGAGTTTGGAGAAGTTTGCTAAAAGATGTGTTTTTTGTTGGTTTTCATTTGCTGACCAATGTGGAAATAAACATTACAACCAGAAAGTTTCCCAAACTAGTGGAATATAAATGCAATTAATGATTCTGGAGTTGAAAGTTAGTTGCTACCATTAATTGTCATAAAATCCCATCGGGTCACTAACACCCTTTAGAGAAGGAAATCTGCCATCCTTACAGGTGACTCCAAACTCGCAGCAATATAGTTAATGCTTAACTGCCCCCTGAACTGACCTAGAAAGCCACACAGTTCACGGGCTATCAGGGATGGACAACAAATGCTGGCCTTGTCGGTGACATCCAGATCACATGAAAAATTGAACAAAAGAAATGAAAGTTCACTCATGTTGGAAAACTGCTTATGGTTTGATATTGGCTAAGGTTAGGGTTGAACGTTATTTGTGACTTTCTCCATGGTTACCACTCAAGTTTTTAAGTTTATACCTGATTAGAGGCTCTTTCATGAAGTGCCTTTAAAAATAAATCCCGAGTACGTTTTTGTGACTATTAAAAAATAAATTAGACATCCAATGAACAACAAAGTCTAAAGGCTTTTAACGTAAAATAAAGAAGCATCTTCCTAACAGTATGTAAACTGATATATTAAATTATGTCCATCATAAAGCAATATTAGAATTGGTGATTCAACACCACTTGTTCCAGGGAAATGGGCAGTGAATTGCCTTGTCCCTGACCCTCACATCCCAGGAACAAACAAAATCTTGGTGAATGCCAAAGTTTTCCAACTTGCATCAGGACAAAAGCAGGAAAGCCAAATGCATAGTCCAAACTGTTGGGTCATTTGAAATTTGGCTTTCTTACAATCGTCCCGCTAAGTGTAAGAAGCAACACTTCAGCAACATTTCTTTCTTTTGAACAAAGTTCTACACCTCCTCAAACAAATATAGAAGGGAAGGGGGTAATATGTCTCTATAGAAAGATGATTTGGAGGTGCTGGTGTTGGACTGGGGGTGTACAAAGTTAAAAATCATACAACACCAGGTTATAGTCCAACAGGCTTATTTGGAAGCACTACTTCTTCATCAGCTGGTTGTCCACCTAAGGAAGGAGCAGAGCTCCAAAAGCTAGTGCTTCCAAGTAAACCTGTTGGACTATAACCTGGTGTTGCATGACTTTTAACTATATATAGAAAGATGGACATAAAATGTTTGAAGAGAAAATGAGGTCTGCAGATGCTGGAGATCAGAGATGGAAATGTGTTGCTGGAGAAGCGCAGCAGGTCAGGCAGCATCTAGGGAACAGGAGAATCGACGTTTCGGGCATTAGCCCTTCTTCAGGAATGTTTGCCCTCAGATAACTCTTTGTGGGGGTAGGAGAACTTTAAATTCTCTCATACCTCACTGTTGGCAATCACTCACTATTGAAGATGATTTTCGACCTTCGAAATTCCATATCACTTGTCATGAGTTCTGTTGATCCTTCTGTGATGATGAGACTGATGCTAAAGTCACTTTTCCAACCATACATTTGGCAGGTAGGTGAAAATGGTCCCAGGCCTTAGAATGTGAGTAATCCTTTCTCCAGTTCATTTTCTGCACGTCCTCTTGATAACAGGTGTTCTCAAACATTGTACACCTCCACACAGGACATCCCTCCAGGTCAGTTTCTTCTGAAATCTATGTTGCATTTCTTGAGTTAAAAATCACACAACACCAGGTTATAGTCCAACAGGTTTAATTGGAAGCACACTAGCTTTTGGAGCGACGCTCCTTCATCAGGTGATAGTGGAAGGCTCAATCCTAACACAGAACTTACATCACACTGTAAATTTTTGCTATAACTGAAATTATACATTGAAAAATTGATTATCTGTTAAGCCTTTCATCTGTTAGAATACAGTGATAGTTTTACTTCTTTCATGTGTAAATCACAAAACCCTTTTTTTAAAAAGTTGCATTCTCGGGTTAGCTGTTAACAATGGTGATAGCTAGACATTTCTTGAGGGAAGCCTTCAGGAAGGCTTTGCAAGGCTCCCTTTGTTCTCCTTTCGTTCAAGTATCCTCCTTGAGCAGCAGGGAGAATAGGAACTAAAGAAAGGCACGAGCTGTTCTTCTAATACTGCCAACCACATCTCTACCCTCCCACTGCTTGTACCTAAGAGTGTCAGCAGCTGAACTACAACTCCCATGATGCCTTAAGTGGCGGCGGTCTTCCTGTGGCTTGCGCCCAGGTGTACCGGCAGGCGAACTACAACTCCCGCCGTGCTTGGTGCGGCGACGGTTTCCGGTTGGGCGGGTTTCCGGTTTCTCAGTCTAACCGTCGCGGCTCGCGCCGGCCGCCCTCGAGCGATCGTGGCTTTTGAATTGTTAACGGTCCCTGGTTAAAACTTTACTTTCATTTGATCTTCTCCCTTTTCGGAGCGTTTACGCACACATTTTTTTCCGTCTCTGTGAACGAATTAACCTTTGTCAAAGAAGAAAGGAAATATATAAATTCCCTCACCGTCTGCGAAGGGAGTTTGTGCTTTTTTTTTCCGCGGCCTTCCCCCCCCCCCCCTTTCCCGGTGTTGAGGAGATTTTCCTAAAGTCTCCTCCTCCTCCTTCTTCCCTCCTTTCGGCCCCGGATTCCGGGTCCCCTGTCCGGCTGCCGAGATGGGCTGCACCATGAGCGCCGAGGACAAGGCGGCGATGGCCAGGAGCAAAATGATCGACCGCAACCTGAAGGAAGACGGCGAGAAGTCATCCCGGGAGGTCAAACTTCTGCTGCTGGGTAATCAATCATTGTCAAAGAACGGCACTGACGGCAACAGCAAAGCGATTTTTAACAATTGTATAGCTGTAGGTTTCACTGGGGTCACCAGGGGCTGGCTTTGACTCTTTAAACCTCAGCCCAACAGCCAACCCTGGCAAAAGAAAGGATTGGAGTTTTTAGAAGAAGGGCAAGGCATATATGGTTTGGCTTTGGGCTTTGAGATTTGATTTGGATGTGAACCCGTAGCTGCGAGGGTCTGCAGGGGGTTTTGCCCACCCTCCTGAGGCGAGGGTCTGCAGGGGGTTTTGCCCACCCTTCTGAGGCGAGGGTCTACAGGGGGTTTTGCCCACCCTCCTGAGGCGAGGGTCTGCAGGGAGTGGGATTATTTATCCCTTGCCCACTGAGATGGGGTTGAGATAATTCACCAACCTTGATGTATGGTTGGGGATGGCTGATATTACTCATCCACTATCTGTGGTCAGGTCATTTACCCACCCGCTGTCTTGGGATGGTACTTCCACCCTGGTGTGGGAGATTGGCTGGTGAGGAAGTTTTAATGGTTGCTGATTGGGGAAGTGCCAATATGTTGCAGACTTGTGATTTCAGGGATGTGAGCTGGCAACGACTATAAAATGTGGTTAGGCAATGCTGTGGCTGGAATATGTTTCAAGGGCATTTGGGTGGATGTTAGTGTGTTTGTTTAATATCACAAGCAAGAATTCTAAGATTTAACTTAACCCTTGTAAGCCCACTGAATACATAAGCTTCCATCCCACCGTACTGAGACAAATGGAATGTTGTCCTTCATTGCTAGAGGATGGAGTTTAAAAATAGGGAGGTTATGCTGCAGTTGTATAGGGTATTGGTGAGGCCACGCCTGGAGTACAGGGTACAGTTTTGGTCGTCTTACTTGAGAAAGGATGTACTGGCACTGGAGGGGGTGCAGAGAAAAGTTCACTGCGTTGATTCCAGAATTAAAAAGGTTGGCTTATGAGGAAAGATTGAGTAGACTGGGGCTATACTCCTTGGAATTTAGAAGAGTGAGGGGAGATGTTACAGAAGCATATTATCAAGGAAATCGATAAAATAGAAGCAGAGACGTTGTTTCCACTGTTGGATGAAACTAGAACTGGAGGTATGGTCCAAAATCTGGTGCCTCCTTATTTTGAGGCTGAGTTAGGAAGAACTTCACCTAAAGGGTTGTGAATCTGTGGAATTCCATGCTTAGTGAAGCAGTTGAGGCTACCTCATTGAATGTTTTAAGGCAAAGATGGTTTTTGAACAGCAAAGGAATTAAGGGTTACAGTGAGTGAAGGGGGCTGGAGCTGTGTCCACAAAAAACTCAGCCATGATTTTACTGAATGGTAGAATAGGTTAGATGAGCCTGATGGTTTACTCCTCCAGTTGTTATGCTCTTTGAGACCAGGAGAAAGTGAGGTCTGCAGATGCTGGAGATCAGAGCTGAAAATGTGTTGCTGGAACAGCGCAGCAGGTCAGGCAGCATCCAGGGGACAGGAGAATTGACGTTTCGGGCATGAGCCCTTCTTCAGGAATGAGGAAAGTGTCCAGCAGGCTAAGATAAAAGGTAGGGAGGAGGGACTTAGGGGAGGGGCGTTGGAAATGCGATAGGTGGAAAAAGGTCGAGGTGAGGGTGATAGGTCAGACTGGGGTGGGGGCGGAGAGGTCAGGAAGAAGATTGCAGATTAGGAAGGCGGTGCTGAGTTCGATGGATTTGACTGAGACAAGGTGGGTGGAGGGGAAATGAGGCAACTGGTGAAATCCGAGTTCATCCCTTGTGATTGGAGGGCTCCTAGGCAGAAGATGAGGCGCTCTTCCTCCAACCGTCGTGTTGTTGTGGTCTGGCGATGGAGGAGTCCAAAGACCTGCATATCCTTGGTGGAGTGGGAGTGGGAGGGGGAGTTGAAGTGTTGAGCCATAGGATGGTTGGGTTGGATGGTCCGGGTGTCCCAGAGGTGTTCTCTGAAACGCTCCGCAAGTAGGCCAGGTCCAGGTCCAGCTGCAAATTATAGGTGCCACTGTTACCTACCCAACTTGGCAGTCTTTGCCAGTTAACATTAGAAGTATAGATGAAATTTTAAAAACTGGATAAAATTAGTAAGTTTCAGTAACAAGGAAATTCATGGGTCAGGGCACTGACTTAAGTGGATGTCTTGCTGAGAAAATTTTAAATTAGGAGTTGGAGTAACAGAGCTATTTTAAAAACTGGAAGCAGCAACTAGCGTTGGTTTTTGTGTGACATGTTTGAACCAGTCCTAATGTATGATGCTTTGTGACTAAAATAAAAATTGCCTAACCATTTCTGTTTCTAGAACCATTTATAGATAGCTCTTAATTTTTGATTTTGATATGCATCGTAACTTGAGGGGTAAGGAGGCAAAACAGTTGAAGTTCCATCTGATCATCCAGATGACAAGTCTAGAAGATTTTTGTCCTTGGCCTCAATTGAATACCACAGAATTGATTCCCACCCAAAGTTAGTTGAAATTACATCACTGTTAGTGGGTGGGGGTGAAACATTGTCTTGGGATATTTTCTCATTGCTGAGGACCCACTGAAATGGTGTCTAGCAAAGTAGGTGAAAGTAAAAATCTTTTGCTGTGGTAGAAGCTGGGGATGTTAAAATCTAACTATCCTTTTAACAGAGAATGGCCACTCTTCTTGACCAATAAGGATTCTACATAAAAGTTTTATTTTCAAATTTGTTGTTATGGGCTACTCAAATGCAAAAGTTAAAATACCTCAGTAGCCTTCACGACATCAGTCCGTGACTTCAAGATTTGAAATGGCCGTCTGGTGGTAGCAAGAATCTTTCAAATTAATATTTGTTGTAGGTGAGTGTCACAGGTTGTGGAGGATGATCTCATGTCAGTATGTGGATTTGGATAATTTTTCACCTAATGCACTCTGCTGTTCCAAGTGCAAGTACAGTAGATTTGATCTCAACTAAGCACTCCTTAGTGTACAATGTGAACGTTAACACTGTGTGACATAGGGTCCACTACCATCTAGACAGTGTGTGTTAAACTCATGAAGTCAAGTTTGCAATTGTTTGAGTAATTTTGTTGCAAGATTTGCTCAAAAGCTAATTGTGCATAATTGCATACGAACTAATTTTTCTAAAAAGAATTTTCAAGTGGCACCTGAGCAGTAAAGAAGATATGTTATAGCAAAACCACAAGTTCTAAAATATTTTAGAAATATGCAGATCTGCTGGCATGAAAAAGAGGACAATTTATGTTTTGACTAGAGACTGGAGGAAGAATACCTCTTCCGTCTCGGGAGCTTACAACCATATGCCCTTAGTTGAGAATACATCAGCTTACAAATCTCCCCAAACCCCATGTCACCCCAGGCCCAGCCCTCCCTCTCCACCCTACTCCCTTAACCTGACCCTAGCTGTCTCTCTTCCTTCCCACCTATCCACACCAACCCTTCCTACTAACCAATCGCAGGACCTCCTATCGACATCCACCTTTCGCCATCCGACCCCTCCCTCTATTTATTTTTCAGACCCCTGCCCTGTTCAGATGAAAGATTCCAACCCAAAACGTCGAGTTCCCTTCTACTCTGCTGCTTGACCTGCTGTGCTTTTTCCAGCTCCGCTCTTTATCTACTCTGACTCTTCAGCACCTACAGTTCTTAGTAGCTCTTACTACAGACTCTCTTCATGATTGGGCTATGCCTGCCTCAAGTTATTTATCATCTTTAGGTTTGGCTGAGCAGATGTTTATTTCTCCTATCTACCCATATGTTTTTCATGTAATGGGTCCCATTATGTATTGTAGAGTTGCAGACAACGGTTGGATTATGTGGATTTGAATGAATGCAATACACTTAGGACTCAGCATGGGGTCTGACATTTTGGTTCCTTGTGTACATCTATGTAGTCTTAATGCTTATAATGATAGTCGCAGATATAAAAATTGCCCATGCGTTTAATAGTGAAAGAGGCAAAGAATTACATTCTCCAGGAGGATATCACTTGGCTGCACACAACTGGAAGAAAGTTGCAATTTTAAATCAATTTGGTCAAATTTGAAGTCTGTATTTGGAGAAGTAAACTAAGACAAGGCAATACACAAGAAGTAAATGGCACAATAAGGGGAATTGTAGAGGAGCAGAGGAATCAGTATATCCACAGATTCATTCCAATTAAACCTGTTGGACTATCACCTGGTGGTGTGATTTTTAACTTTGTACACCTCAGTCCAACACTGGCATCTCCAATTCAGATTCATGTTAGCTTTAGTTCAAAAAGATAAGAAAGCACTTTATTAGCTGCGGCATTCCAACCTCTGGCAACTGTCTGTGTGGAGTTTGCACGCTGTCGCTGTGTCTGCATGGATTTCCTCTGGGTGCTCCGGTTTCCTCAAACAATCCAAAATTGTGCAGGCTAGGTGAATTGGCCATGCTAAACTGCCCACAGTGTTCGGAGATGTGTGGGTGAGGTGCATTAGTCAGGGGGAAATATAGGATAATAGGGTAGGGGAATCCATCTCTGTGGGCTACTCTTCAGAGGGTCGGTGTAGATTTGTGGGGCCAGTGGGCCTGTTTCCACAGTATAAGGAGTCTATGATTCATAAAGTGGGGGCGCTACTGTCGAACGGTCTAAAACACAACTTGGGCTAAAGCTTGACTACTGCAGCTCTGCTCACTGCATTACTGGAGAGGTATGATCATACTAGAGAGGATACAGTAGGATATTTATGAGCATATTTCTAGAAGTGGCACAGAAAAGCTTGGATGAGCTGGTCCTTTGGAGCAGAAGTGTCAGAAGGGAAAATTAATTTGAGGCGTATAATACTTTGGACATGCATGGAGTGAAAAGAAAGAGCATATTTTGCTTAGTAACTAGGAGACAGATTTAAATTAATTGACAAGAATTTAAATTCATTGTCAGAAGGATCAGACGGAGCAGGGTGGGGAGAGAAGGAGTTAAGTAATATTTTCACCCAGAAGTTAACAGATGTCTGGAGTTCACTGCCTGAAAACATGGGAGCACTGGAAAAAATGTTTCGAAATATACTTAGAAAGATGTGATCAAGAGGGCTATAGACCAAGAGTCAGAAAGTGAGGTTTGCTCAGACATGATGGCCAAATAGTCACCATCTGTACTGTCATTTTCTGATTTTCAAGGTGCCACGGTGTAAATATTTGTTATTAGTCCCCTCTGTTTAGAAATGTTGTAGGAGTCTGACTGGTTTATCACTAAGGGCACACTGGTTACTTGAAACTTTTGAATATTGCTGAAAGAGAGAGACATCACTGAAATTTTTCATCAAATTTCAAATTATCACAATATTCTACATGAAGAAAGATTGCTAATGAAGGATTAAGCCCAAAACATCAACTCTCTTTCTCCTCCTGCTCTCTTGCTTGATCTGCTGTGCTTTTTCCAGCGCCACATTTTATCAACTCTGTTGGTAAATTGATTCTGGCTAGGACATTACCATAGAAAAAGCAGTTGGAAATTCTGTGCTTCCCAGGATACACAAGGTTGGCAGCAACTCTCTCTTTCCAACAATATTTAAATTTTTGATTAAAATAACTAGCTTCCGTTGATTTAATCTTTGTAACATGTTGACCTTTTGAATAAAATTAAACTTTGCCAAAGATGTCATTAATGCCTGAGAATTCTAGTGCTACTACTGTATTCTGAAACCTAGCTTGTCTTACTATTTTGAATTGGCAAAGGAAATTAATTATGTAGGTTTTACCTTTCTTTCAGGTTAAGTACTGATTATGAAGGTTTAGGATAGAATGCTGAGTGTTGCACCAATACTTTTTGTGACCAAATTTCGTTACTGAAATGGCCTTGCTGAAAGATTAAATTGCAGAGACTGTTATAAATAGACTCTGCTGTCCAATGTAATATCGTCTCTGCTTAATCATATTTATTTTGCATTCTTTGTTCACTTTTTGTTATTGGTATGTTGAAAACAGCATCAGCTTACTGATCCTACTTTTTAGATCATAGCAAAAAGCTAGTGTTTCAATGTAAAAATATGTTACAACCTGTTTCACTGTTTACAACCATTTTAAGCCACTGTATATACAAGGCTTCCATTCGGTGATTGCAACATGTTTAGATTGTTCTCCTTTCTACTGTCCGAAAGTGCAATGATCAATCACACAGGCAAGTTCATATGCTGAGGAATAAATTTCCCAATAGAAACAAAGTATTTATTTATTTATTTATTTTTTCATGTCCCCTTGCCCAACATAAACAGGTGGAAATTAATTCTTTGTAAGCTGTCTGATTTTTGACTGACACATCAATGTGTCTCTGCTCCATATTCTATGTAAAAAAACTTAAATATGTGACGCATTGTGAAAGTGCTTACATCTATGTAACCACCCACTTTTGAGGCTAGCACTTTTGGTTCTCTAGTTACACAACACTATTCCGGTGAGCTATAATATGGGCTGGACTTGAAGTAACAATATAAAAGTTCAGTTTGGGCAGCCCTAAATGCAAAATGAAATACTTTAAGGAGTGTATTTTACCAGATAATAGTCAGGAGAATAGGCTTTTGTAAAAATGTATCAAACATGTTTAGTGGAAAATTACACATACCTGTATTTTTACCTAGTTGCTTTTTAATATGGTTTGCTGATTAATGATGGGAATGGTTTTGTCTCTGTATGAGAGTTGATTGTGTAGATGTTTACTCTAAATATCAAGTTTGATTCCCCTAATATGTTGCATATTATTGTGATTAGTTGTCTGATGATAAGCTCATGAGGGAAAACTAATTTCATTCGGCAGTATATCCAATCAGTGAATTTTATTCTGTCTGTGTTGAATTAGCTTGCCTCAGCCAGGATAGTGTTTGGCAGTATCATGGTTAGAATCCAAGTCATAAATACTTAAGTTATTTGTGAAATGTACGTTTAACCGCGTAACTGCTGATTTCCTGCAAGAAAACTGAAAGTGTACAGAAACATGCAGTTCACTCCCTAACAAGCAACTTTTGGGGTACCTTCACAATCTGCAATAGTACAAGAGGCATACTTTTTGAAGTGCAATGGATGGATAGTGAGTGAATAGATAAAAATGTTCCGTGAGTGAATAGATAAAAATGGGTGCTATTAGGACTAATTGGATGTGGTTTCATCACAACGGTCAGTTGGAGAGACCACATCACAGGTGGGAAAATGTTGCTCATCTGCGCTAAAGCTTCCAGGCTGGGAAACATCTTAGCAAAGGATTCACATGTAAATGTTACTTTATAATTGCCATTGGTAGGTATCTTAGAGAGGGTGACTACCTCCATATCAGCTGATACTTATCAAATAGTTGGAAGCTTATTATGTTATTGCAGGGCATGATTTTTAAATTCTGAAGTCATCTTTCTAGCCTTCCCTCCAGTTTTTGTGGAATTAAAGCTCCAAAATTGTATGACATGAGGCAGCCTCCCAATGATTACTTTCTATATTATTGGTTTAACTTTCCAACTTTGGACACTGAAATACATTTTTGTTATGTGGTATCACTGCTGGTAACTAAAACTCCCTTCAGATATTTAATAATCTGGATTCAAAACTTAAGTATATCCGCATTGAAATGCAAATCATATTAGAAAGTTATACTGACCCCTCAACAATTGTTAATTTGGTATTGCATTCCAAATATTAATGGGGAAGCTCTGGGACCCGCAGCGCCCAATTATCCATTACCTTTAGAGATGAATGAATTTGTCTGCTCAGCAAGTTACTGAGGAAGGTAATGAGTGAAATGCTGAATGTCATAATATTTTTACAGGCTCAATGTGCTAATAATCTATGTGGTAATAAACCAAATTCTTTTCCAAACTTATAAGTTAAACTGACTGATGGATGAACAACTATACAGTTCATGAGCTGTAGAGTCATATAGCATGGAAGCAGACCCTCTGGCTCAAGCAGTCCACACTGACTATAACCCCAAACTAATCTAGTCCCACCTGCCTGCACTTGGCCCACATCCCTCTAAACATTTCTTATTCATGTACTTACTCGATGTCTTTTAACTATTGCAACTGTATCCACCACCTCTTCAGGAAGTTCATTCCATGCATGAAACACTGTCAAAAAGAGTTGCCCCTCCTGTTTTTTTAATCTTTCTCTTACTTTAAAAATGTGCCCCCTACTCTTTAAATCCCCTACCTGAGGAAAAGACTCCTGCCATCCAACTTATCTATACCCTTCATGATTTAATAAACCTCTATAAGCTCACCCCTCAACCTCCTACACTGCTCCCAGCCTCTTTATAACTCAAATCTTATATTCCTGGCAACATCCAGTAAGTCTTTTCTGATCCTTTTCCAGCTTAATAATATCCTTCCTATAACAGGGCAGCCAGAACTGGGTTCAGTACTCCAGAACAGGCTTCACCAATATCCTGTACAATCTCAACATGTCATCCCAACTCCTGTACTCATAGGTCTGAACAATGTAGACAAGCATGTTAAATGCTGCCTTAACCATCCTGTCTGTATGCAAACTTTAAAGAATTATGTACCTGTCCCCCTAGGTCTCTCCGTTCTATAATGCTGCCCAGGACTCTACTTTTTAAATGTATAGGTCCTGCCCTGCTTTGTTTTACCAAAATGCAATGCCTTGCATTTATCCAAATTAAACTTTGTCTGTCACTGTTCAGTCCATTGACCTATTTGATCAAGATCCTTTGATAATCTTAGATAACCTTCACAGACTACTATACCATCAATTTTGGTGTCATTTGCAAACCTATATGCCTTCTATATTCTTATCTAAATCATTTATATAAATGACAAACAAAAGTAGAACTAGCATCAATCCCCGTGGAATGTGGCTGGTAACAGGTCTCCCGTACAAAAAACAACCTTCCGTCATTACACTGTCTCCTGCCTTTAAAGTCAATTCCAGTTGGAAGCCATTTTTATAGAGCTTGTTACAAGTCATATGTGATAGTATCTGTGACAGTAATATTAACTCCTGAGTCCTGTCTCATTCTGCCAGCTATAGTCTGAAAATAATTTAGTATGATCTACTAATACCCAATTAAAATTTTTTCCTGTTGTTATTTAAGATTTAAGACTGACTGTGTGGAGTTTGCACTTTCTCCCTGTGTCTGCGTGGGTTTCCTCCGGGTGCTCCGGTTTCCTCCCACAGTCCAAAGATGTGCAAGTCAGGTGAATTGGCTATGCTAAATTGCCCGTAGTGTTAGGTAAGGGGTAAATGTAGGGGTATGGCTGGGTTACGCTTCGGCGGGTCGGTGTGGACTTGTTGGGCCGAAGGGTCTGTTTCCACACTGTAATGTAATCTAATCTAATTTACGTTCATGTTACAGCTAGCTTTGCAAGACCAAAGTATCAGGAGTCAGCACTACTAAATCAGGTCTTACTGCAATGTAAAAGTAGCTTCAGACAGTTGCAAAATAACTGTTAAAATGTTTTGATAAATCTTGATAACAAGGAGTTGTGCTTTATTATTTGTTCGTTGTGACTTCATCTGTGGGAGATATCAGTGATTTGGCCTGAGTGAAGATGGTGGTGGTGGTGTGGCGGCAACGTTTACTGTGTTCACAGCTAGCATTTGTCCGACAAAGTTTTGAGATTTGCTAAATCTCTTGGGTGCAGTATGACTAACTTGACCAGCTTCTAACCCTTGGAACATATAAATTATTTAACTTATAACAGAGTACTGCAACTGTCCTCCAGACATTCCTGTCCACTAGTCAACGTGCACCTATCTACTCTCATTCTATTTTATGGCAAAAAACAAAGAACCATGGATGATGGGAATCTAAAAAATAATTAGAAATTGCTGGAGAAGCTCAGGTCTGGTATCATCTGCAGGGAGAAAGCAGAGTCAATTTTTTGCATCCCTTAAGTAAAGAAGGGTCACTGGACCCAAAATGTTGAATCTGCTTCCCCTTCATTTCCCAGCACTCATCCCACAGCTTTGTATGCTATGGCATTTGAAGTATACATCTAACAACTTCTGACATTTTATAATGGTTCCTGCCTCTACAACTCTATCAGGCAGTTGAATTCTAAATACCCACAACATCTATGGTAATAAAAAGTTCTCCTTAATTCCTCGAGACCATCTGCATGTTAGCTTAAATCTATATCCCTGCTAATTGACCCTTCTACTAAAAGGAAACGTTTATTCCCAAAAACCCTATCTAGCCCTTGATTATTTATTGACCTCTCTATTGTAACGTAAACCCTCACCTATCTAGTGTCTCTTCATAAGCGAAATGCTGTCTGGGCAACATTTATGGAAATCTCCAGTGCAATCATGTCCTTCCAATAGTGTGACTAGAATTGCATCCAGTATTCAATGTGGCCTTTACAGCTCCATTATAACTCTACAAATTTTAAATTGCCTAGACTAGTAAAAGATAAGTATCTAGTATGCCACCACAAATATCCTGTCCACCTGTACTGTTGCCTTCAAGAATCTAGGTATGTGAAAACTGAGGGTCCCCTAATCCTCATTGCTTTTATTATTGCCTAGTTAGTCTTACCAAATGCATTATTTCATACTTTTCAGGATTAAGCTCCATCTGCCATCGTTCTGCCTATCTGACCAGATTTTCTCTAACTTCCTGTATTCTACAACTTTCCTTCTTGCTATTTACCATATGACCACTTTTTTGTCATCTGCAAACTTACCAATCAAGCCCCCTATATTTGTGTTCAAATTATTAACGTATGCTGCAAACAGCAAGGGACCCAGTACCAAATCCTGTGTTTTGCCACAGTACACCAGTTTCTAGTAACGCAAGCAACTTATAACCAGCACCCTCACCTAAGCCAATTTTGGATCCAATTTACAAAATAACCCTGGATCAAAAGGTATTTTACTTTCTTGACCACCCTCCCATGTGACTCCTTGTCAAAAATCTTGAAGTCTATGTCAACTGCAGTACCTTCAACCACATACTCAGTCACCACCTAATGAAAATTCAATGAAATTTAAGCGTGATCTCCTCTGACAAAACCATGCTGATTTTCCTTGTCTCTCCAAGTGACGATAAATTCTGTCCCTCAAGTGTTTCAAGAAAATTCCTTACTACTGATATTAGACTTGCTGACCTATAGTTTCCTTCTTTGTCCCTATTTTCCTTGAATACTATACCATATGACTCTTCCAATCCTTAACACCTCTCCAGTGTTCAGAGTGGATTTTAAATGATGGTTTAGGCCTCTGTAATTTCTAATGTTACCCTCTCACAACAGCCCAGGATACATCCTCATCTGAGACTGAGGATTTATCCAATTTTAAGCTCACTAATGAGTCGTCCCTTCAATGTTAATTTGTTCTGCTTTATCACAGTTGCCCTCCCTGATTTTTATACCTAAATAATTCTTGTCAATAGTGAATTCAGGCACATGATAATCATTTAAAAGCTCACTTGTGTTTTCCAGTTTCACTCACACACAGAACTAATGGACTGTACTGTCCCTGATTATCATCTTGCCTCTGACATACTTGTTAGAGTCCTTTAGATTATTCTTTATTTTACCACCAATGTTCCTTTATTCATAACCCCTCATTACTCTGCTAACTTTTTAAAAAGGTAACCCCCTGTATTCTTTCTTCTATTCCGTGGCTATTGTTGTTTTTAGTCTTTGGTGTTGCTCATAAGCTTTTTTCTCCATTTCCTCCCCATTACCTATACAGGAATGTGTACTTTTTGAATGACTCCCAGTGCCCTGTAGATTTTCTTGCAAGTAGCTGCTCCCACTCCATTTGGGCCAGATTCTGTTAACGTAGTGAAATAAGTTGTTTGTTTTTGTCTAAACTTGAAATGAGATCGCGTGTTGCTTACCATGGATTTATGGTGCAGTTGCAATTTCATTAACCAGATAAATAAGATTATCATCATGGAAAGAATTTTGAACTCTACCTAGATTCAAGGCTAATGAAAAGAACTTTTGGAAGATTGAGATTTAGGTCTCATATATGGAAATGGTCTAAAATATGGTAACATAATCAGTTGGGAATGAAACAAACAAGGTAATTGTTTATTATGAAAACTGAGACAAATGTTTGTTTTGGATCCAATTCTGTTTCGATTTTGCAAAACAGCTTTGCAATTTGTTAACAGGCAGCATTGTGAGCTGTGGAAGTGGGTTGGTGACAATTTTTATTTCATGCATTAATCTTCAGAAACTGCCCATAGGAACATGAATTCTATGCCTGGAGTATAACAACAAAAATAAATACATACATGGGCTGGTCAGTGAGTTCTGAAAATTAATGTTTACAGCCCCAAGTTTTGAAGGTGAAAAAGTTACAGTACACAGAATGTAGTTATAGACTTTGGGATTTGACATAGTAATAGAGCAGGTTACAGGCTCAGTAGGACTGGTAAGGCTGTGATTGTTTTCCAGTTTTGCCAACTATGTCGGGACAGCCTAGATATTCTGCCTATTAGATGTCATTTTGCAATTAACAATAGCTGAAATGTGTAACAAACTGGTAATGTAAATGATGCAGCATTGACTAGCAATTGTTGGTTCTGACTATACCTCAAGAAAGTACAACAATGTAGTGCTTTTGTAGCAATAACATGTCCCAACATACTTCTGAGCATTATCAAACAAAATTTGACAGCCAACTGTGTAAAGAGATATTGAAGTATTGGCCAAATGTTTGGTCAAGGTTGTATATTTTAAGAGAAAGGCAACTTCATCAATCAGCTGTTCCTAAAGCCAAAGCAATACTTTAGATGTTTACTGACTGTATAAATTTTGCTGCTATATTTGCATGACAAAGCAAAGTTCCACAAACAGCACAAAAATATCCTGGTAATATTTTTAAGGAGTTTTGAAGGAGGGGATAATTGTGATGTAGGTCACTAGGATGAACTCTCCTTTTTTAAAATCAAATAATGTCTTGGGACCTCTTGTGTCCTGAGAGAGTAGTCTAGGATAAAACCAGAAAATTCTGAAAAAATGCAGATGTGAACCAAAATAAGCAATTCATTTGTATATCTCTGAACTCTTTCCATAATCTGTCTTATTACTTGTTTTGGGATCTTTAAAAACCTCTGCTGAGTCCTCCCCACCTTTTTCATTATTTTCCATGCAACTAAATTTGTTCCCCCATTATTTAGTTTAAAGCCCTTTGCTGTTTGTCAGGACTCTGGTCTCAGCATGATTCAGGTGAAGTCTATCCCATCAGAACAGCTTCCTCCTTCCCCAGTACTTGTGCCAAGGTCCCCTGAATTTGTGCCCTTTTCTCTCACGCCAGTCTTTGAGCTACTTATAACTCCTCAGTTATGGCCAAGTTACTACATTTGTCTGTCGCTGAAAGCTAACTGAAGTGTTGAGTGCATTCCTTTATATTATAATTGGAGCTTTTGATATGTCATTCGTTGCTCTTTATCCAGCCTTCCTTTTCGATCATGATTTAGCTTTCTTTACCTTATTTGATATTGTATGATTTAATTTAAATGACAGTTCCAGTTTGATACTCATGCTACTCATTAATGTCCGTCATTGTAGTTGAGGTGTACTTGCCTTGTCCAAGCATCCCAAATGTCCTGTTAGCTGAAACACTTCCCAAAGCACAAGCCTGTAAGAAATAACCGGTGCCCTTTATTCTGTTTTCTATATTAGTTACAACAATATACTATGTATCACAGGCTACAACAGCTTTGAGGCAAAGTATGACTTTTCATTGACAGTTACATGTCTTTGATCAACCAACATTCAAATACATGTCAAATGCTATGTATTTAAATATTGTTTCTTGATTTTGCATGTTGCGTGCACCACTAATGTTATATTGATATTTGATTTTTTTAAACTGTTAATTGCTTCCACTGTTTCTGCTTTTGATAGATTCCCAGCATGTTCATAGAACCAGTAGGAATACAATATTTGGAAATAGTTTTCACATTTGTGGTTAATATTGCACAATAGTCAGGGTTGTATGTTTAGTTGTGACTATTAAGTATGTTTGTTGCAATGTAAGGTTATGTGGAGGTGCTTAGATGTGACAGTTATATTTTTCTTTTGCAGGTGCAGGAGAATCTGGGAAAAGTACGATTGTAAAACAAATGAAGTGAGTCTGAAACAGTTTATACATCTTTGATAATTTATTGAATTTTATGTTTCAAAAGTTTTAAAATCAAGTGCACACTTCAGTGTAGATCTTTGAAATACCAGTATGAATAGTACAGTGTATATTTAGATTAAGTAGAACTGTAGTAACTTCAGTCAGCTATGCCTAATGCTTTCCTTCATGTTATATTAGGAAGCTTCGTGTTCTCTACATTTTTTCATATCTCAAACTGGAAGAGAGTGGTATTGAATCTAGTTACACAATGTGCACAGATGCATTATTCTCAATGCGTAAACTTAACAGAATACAGTAACATCTGTTTATTATTTGTAACGTTTCATGCTACTAATCAATTTTTAATAGTTGTAATTGTAAGTTGCTCATTGTGTATAAAGGGTAAGGGACACTGATTGCAGTGTTAATGTATTGCCTTTTGGCCTCACAGACGTCATCAGACATCAATACAAGGTGACCCTTAACAAAATTTGAAATTAGCTTTTTACTTATCACTGTTGATAAGCTGAAAAAAAATTACTCCTCCAAGCTTCAAGAAGACTTTCAGATTTGATGACCAGTGTAGTTACTATCAACAAAGATACACAATAATCCATAAAATCTTATTTGTTTCTGATCCTGTTAACTGGTTTTGCCTGCTTTTGTGTGTGTAATTAGATTTCTGGACCAACATCTTGGCCATTTCTCTTGGTTTAAAAGGCATTGATAAGTAACTAGATTTGATTGAGCAAAGTGCATCTTTCCGTTGTAAATGCTGTCCCCTAAAGTTGCAACAAGTTTGATATTTGAAAACCTAGTTTGGTACTTGAAAGAAACTTTGGGTTTAACTATTGAATGACAATGTCAACCTCTTCAACTTTGATCAAAAAGCTGCTCCTTGAGAGAGGGAGGTTACTTTGATTGGGATTAGGATCTTTTCAGAGACCAGCTACTTCATAATTTCTAGCTACAGATGAAATCCTTGTAGATATTATTGATTTTACATGAAAGATCCAATAGAATTTCATTTACTCTCACCAGTGCAGTGCATGTTTATACCTGTCACTACTGAGTTGTCAAGGAAGTCAATTCAGTGCTTTGTTTGGTGGAAATATTTGCTGATATTGTTGGAGCCGACATTATTGAGTGAGGAGACTCAAGATAGCTGCTCATTGTGGAAAGTAACCATGTTTTCACATTACTCACTAGAAATAGTTCTTGATATTGAAAGCACTTTTTTGCTTCTGATAAACTTAAAAGAACCTTCAATAATGATGAGCTAATTCTTTTTTTAAAAAAAATGAAAGTTTAACAGTACATTTTCTTTTGAGTTTCTCATTTGACAGTTTT
The DNA here is from genome assembly GCF_004010195.1 of Chiloscyllium plagiosum. Classification (NCBI taxonomy): domain Eukaryota; kingdom Metazoa; phylum Chordata; class Chondrichthyes; order Orectolobiformes; family Hemiscylliidae; genus Chiloscyllium; species Chiloscyllium plagiosum. Next base: position 7,630,096 of record NC_057735.1, read on the forward strand.
TATATGGTGGTAGTTCATGGTTTCACATTAATTGCGTTGTCTTTAGTCCTAAACTTGCGTTTATTTCAAATTTGCGTTCTGCAAATCAACTTTAATTTTTTTTGCATTTACCCTTGTAGAATCATTCATGAGGATGGGTACTCTGAGGAGGAGTGCAAACAATATAAAGCAGTGGTTTATAGCAATACAATTCAGTCTATCATTGCTATAATCAGGGCCATGGGACGTTTGAAGGTTGATTTTGGAGACCCAACAAGAGCAGTGAGTACACATCATTGATATTTAAATATACAGATGCAATCCTTTGGTTACGGTTGAGCTGAAATCTTACAGAAGAGGGTTGAGTAGAAGAGACTCTTAGGAAACAGCAGATAATATTTATTTCTATTCATTAGCAGTTCAGAGTTGAGTTGGAAAATCTATTTTCTGATTGGCCATTATTTTAAAGAGCAATTAATTTGTTTAATTTTAAGTTTGCATTATGATTTGAGATTTCTCTTCAGACATTTTAAAGAAATGACAAGATTTTTTAAAAATGTCTGTGTTGAGGGTACGGGGGAGAATGAGACCCCAATTAATCTGCTTTGTTCTTGTACTTATAATTGCTAGAAATGTTCTACTGCCTAATGTTGGGTATCACTGACTTTAGAAAACAAAATTAATTTTGTGGTTGAGGTCATAGCAAAATTAAAGGCCTTTTTTTTCCTTTTTGAAGTTTTGATCAGATTTAAATTTTGAAGTTGAATATTAAAAATGAATGAAAGTTAAAAGTAATGGAATTAACAGGCACATTAAAATATTGGAGCAATGTTGTATTGGATTATGTTTATTGTAGTTTCTGTTGCTGAATTTTTAATTTCAAATCTATTTTTTAATTCTTGACTTGTAGCTATTCTTCATTTCAATTTAGAAACAATATTTTTCTAGGCAGTTGTAATATATGAAACATTTGTGTTAATTGTGCAAAGTAAAGCCTCTTCTTCACTCGTTTAAATGCACAGTACCATACTGTTTAAGGTAGTTTATGACCTTTAAAGTACTCTGTTTGTATGTAGGATGATGCCCGCCAGTTGTTTGTCCTAGCAGGAACTACAGAGGAAGGGATCATGACAACAGAACTTGCAGGAGTTATCAAACGATTGTGGCAAGATGGTGGTGTTCAGGCTTGTTTTGGTAGATCCAGAGAATATCAGCTGAATGACTCTGCATCATAGTAAGTATTTTTTTTAGTACCAAAGTTATTTTATTAATGCAAATAAAGAACACCTGTTTATGCCAGGAAGTTTCATGGTCATAGTGTATCTGACTAAGGTCCATGCAACGAACGGTAGTAAACAACAAAAGTGAATTCACCATATCTAAATGCAAAAAGTTTCCTCAAAACAATTAATGAACTGATGCACAAATAGTTACATGGTTTATATCTAATTTCCTTCACAGAGACATGTTCGCTAGGTTTTGAAATAAATAGTCTATGGTTACATAACATTTCTAAAAGAAAGGCAAATAAGGGGTATCGCCATGATAAAAGCTGACATAAGGATGTTTGTGAGGAAGGATCTTGGTTTGGAAAATCAGAATTTTAAAATCATGAGATAGAGATTAGGAATACCAAGGGTATATAAGTGTTGGTGGGGAATACTTTGTTGTTCCCCCTAATGACACTTATAACATTGAACAAGACATTATTATAGCTTGTAACAAAGACAATTTAACAATGTGTCTTCATATAGATAGGACCAATAAAATTAGCAGAGGTGATCTAGCAGGTGAGTTTTATTTGTGCCAAGTACTTAACCTTTATTGATTATCTTCAACCCTAAAGGAAGATAGTCAGCCAGAGAGGTGGACATGATCATAATTTTAATTATAAAAGTTCTGATATTTATTTACTGTCGTATAAGTAGAACAGACACAGCCAGGACAGATCTATTTTTATCAAAAATAGCTTTACGTAAAACACTGTCATTGTGAGTCTTTTGTTTTCATGGATTGATGATACTTTGACAAAGATGGTATGGCATCATGCATTTTGTTTTCTTTTCCTGATCAACATGGTGATTGCTTACCAGATAATCATTAGCTTACCAGACTATCATTATCATTAACTGCATAAAATGTTATCCAAACTAGATGTTGACTAACACGGTTTCTCCTGTAACCCAGCCCCCCCGCCTGCATTTTTACATTGACTGTACCAAACAACTGAGCATTCTCCCCAAAATGGAAAATTAATAGCATGCACCTACTTTTGTGTAGAAATGCACTGGTGCTCAAATATTAGAAACTGTCACTACACCAAAAAACTAGGGTAAAGCTTGCAAGATATTGTGCATGAAATTGTTTTATGACCGAAATGTAAAATCACTTCCTAAAAGTTGAAGTACATGAATAGCCTAGAGATGCACAATAGTAGCATAGCGGTACCAGATGGATAATTTGCATCTTGAGGTGTCGGATCTCTAATCAAAGAAGTGTGTACCTTAAGTGATTTATGTAATTTTCACAAAAACTAACACATTGATTTGCTCTGACAAGTCAGTGTGAAATTGGAGCTTGAGCTCTAGCTCATCTAACCCATTCTCATTAGATTCTATCAGTTACTCTTCAGTCAACAATACTTAAATTATTACATGTAGTGATTAAAAGTAGTGACCATTGGCCTATCTCTTGGAAAATTAATTGGGTTAGATTTAATAGTATATTTTCACTAAATTTGTCAATTGTAAATCATTTTCTTTAGTTATTTGAATGATTTGGATAGAATTTCCTTACAAGGCTACATCCCAACTCAACAAGATGTTTTGAGGACCAGAGTGAAAACTACAGGCATAGTGGAGACGCACTTCACCTTCAAAGATTTGTATTTTAAGTAAGTAGTAATTCTGTTTCACCCAAGTATGTACTGTTTGTAATTTATCATTTCATAATATAAATAAACATCTCTGCCAGAAACACAAGTTCTGGAAAATTGTGATCATTTTTGGATTAAATGTCAGTTTTGAAAAACTTTAATCTCTATAATGTAAAATGATCATAAATTGTTGCAATGACATAACTCAAGCAAATGAGATTAATCAGTCGCATGTATTTGTTGTGTATGTTGCTGAAGTGGTCATCTGACTCCATACATGAATGCACAATGACCCATCTTAACTAATTAAGGCAATGGGTTGACAGAAAAAAAATCTTGATTTGATACAGAAGGAAATAAGCTGAATTTATTAGAAACATATTAAAGGGCAGAAAGATAGCATTTAAGGAAAAGTAAATAAAAATGAAGTACTGGGGAAAAGCCAGCAGGTCTAGAGGCACCAATGGAGAGAGAGGTGATATTGGATTCAAATCTGTTTTTTTTTTTCAGTTCAATATTTTGTCTGTTTCAGGTTCCCCAACATCTGCAGTATTTTTGTTTGTTAAAGGAAAAGCTTAAAAGAAGTATTGGTGAAAACAATGAGCATCAGGAGGGAAGTCAGTGACATAATGTCACTTGACGAGTAATCTAGAAACCCAAGCTAATATTCTGGGTCATAGGATCAAGCTCCACTATGGCAGATGTTGAATCGAAATTTCACTAAAATCTGGAGAGAAAAAAATCAACCTCATGGTGCGCATGTAACCATAGTCTATTATCCTAAAAAAGCAAACTGCTTCAGTAATGTCCTTTGAGGGAAGGAGACCTGTCATTTTTATCTGTTTTCGTCTAAATATGAATCGACCCACAGCAGTTGAGACAGCCAAGCGAGCCATTCAGTTGTATCAAACCACTACAAAGCCTAAAAATGGAAAGAAATGAAATGGGATAAGTCAACTGTCATCGACTAGGCACTGGAAATTACCATGGAAAACTCAGTCCTATTAACCTTCCAAAATTCTCCATGCTAAAATGAAGAACTGTCCCACAGCTTAGCCAACAGCCTGAAATAGTCATACGTTCAATATTTTGTTACAATGTGCCACACACTACCATCACCTGGCTATATACTACCACCTTGGCAAGAAGACCACTGAAGGTGTTGCCACAGTTGAAGACCAGATCCTGCAAAATGTCATGGCATTAGAGAATAAGAAAACCTACTGATTGTCACCTATTGTTCCCCATTACCTCCATCTTGGCTGCTGACTCAGTCCTGCATGTTGAATCCCACTTAAAGGAAACACTGAAGATGGCAGGGCACAAAATGTATCTCCATTGAAGGACTTCAGTTTCATCAACAGTGTGACTCGGTAGCACCTATATGATTGAGTCTTAAAGGACATAGTTGCTATGCTCTAATTGTATTGCAAGTGAACCAATAGAAGAGAAAAATCTACTTGACTTCATTCTTGCCAGTGCACCTGCTGCAGTTGTCCAGCCATGATGATTCTGGTAGAAGTCTTTGTGAAACTGAAATTGTGTCATGTATATTGAGGATATCATCCAATATGTGGTGTATTACCATTGGGCTAAATGGGGCACAGAACAAATCTAGCAACCCAAAACTGGGCATCTGTGAGGTGATGTGGGCAACCAGCAATAACAGGATTGTCTTTGTCACAATCAGTAACCTAATGATCCACTCTTGCCATCATGTTTGGGCAGTTAACTCCAGTTTAATACAGTGCCAGAAGGCATGCCAGAACAGAAATAAGCCTAACTAAAAGTTAGCTGTCAACTTGGGAAAACGACAACATAATGCTTTTGTGTCAAACAGCAAAAGCAACGTGCTATAGATGAGGCTAAGTGATCTCATAGTTAATGGATCAGATCTAAGCTGTACAGTATACCCACATAGTGGTGAATGGTAGTTGATAATTAAACAACTGAAGATGAAACTCCATAAGTATTCCCATCCTCAATGGGCAAAGCCAGTAGATCAATGTAAAAGACCCGGCTGAAATTCTTATTTCCACCTTCAACCAGAAGTGCCAAGTGAATGATCAGTGTCTGCTGCCTCCTTCATCACCAGCATTTCAGGTGCCAGTCTTCACCAATTCAAAGTCACTGCAAAGCCTCTGAACCCTGACATACAACCTGGCCAGAAAAAAAAAACTGTAGACTTGTGCTGCAACACACTAGTTGCATTTTGACCAAGTTATTTCAGTACAGCTGCAATACGGGAATCTCTGGACAAGTTGGGAAATTGCCCAACTGGGTCCTGTGCACGTAGAAGGTAAATCCAACCTGACCAGTCGCCACCTTAGCTGCGTTGCCTCAATTGTCAGCAAAGTAATGGCTGGAGTTGCTGACCTTGACTTTGAAGAGGTACTTGCAAAGGAATAACCTGCTCTTGCTGTTCAGTTTGGCTTCCATCAGAATCAGTCAACTCCTGAGTTCATTCTGTCCCCTTTCACATAGTCACTGCCTGGCATTAACTTTATTTGGCATTAACTTTACCTGTGATTTATCAACCCAAGCCTAGATGTTGTCCAAGTCTTGCTGCAAATGGCACTTATATTGCTTCAGTCAATGGAGTGTTGCAATGATACTGGGAATTGTGCAATTATCAGTGGTGATTGTCTAAAGCTGATGAAAAATGCTGAACTCAAAGGGAGATAAGAATGATTGCCTCCAAGGTGGCATTCAACCACATAGAGCATCAATGAGCCCCAACAAAATGAAAGGATGGGAATAAGGAAAAATTCTATGTTGGTTGGAGTCCTACCTTTTCTAAGAAAGATGGTTGAGACTGTTGAGGGTCAACCATGTTAGCCGCAGTCCATCGCTTAAGGAGTTCCTCTGGATAGTGTCCTAGGCCTGTCCATGTTCAGCGCCATTTGCAACATTTTAATCACTGAGGCAATCTGTGCCGTTTGTAGCAAGACTTGGACAACATCCAGGCTCAGGCTGATAAGTTGCAAATAAAAGTCATGCTAAATAATTACCAGATGATACCACATACAACAGGACAGAATCTAACCGTAGCCCCTTGATATTTAATGACAATAACATAATGTTAATAGTGTGGAGAATTCAATTATGGAATCCGTATTAACCAGAAACTGAACTGGACCAACCATTTAAATGCTACGGTTATGTCAGCAAGTTGCATACTAGGAATTCTCCGTGATTAACCTATCTCCTGTCTCCCCAATTACCTGTTCACCACCATCTACAAGACAAAACTCAGCAGTGTGATGGAATCTGCTCCAGTTGCCTGGATAAGTATAATTCCAACAACATTGAAGCTCCACGCTATTCAGACCAAAGGATCTTCTATTGATCCTTCAAAATGTACTTCCCTCACCACTACACAGTGACAGCTATGTGTTCCATCTATATAATGTGCTGTAGTTATTCACCAAGGCTTCTGTGAAGGCATCTACCAAACTTAGGACCTCTTGCACTCAGAAGGATGGGAGCAGCATTTGAATGGGCGCACTGCCACCTGCAACAATTTCTTCTGGTCTCTCACTATCCATTCAGAGTGATAGAGATGTACAGCATCTCGGTTCAACCCATCTATGCCGACTAGATATCCCAACCCAATCTAGTCCCACCTGCCAGCACCCAGCCCATATCCCTCCAAACCCTTCTTATTCACATACCATTCCAAATGCCTCTTAAATGTTGCAATTGTACCAGCCTCCAGCACATTCTCTGGCAGCTCATTCCATATCCGTACCACCCTCTGTGCCCCTTAGGTCTCTTTTATATCTTCCCCTCTCACTCTAAATCTATGCCCTCTAATTCTGGACTCCCTGGCCCCAGGGAAAAAGACTTTGTCTCTTTACCCTATCCATGCCCCTCATAATTTTGTAAACCTCTATAAGGTCACCCCTCAGGCTCCGTCGCTCCAGCGAAAACAGCCCCAGCCTGTTTAGCCTCTCCGTATAGCTCAAATCCTAACCTTAGCAACATCCTTGTAAATCTTGTCTGAACCCTTTCAAGTTTCACAACACCTTTCCGATAAGGAGGAGACCAGAATTGTATGCAATATTCCAACAGTGGCGTAGCCAATGTCCTGTACAGCCGCAACATAACCTCCCAACTCCTGTATTCAATACTCTGACCAATAAAGGAAAGCATACCAAACGCCGCCTTCACTATCTACCTGCGACTCCACTTTCAAGGAGCTATGAACTGCACTCCAAGGTCTCTTTGTTCAGCAACATTCCCTAGGACCTTACCATTAAGTGAATAAGTCCTGATAAGATTTGCTTCCCAAAATGCAGCACCTCGCATTTATCTGAATTAAACTCCATATGCCACTTTTCAGCCCATTGGCCCATCTGGTTGTAATCTGAGGTAACCCTCTTCACTGTCCACTACACCTCCAGTAATCTGAGGTAACCCTCTTCACTGTCCACTACACCTCCAGTTTTGGTGTCACCTGCAAACTTAGTAACTGTACCTCTTATGCTTGCATCCAAATCATTTATGTAAATGACAAAAAGTAGAGGACCCAGCACCAATCCTTGTGGCACTCCACTGGTCACAGGCCTCTGATCACTGGTCAGGTAGTAAATACTGGCCTAACCTGTGTTGCTCATATCCTAGACAATTTTACAAGGGTATTGTAACCATGTTGCCTTTCGTAGTTGTTCTCCGTTCTCAAGCTAAATGACTGAATGGTAAGGCACCTCCTTGTGGACTATCAAAGCAGCTGCCATATCTGTCATTCTAAGGAACAGTAGAACCACTTTCATTGAAGCAAAAGAATTGTAATGCAGCACAAAACCAGAACTGTTCTCACTTCCTGCCACCTAGTTTAAAAAAACGATACAGTGATAATAGTTATTATTCATAGCAGCATCTCAACTAGTCTACAGCATACATGAGGAAAAAACCCAATACCTGGAGAGCTACAGAAACCATAAGTCACCCCTTTTTTTATAAATATTGAGTATAATTTTAAATCTACCAAATCTAAAGTCGCGCAATCTCAGAATAATTTTCTGAATTAAATCTGATTTGCATTTATATCGAAACAGTTTTTGCTATCTGAAAACTGTTGATTTCCAGCACTAACCAGATTGAGCCTGTTCAGGTTTATTTGGAATTCACAATGGAGAACAGCTGTTTTCATTCTTAAATGTTGCTTCATATGTTTACATCCAGTTTTAAGGCTTTATGTCAACTTTGAAACATTTTCATGTTTAGTAAACTTTTTATGTATAGAAAGCCGAGTTGGCACCTGGCATACTTGTGTATAAATTGAGAAGAAAGGTGTGTTAATTAAGGACTAGGATCTGCTTTGAATTCTGTCTGCCAGCATTTTGTCTGTGAAGTTGCATTTATAACTCTGAACAGCAAGATGGATGGCTGAGTCATTCCCTGATAATGTACTTGGATTTGGATGAATGTGGAAAGAAGTGTAATATTGCTTTTGCACCAAGCAATATGAAATCATTTCATTATTCTCCAGGTTAGTTCATTAATTATTTAATTTTTACAGGTATACAATTTGAAATATTAACTCTTTCTCTTTCTCTTTTGGGCGGCATGGTGGCACAGTGGTTAGCACTACTGCCTCACAGCGCCAGAGACCCGGGTTCAATTCCCGCCTCAGGCGACTGACTCTGTGGAGTTTGCACGTTCTCCCCGTGTCTGCGTGGGTTTCCTCCGGGTGCTCCGGTTTCCTCCCACAGTCCAAAGATGTGCGGATTAGGTGAATTGGCTATGCTAAATTGCCCGTAGTGTTAGGTAAGGGGTAAATGTAGGGGTATGGGTGGGTTACGCTTCGGCGGGTCGGTGTGGACTTGTTGGGCCGAAGGGCCTGTTTCCACACTGTAATGTAATCTAATCTAATCTGCATATCCTGGCAGATTGGCTGAGTATTTTTAGCGTCTTTGTTTGGTTTGGAAAGTATTCCCTTTGTCTAATATTTTAGAGTTCTCTTTTTAAAACCAAATTTATTTGATGTGTTGAAAAAAGTCTAATTATACTATACAATATGTTGAGATGAAAGATGTGCGATTTTTATGTTAAAAGTTTAGGATTTAAATTTTAAAATGGTGGCATATGGGTGTTGGTTACTTCCAATGACTCATTCCTTAAAAATGTTCCTTAGTTCATTCAATTCTGAATGCATCAGACAACAAGGAGCCCCTTGAGTGTTATGAATATATTTATACTAAGGTAGCATAAAACACATAAAGATAAGATGGTTGATGCACAGCTTATTTGTTTTTTTTTCAGAATAGTCAAAGATTGGTTTTAGGTAATCTAGAGACTGAAAGTTTGTTATGACTGTAAAAACTGAGTTCAGAAGCAAGTAGTCTCATACAGAAAGCAGTTAAAGAAATTTTCCAGCTCAGTTAAATAGCTTAATTATCTCGGCATGCAGTTTGTGTATCCTCCAGACTAGGAGTGTTTAGTTAGAAATCTGCTGGTCAGTAGAAACTGAGAAAGTCTAGGTATTCAGTTTGTGAATATTTGCATAAGACTTTAGTTCGTAGGACAAAAAACTGGGGGAGTCAGTTTATTCTAATTAACACGTTTGATAGAGGTGTAATTTCTCTGCATTTGTCACTGAGAAGTGGTGTCATTGGAGGTCAATTGAAACTTTGTTTTGCTGGGTGTTTTAAGATTTTCTTAAAGTGTTCTATATTTAGCTTGTTTGGTTTGCCTTTGTCTTTGGTGTACTAAACTTGTATTTTGTTGTTGAAGAATCTCTGAAGCTACTTGTGGCTCTGTTTCTACGAACGACCATCGCATTAACTATATTTTTTTTAATGATATGTCAAGCCGGGTTTCATTGGAGATTTGATTTATCCAGTAGTACCACCAGTTGGAATCGTCATAATATGCCAGATATACTTTAATACCATTTTAATACAAATGATAAATGTACACTTCCATTATGTAAGTAGTTACAGTAAAAAAGATTTCAAAAGTTGATCAATGAGCCCGACCCATAAAACATGCTCTTGGAATCCTACCAGAAATCTTTAGGCTATATTCCTTTGTGGCTGTATTGCATTCAATATTACTGTAACTTGTCGATAGTATGTTGGATAGAAATTTGATTATCTGTAGAAGCTTGTGTATAGAACTTTAAAAATTCAGTGCACAGATTCTACATGATAATACATATATCTGTATAAAATAATTTATCGTGAAATCTATGCAGGATGTTACTGTATCACACTTTGCATGTATCTAATTATGCAGAAGACTGTTAATGGTTTGCAATTAATTTATTTGGCTTTAAGTGTTGTTTTTTAAATTTTAGGATGTTTGATGTAGGCGGTCAGAGATCAGAGCGGAAGAAGTGGATACATTGCTTTGAAGGTGTAACTGCAATAATTTTCTGTGTGGCTCTGAGTGATTACGATCTTGTGCTTGCTGAAGATGAGGAAATGGTGTGTACATTTCATCATACAGTCCACATTCATCTGGCGAGTAAATGGGCCAATTGATGACTTTACAGCATTTCATAAACTGCCTGTTGAAATGATGATCATTGTTGCAGTTTCACAATTTGTTTTGCAAGAGTTGTCATATTTCAAGAGGAATAAAATTGATCATAATTTATAAATAATGAGATTTAAAACCACAGTGTCAAAAAAGTTTATATTTTATTTTTGTATTTACTCCAGCTGATGAGTAGGAGTAAATGCAAAAATAGTAAATATAAAACAGCCAAACTGGAACAGTTACCAACTCAATACTAAACGTAAAACGTAATTTATATCAGCGACCAATGGAACTATACCTTGTTTAAAAATGTATTTTAAAGATCAATTGTGTAATGTTGCAAAACTTTGAAAACATTTTATTGGAACTGTACATAATATAACTGGAAAATCTAGATTAAACTGGAATACAACTTTGTAGGTCAGGAAAGAAAATATTTAATTTCTTCTAAGGCATAGACCGATTCAACCAACAATAAATTGAGTTGAAAGATTCTGTAAGGAGCTATTCTATTTGCAGGCTGTTTCTGTGTCTCAAATCAGCAATATATATGGAAGAGAAATGTTCTTTGGTTGAAGGAGAAGTTCAAATGTGAGGGGTACAGTCAGGATTTAGTAGGATTACTTCAGCTTTTACACAAGTGTTGTAAGTAAATTTCTGACGTAGTTAACAGGATAGGTATGCTTGAGTTTCACTCTGATCCAAACTGCAAACTAAGTGAATTTTTCATATGTTACATTACTAGTTTAGCCATTATACTTTATTTGCAAGTGTTTACATGAGCAACATGTAATTAGGAGCAGAAATAGGCTACTCAGCCCTTTTGAGCCTGCTCTTCCATTTAATACCATATGCGGGGTTTGTGTTTTGAATACTACATTCCCATCTACCCAATAACCTCTGCAACTGCCTAACAAAAATCTACATCTACAAGAGAAACATCTTGATCCCTCTTCCATTGTCTTCTATAAAAAAAAGAGAAATTCAAAATAAATATTCTGCAGAAAACATTTATAGGAAACACACATTTAGGATTTGTTGTTTCTTATAAATACTGCATGTAGTTACGGGGAAATTATCAATATGTACATATTGGTTTTAAGAGCATTTCATACTAGGTGAAGTGTGCAGAATTAAATTATAATAATTTTGGAATTATTTAAATTGTCTGCTCAGTCAGTGGTAAGAACTGAACTCGCAATAAACATGGTGATTTGTGTTTTGACAATTGTATTTAAAAGAAGAAAATAATCTTTTTAGATCATCTTTTATAATTTTGTTTCAGGCTTGGAGATGCATGTCATTAATGGCATTGTGGCTGAATAATTTAATCAAGCATTTATGGCAACTCTTTAGATAATGTATATGTTTTCTTCTTTCTCCCCCTCTCCACCCTTTCTCTGGCCCGTCTTCCTTCTGGGACCTTAGCCCTGCCCTCTTTCTGCCCACTCTCTGCCCACCTCTTTGACCCCACTCCCCCTCGCGTTCTCACTCACTTGCTCGCTCTCTCATGTGCTGTCTTTCTGCCCCCCAATATCTATCTGGCCCCACCCACATCTTCTTTCTCTGTATCACCTCTTCTCAGACCCCTCTGCCATCTCCTCCCATTGGTGCATAACCTTAGATTTATAAGAAGACCTCTCTAATCTTGAGCTAGAATTCAGATTTAAAAAGTTAAAAATCACACAACGCCAGGTTGTGGTCCAACAGGCTTATTTGGAAGCACTAGCTTTTTGAGCCCTGCTCTTTCATCAGGTGGTTGAATCTGCACAACCATCTGATGAAGGCGAAGCGCTTCAACAGCTAGTGCTTCCAAATAAACTTGCTGGCCTGCAACCTGATGTTGTAATTTTTAAATTTGTCCACCCAAGTCCAACACTGCCACCTCCAAATGGTGATTTTAAAAAACTCCCTAAAGTTATAGAGTATGATGGTCATGACACATGCAATGTGAAATAGCACTTGCTGTAGCTTTACAATGTGACTTTTTATGTAAAGTCTTCTGACGAGGTGGCAGAGGGGGTCAGAGAAGGGGGATTGCAGAGAGAGAAGTGGGTCGGACCAGAGAGCTGGTCAGAAAGAGAGTGGGGCTAAGGCCCCAGATGGAAGATGGGCCAAAGAGCAGGGTGGCACCAAAAAGATCTAAACGTTGAAGTTCTAAATTGGAGGAAGGTCAATTTTGACAGTATTAGGGAAATGATTGGTGGGCCTCTTACTGAGATATTTGTATCATCAATAGTCACAGGTGAGGTGCCGCAAGACTTGAGGTTGGCTAACGTGGTGGCACTGTTTAAGAAAGGTGGTAAGGACAAGCCAGGGAACTATAGAACAGTGATACTGACATCTGTGGTGGGCAAGTTGTTGGACGGAATCCTGAGGGACAATGTACATGTATTTGGAAAGGCAAGGATTGATTAGGGATCGTCAACATGGCTTTGTGCTTGGGAAATCATGTCTCACAAACTTGATTCAGTTTTTTGAAGAAGTAACAAAGAGCATTGATGAGGGCAATGTGGTGGGCGTGATCTATGTGGACTTCAGTAAGTCATTCAACAAGGTTTGCCATCGGAGACTGGTTAGTAAGTTTAGATCTAATGGGATAGAGGGAGAACTAGCCATTTGGATACAGAACTGGCTCAAAGGCAGAAGACAGAAGGTGGTGGCGGACAATTTGTTTTTTAGACTGGGGGCCTGTGACCAGTGGTGTGCCACAAGGATCTGTGCTGGTCCACTATTTTTCATCATTTATATAAATGATTTGGATGTGAACATAATAGTTAGTAAGTTTGCAGATGACACCAAAATTGGAAGTGTAGTGGACAGCGAAGAAGGTTACCTCGGATTGCAACAGGATCTTGATCAGATAGGCCAATGGACTGAGGAGTCACAGATGGAGTTTAATTTAGATAAATGTGAGGTGTTAGCAAATCTTAGCAGGACTTATACACTTAATGGTAAGGTCCTAGCGAGTGTTGCTGAACAAAGAGACTTTGGAGTGCAGGTTCATAGCTCCTTGAAAGTGGAGTCGCAGGTAGATAGGATAGTGAAGAAGGCGTTTGGTATGCTTTCCTTTATTGGTCAGAGTATTGATTACAGGAGTTGGGAAGTCATGTTGTGGACATTGGTTCGGCCACTGTTGGAATATTGCGTGCAGTTCTGGTCTCCTTCCTATCGGAATGATGTTGTGAAACTTGAAAGGGTTCAGAAAAGATTTACAAGGATGTTGCCAGGGTTGGAGGATTTGTACTGTAGGGCGAGGTTGAATAGGTTGGGGCTGTTTTCCCTGGAGTGTCGGAGGCTGAGGGTGACCTTATGGAGGTTTATAAAATCATGAGGGGCATGGATAGGATAAATAGACAAAGTATTTTCCCTGGTGTGGGGGAGTCCATAACTAGAGGGCATAGCTTTAGGGTGAGAAGGGAAAAATATAAAAGAGACCTAAGGGGCAACTTTTTCACGGAGAGGGTGGTGCATGTCTGGACTGAGCTGCCACAGGAAGTAGTGGAGGCTAGTATAATTGCAGGATTTAAAAGGCATCTGGATAGGTATATGAATAGGAAGGGTTTGGAGGAATATGGGCCTAGGTGCTGACAGGTGGGACTAGATTGGGTTAGGATATCTGGTCGGAATGGACGAGTTGGCCCAAAGGGTCTGTTTCCATCTCTATGGCTTTATGTATTAACATTTCCTAATAGTTGTTTGGTGATTTTCCTTTGCTGCACAAGCAGGTTGCGTGGTTATTTGAGACAAGAATTAAGCTGGTAATCTTGTTTCACAAGTATGGTCAAATCTTGTCTTCCCAGAACCGAATGCATGAAAGTATGAAACTTTTTGATAGCATTTGCAACAACAAGTGGTTTACAGACACATCCATTATTCTGTTCCTAAATAAAAAAGATCTGTTTGAAGAGAAGATTAAGAGAAGTCCTCTAACAATTTGTTACCCAGAATATACAGGTAATGATTTGCTCCATGTCGTGGAATTTTTGCACTTTTAACATGAAATCATTTAACAATAATTGGATTTAGTGATCTGCGTTCTTAATTTTTCAGAAGTATCAAATAGCAGTGAATGTATTACATTACTAATTCAAGCAATTGTATTGCACCTAAGCTGCATAAAATGGTGAGAGATGTATTACAGACTTGAAGCACTCAAAACAGCAATGCTATAAATACAGCTTCTTTTAACATTGTAGACCTTCAGAAATTTTGGAATTTTGAATTCATTATATCTAGTAGTACTGTAGTTCCATATATTCTATAGAAATGTTTACCACTTTGTCAAGTCAGTTGCAGAACTAAGTTCTGTTGTCAGTATTTGCTAATGCTGTCACCTTTGTAAAATGATACAGGATTTTATGTGCAGTATGGTTCCTTGTCCCATCTTGTCTTATCCAAATTAATTTTGCTTTTGACCAGGATCCAACACATATGAGGAAGCCGCAGCATATATTCAGTGTCACTTTGAAGATCTGAATAGACGAAAAGAAACCAAAGAAATCTACACTCATTTCACGTGTGCCACAGATACCAAGAATGTGCAGTTTGTTTTTGATGCAGTGACAGATGTCATCATCAAAAATAACTTGAAGGAATGTGGATTATACTGAGGCTTGTTATCGAGAGCAGACCCAGGTGAGGGATTGCAAGCTAACTACAGACTTGTTATAGTACATATTATATGTTTTCGCACCCTGTAATACTGTGCTGTCTTTGCAGAGGTTGTGGGGATGTAAAGAATTGAAAGTTACTAGATGTTAATAAAACTTCCACTAACAAAGCAGACATTAAGCATGGAATTTTTAGGATTATTGTAACTTGCTGAATTGAAACTTGCTTTTTTATAAGCTGTATTTTCCTTAATGCAGTTTTTGAAAACATCTAAATTTACTTTTCTTTTAGGTTTGATTTTGTGAATAAAAAGAAGCCTGTAGGTGGACCATTGTATTCCCTGGTTATGCTGCCTGGCAGAAGTTAGAAACAAAATGACTGACGTCATGAGGGAGGCTGCATGCAAGATATTCAATACTAACTATGTATTATGAACACATTTTTTAAAATTGTGCTTTAGTGTGAAATGAGTAATGTACATAATGTACTGTTACTGATTCAGCATTGTGTTTGAAAAAAACATTTTGCTGCTTTTGTTTCCAGTTCTTTTTGTCTTTGATATGTTAATATGCAATTGTATTGAATGGTCAAAAGGTGACACAATCTATGATCGAGGTTACTTTTTGGATGGTGTTTCATTTGTTTTTGATCCGTATTGCAAAATATAGCTAAATTTTGTAGAGAGAATTATTGGAAGTTTTGTTATAACTGATCATCAGTGCTTTCATTCATTCTAAATGACATTTGGACCAATATGAAATTCAAGGATTGTATTAAATTGTATTTCTTTTTAACATGTACAAAATTATGCTCTGTGACATTGATAGTAGTACTGATTAGTCCAGCAAGAAGAGAACGTAACATATTTCTGTAGACCAAAACCAGTGCAAATTATTTCAAGTGTATTTGTCCATTTAGAAAGCAATATAAAGATCCACAGAACATAGTGACTTGTAAACTGATGATTTAGCAATTTAGTATTACCCTCCAGCTGTCGTAAAAACTGTGCTGCCATTGAAATTTCAAGTGCCATCTATTGTTCAACGTTTGCCAAATATAAAAACAATACATGACTTAAAATTAGTAAATTAAAATCAAACCAAACCTTTTTTCTAACGAATCACCCACTGTTTGCTGTATTTTACCTACTTTTATTTCTGACCCGAAATCTGTTGATTTTGTTTTAAACTCAGTAATTTTGGTCTGGTACTCGATTAAACTGAGTTCGTACTTCCTGTTCATATCAGAATGTTAATAGAAATAACCATGACTTAAAAAGAATTTTGGATATCATAGTTATGAACTGTGAAGTAGGATTGTACTTCTCTCACTAGATTATTTTTATAATATAGCACTGCCATATAGACTACAAGAAATAAAACAATAATTAAAAACCTAACCAGTATATATTTTAAAAACGTGATAGTTCTGTCGGAACTCTTTATCCTCTGAAAAAAAGCTATGTACCCCAAGCATACAAACAGCCTCCGCCACAGTTGTTCATAACATCATGGTTGGTTTGCTTACCATGGTACTGTTAAATATTGCCATGTTTATAACAAGGAAATGCTGGGAACCCTGTTTGAAAGTGCAGGTTATGTTGTTCCCTTACCACTGCACATTTCACACAGTTGTCACGTTTGAGTTACATTGAAGATGACGAGTCCCTTTTTTTTTTGAAAGATAGCTCTGAAAGTTCATCAAGCAAGTACATTTTCCATTCCAATCCATTTTTATGATCATTAGATTATATATATTTATTGTCAAGAATTGGTATCTTTGTTAACAGATTTTTTTCCTACATGAATTGCTAGTGTTCTTGCTCTAGGGCCTCAAACCTATGTTATGCAAAGACAGTTCTAGAGAAATGATGGTTGTGAATGATGGAACGAATTGCGATTTTTAAATTGGCATTTTAAGTGACTCAATTAAAACGAAGTTGAAACCTTGCTGTTCGTGAAGCCTGGCTTTAAGTCCCATGGTGATTGCATTTCTAAATGGTCATGTTGTACATTATTGTTGTATTAAAGATATACTTTTAGCATGGCAAGTTTTCTACATTTTTTTTCATTCGTTGCCCCTCCTGAATGAACAATTTTTTGTTTTTCTATTATTCTTATATCTGAGACCAGGGTGGACTTCCTTCTGTGACCTGTCACTCTGCTGGGATCGGCATTGTACTTTGAAGAATTTTCTGTACATAACCTGTGATGTCACATTCATTATTATTTACAAGGGACTTTGATACATATTTGGTAACAAAATTTTAAGGGAATGGGAAGTTGGACGCTTGGACCTAAATAGACATGTCGAATAATGGCTTCTTCTGTTCAGTTTTGATTTGTGCATCTGGACAGCAGTCCTTTTCACAGGCATTGATTTGTGGCTCATGGAATCTCATGTGGGAGGATGGGAAGGAGATTACTTTAAAAAATTTAAGTGGACAGTTGATGAGTTGCATGTAGTACAAGCTAAACAAAAACTTGGTGACCTTCATTATCCTTTTCCATGATTGCAGATTTCATCTCTGAGATATCTTTGGAGAAAAATTACCCAATATGTATTTATTCATGATTAAATGTTAAATAAAACAATTCAGTGGGAAAAGTAATCAATGCATTCTCTAAGACAGTGTTGATCTCTGTAGATATTGCCATGCATTTTAAGAATAAAGGCAGTTGCCTGTTGTACTTTTGAATCTAGACTGCTTTGATTTTCTTTCACTTCAAAGTGATTGGTGTTTGTCTTCAACCTTTTAGCTATACAAGTTTTCTTCATTTCAAAGTATTCACAGCCTTTTAATTGGTAATCAGGAAGGTAATCTAATTTACAGCAAAGAAAATCCAGGTAACTTCACGGTGTAGGATTTCTGATTTCACCTGGGCTTTGAACATGTAGAAGTTAGTGATGGACTACAGGAGGAATAATATAAAACACAGCTAATTAAGTTGAGTCTGAAGATAGAGCATTAAAGGAGAGCATGGTTTGTCTGCAACAGGAATATGTGCATGTTTAAAAGTCCCCTTTAAAACACTCAAAACATTAACTCTGTTTCTCTCTTCACAGAAGCTACCACACATGGAGTTTCTCCAGCATTTGTGGCCTCCTCCTCATTGCCAGGAGTCACATTCATTGCTTAAACATTCTCCATGACTGCCTTAAAAATATATCCAAAGGCCCAAAAAGATGTAATCTGGGATTGTAAACATTTCTGGAGCCTGTAAAGAGAGAAATACATACAAATCCACTTCACACTTGCGTAGCAATATGTATATATTATATCCCAAGAGGAAATTGATATTTTCACTAGGAACGTCCTGATTAGATTACATTACATTACATTACAGTGTGGAAACAGGCCCTTCGGCCCAACAAGTCCACACCGACCCGCCGAAGCGTAACCCACCCATACCCCTACATTTACCCCTTACCTAACACTACGGGCAATTTAGCATAGCCAATTCACCTAATCCGCACATCTTTGGACTGTGGGAGGAAACCGGAGCACCCGGAGGAAACCCACGCAGACACGGGGAGAACGTGCAAACTCCACAGAGTCAGTCGCCTGAGGAGGGAATTGAACCCGGGTCTCTGGTGCTGTGAGGCAGCAGTGCTAACCACTGTGCCACCATGCCGCCCGAAAGAGAAAGAGTTAATATTTCAAATTGTATACCTGTAAAAATTAAATAATTAATGAACTAACCTGGAGAATAACGAAATGATTTCATATTGCTTGGTGCAAAAGCAATATTACACTTCTTTCCACATTCATTCAAATCCAAGTACATTATCAGGGAATGACTCAGCCATCCACTGTGCCACCGTGCCGCCCACAAACTGCTGGAATGAAACTAGTAATTTCCATGTCCAATGAAATTAGTTCATGCACGAAAAATAAAAACTGATAAAGATATAAATGTACTCTATTCTTCTATAATGTGTATTTCTTCAACGTGAATTGGCTTTAGCACAATTGAAGCATTTATTTGTTGAATGAGAACTTTCCTTGCCCATATTAGTTATAATGTGATTCCTGCCCCATTAGTTTAAACTGCACAGTTACTGCGTGATTTTCTTAACACAAGATTGCACAAGAACAGAACTATCATGTTGTATCAGAACTGATTGTAATCCAAACTAGTTATACCCGCTATTAAATCAGATCAATTGTTTTAGAAATGGAAGCTTATTTTGTCTTTACCTTACATTGTTTGACAAAAGTCTTTGAACTTATTTTTAAACAAAAAGAGTGGTGCATTTTTGAAGTAAAGCTTCACAAGAATTTTCTCAAAATCACAAGCATTGGAAGATTAGTCACCAGTTTAGGTCAACTATCCCTCTCAATTTAGTGTTGCTTTTATTAATGAAATGTTTGAGACCTGGAAAGCAATACAGTAGGCATGACACATCATACCACATTTATTTTTCTGCTTATCTTGCTGGTGAGAATAATGAAGTCAATTAAACATGGACTTGGAGAAGCTGGTCATGTCAATTCAATCTTGGTAATGGAACACACTTCATGCGAAAGCTGGAAAGACTAGAGCCAGAAGGGCCTGAGGGCAGAAAAAGAAGGTTTCAAGACTATTAAATTAATAGGAAGATGTGCCATCTAAAGTAGGCACTTTGTTAATAGTATCTCAAGTTGTCCAATTTCCTAAAATAGCCTATGCATTCCAATTATTAGCCCAGTAAACCTCTGAATTGCTTCCATTTATTTGCATCCTTGCATAAATAAGGAATCGACATCCACAGTCCTCCCAGATGTGATCTCACCAATGCACCATGTATCTGAAGCATAACCTCTTTTTTTTTCAATTTAATTCCCCTCAAACAGTATTTTATTCATATATGAAACAACTACCAATCTTTAAGATCTGAAAGAAACATTGTAGAGAAATTCAAGTTGTTCAGAGTGTAATGGACGTGAAATGTTGACTCTGCTTTCTCTCCACAGATGCTGCCAGATCTACTGAGTTTCTCCAGCAATCTGTTGTTTCTAATCATTTCTAATGTTTGGTGTACTTGCATTGTCTAGGAGTTTCTCTGCGATCTGTCTCACTTTAAATATTATGATTTCCATACACTTCCTGCCACAAAGGATCATTTTGCATTTTCTCTCATACTACATTTCCCAGATCTTTTCCCACTTGCCTAACCTGTCTTTATCCCATTGTACCCATTTGTCATCTTTACAACTTTCCACATTTGTGACTCTTGGAATTTTTCATTTTACACTATCATAGAGAAGGGCTGCAGCAGCTCAAGGTGATGAGATGGAACAATAAGATTTGATGTTTATGTGTCTGAAATATGATAGCTTATGTTTGTATGGAATGGTGGGGGGGGGGTGTCATGGNNNNCATGGGGGCTGAGATAAATACGAGTGGAGTTCGGGGGGGGAGGGGGGCTAGGCCTTGGGGACAACCTAGAATGCAATGAGAGAGACATTCGCTGAGATCCTTGTGGAGGGAGTAGGCATCCTTGGAAGAGGCTTCACAGTAAGGTTGTAACGATTAGGAGAAAGTGAGGACTGAAGATGCTTGAGATAAGAGTCAAGGAATGTGTTGGAAAAGAATAGCAAGTCAGGCAGCATCTGAAGAGCAGTATAAGTCAGGGCTTATGATGAAGGGTTTATGCCCGAATGTTGACTACCCTGCTCCTCAGATGCTGCCTGACCTGCTGTGCTTTTTTTCCAGCTTTTGACTGACTCTGCAGTCCTGACTTTTTCATATATTGAGTAATAGGTTTACACAATGTTTTTTATAGTTCACAGGACTTCAAGTGCTGCATCTGGTTAGGAAGATAAGCGATTGGAGGACTGGAATCAATGCAGAGATACAGGGTGGTTGTGAGGATGAACTTTTACAATACAATTAGTGATAATGACTTGAAACTAGCTGCCTGCAAGGGTGATGGAAACAGAAGTGATTAATGACTTTTAAAAGTAAGTTGGATTGCCTCTTGAAGGGTAGGAACTCCAAATCCTCAGTGCTGTAGGTGTGGGTGATAGGGGCAGACAGATGGAACTGGCTGCACTATTCAACAAGCAATTAACATAAGCTTGAAACCAAATGGTGACTTTCTGTAATGTTATGATTCTGATTCCACAAACATCAATATTTATCATGAAAGTGATTACAAACAAGTACTTTTACAATAAGTTCTTCAATACCTGATAAAGACTGTAGCCTAAATGTTCAGAAAAGACCACAGTCTTTGAGATTTTCTTTAATGATTATGTCTTTCACGGCATCAAACACAAACTTGACGTTTTGTGTGTCAGTAGCACATGTCATGTGTGCATAGATTTCCTTGACATCTTTTCGCATGTTGAGATCCAGGAATTGGCTCTTGATGTAATTGCTAGCATCGTCATATGTGTTGGGACCTAAAGATAGAACCCAAAGCAGTTGGTCATCCTGTTCAAATGAATGTTTTGTTATATGGTCTGAGTAATCATACATTCCTGATGTAATGAATAAAGGAGTCATTGAACTCGGAAATCAACTGCCATCAGAAAAACCATTATTATTTTCCTCAATAAATAAGATAAAGCATTCTCATCTATCCTTAGATTCACTGGAACAATCCTTGGGATGATGGCTTATAAGGAGAGAGAGAGGAAATACGGCCTATATTTCTTACAGTTTCTAACATTGAGAGATGGTCCTATTGAAACTTATAGAATTCTTACTGGGTGTGACAGTTGAAATAGAATGAATCCTCTGGCCAGTGAGTTTAGAACCAACTAATCTAGGCATAGTGAGTAAGCCCTCTCCACTCAGAGGGTGTTGAATCTTTATAATTCTCTATCTCAGAGGATTATAGAAGCTTAATCAGCAAACACATTCAAGACCAAAGTCAATAGATTTCTGAAGACTAATGTCAACAATGGCGGTAAAAGTAGTGCAGGAAAATGGCATTGAGATAAGTGATCAGATGTCAAAGTGGGCTTATCTGACTGAATGGCTGACTCCTAAGTTCGTAAAGTATTCCAATATAGCACTGACAGCTGATTCAGCCTAATAAAGGATTAGCAACAACTCATGTTGCTAACAATATATTTGATAATACTGTTATGGGTCAGACTGGGCCACCTCAAACCATGTCAAGAAAATAGCCTGGACCCTACCTTTGCTAGTAGTTTTAAGCATGTGTACAGTGGATATTCCAGGAGTGATATAGCTGGCCCAACTACATAGTTTTAAACAAAATGGAGTTTTTTTGCAAGATTAACAAGTGAAACACAAACAAAAGAGAACAGAATATAGAATAAGTTAACCTATCCAAAAACCCCAACAGATTATCCCAACTCAATAATGCTGTTCCAAGTTATTGCAACAAATCCCATAAACACCCTTTGGCACAAAAGGTAACATCAAACACAGGGTCTTATAGGAGAGAGAGAGAGATTCAGCTTGGAACACCTTCTTCCATGTAGCTGTTTCTTGCACCAGCAGCCTCAAAACTGGCTGACTGCTTTCAGTCAAGAGTGCGGTGCTGGAAAAGCATAGCAGGTCAGGCAGCATTGGAGGAGCAGGAAAATCGGCGTTTTGGGCAAAATCCTTCCATCAGGAATGAGCCTTGTGAGCCAAGGAGATGGACAGATAAATGGGAGGAGATGGGGCTGGGGGGAAGGTAGCTGAGAGTGCGATAGGGAAATGAAGGTGGGGGTCAGGGTGATAGGTCAGAGGGGAGGGTGGAGCAGATGGGTGGGAAGGAAGATGGATATGTAGGACAAGTCATAAGGGTGGTGCCGAGTTGGAAGGTTGGATCTGGGATTAGATAGGGGGACGGGAGATGAAACTGGTGAAATCTACATTGATCCCGTGTGGTTGGAGGGTCCCAAAGCAGAAGGTTAGGGTTTGGTGATGGAGGAGGCCCAGGACCTGCACGTCCTTGGTGGAGTGGGGAAGTTGAAGTGTTTTGCCATGGGGCGGTGGGGTTGGTTGGTGTGGGTATCCTGTTACGGAGCACGGTGACCTACACAACACAGATATCTTCTATAAACCCACCGACTCCCACAGCTACCTGGACTACACCTCTTACCCTGCCTTCTCTAAAAATGTGATCCCTTATTCCCAATTCCTCCGCCTCCGCCTCCGCCACATCTGCGCCTAGGAGGACCTGTTCCACCAAAAAACACACCAGATAGCCTCCTTCTTCAAAGACCGCAATTTCCCCTCTTATGTGGTTGATGATGCCCTCCAGCGCATCTGATCCACTTCCTGCGCCTTCGCCTTCGAACCCCATCCCTCCAACCGCAACAAGGACTGAATCCCACCGCCACACCCCTCCCCCAGTCCTTTGCTTCCACCATATACATCGCATCATCCTCTGCCATTTCCACCACCTACAAACAGATCTCACCAGCAGAGATATATTTCCTTCCTCACCCCTATCTGTGTTCCATAAAGACCATTTCTTCCATGAGTCTTGTCAGGTCCACACACCACCACCAACCCACTCTCCCCTCCTGGCACCTTCCTCTGCCACTGCAAGAATTGCAAAACCTGTGCCCACACCTCACCATCCCCCCACCTTTGTCCAAGGCCCCAAAAGAGCCTTCCACATCCATCAGATATCATTTACTGTATTCATTGCTCCCAATGCAGTTGCCTCTATACTGGGGAGATAGGACGGCAACTTGCAGAACGCTTCATAGAACATTTCTGGGAAACCCGCACCAACCCCCCACCGTCCTGTGGCTGAACACTTCAACCCCCCCTCCCACTCTTCCAAGGACATACAGGTCCTAGGCCGCCTCCATCGCCAAACCCTAACTACCAAACACCTGGAGGAAGAGTGCTCACACTTTCAGTTACTTTCTTCCCAGCCCCAACCCCTACCCCCACCCCCACCCCTCCCGTTTTTCTCTCCACCCCCTTGGCTCACAAGCCTCATTCCTCATGAAGGGCTTTTACCTGAAATGTCAATTCTCCTCCTCCTCGGATGCTGCCTGACCTGCTGTGCTTTTCCAGCACCACACTCTTGACTTTGATCTCTAGCATCTCCATCCCTTACTTTCTCCTGCTTTCAATGAACAGTTCGACTGCTAAAAGCAAACCAGAGTAAAGATGAACTGGGAAAACTGGCCACTCCTCTTTCATTGTACATTGAAAGGATTCTCAAGTATAGTTTTCAGAATCACTGGTTTTACGTCCTCTCTGAAGCAAAAGCCAAGAACAGCATAACCTTGTTAAAGGAGCAGTATTGTCACAGTCCATCTGAATTTGGAATTTCAGTAACAAATTCAATCAGTAACTGACAGCACAATAGTCAAATGACCTCACCACAAAAGTAACATTTTAAAAATAACGGAGGACATTTGAAGGTCAGATAATAAATAATTTGAACTGAGTGGTAAATAGTCTATGTTATCTATCTGAACCTACTAATCATACTTTTCTCCAAGAATTGGGAGGAAAAAAAATCAAAAGTACCATCATAATCCGGGAAACAGATGCTCAGATGAACTTTTTTGATTTTTTCTTCAAAAAGATCCTTCTTATTCAGAAACAGCACAATGGAGGTGGCTGCAAAGTACCTGTGGTTGCAAATACTGTTGAAGAGATGGAGACTCTCATGCATTCGGTTCTGGTGGGAATAAGAGACAGACAGAAATCATGTTATTGTTTTACTGTACTGGGGAAGGAAAATGTAAATGAGAAAATCGGGAATTCTGGAGAAAATTCTTGATGCAGAGAATGGTTATAATGCAATAATCTTGGTTTCATGCAGCTAAAGAATACTGACAGAGTCCGTTGAGGTAAGATAACTTTATTTAAGAAACATCTTCTTGTGGCTTTATCTTGCTATGGGACTGCAAGAAAGAGCAAACTTATTTGTCATTGCATTCCTCCCAGTGATGATGTACACTGTGTCTCATTTGTATATCACGCAGACTTAACCCCCCTATTCTGTAGATATCACAAGAAGTTAGACTAGAGGTGTTTAAGGAGCTGCTAAATAAATAGATGCCGGTATTGGACTGGGAAGTCAGAAGTCTCACAACACCAGGTTGTAGTCAACCAGGTTGACTTGAAATCACAAGCTTTCAGAACTTTTCTTTAGGTGAAATAAGTAGATTAGGGAGAAAGGACTAGAAGAGTATATTAGTAGATAGAGTAGGTTTTGACCAATTAGCTGTTTTTGTGTTGTATATTTTATATGAAATAAAAGTCCATATTTTGTCCCACAATGTTTTCAGTCCACCATCTTTCTAACTTGTCTGAATGATTTTGGTTGATTTCTCTACATAGAGTCGTGGAGAGGTAAAGCATGGAAACAAACCCTTCGGTCCAACCCGTCCATGCCGACCAGATATCCCAACCCAATCTAGTCCCACCTGCCAGCACCCGGCCCATATCCCTCCAAACCCTTCCTATTTATATACCCATCCAAATGCCTCTTAAATGTTGCAATTGTACCAGCCTCCAGCACATCCTCTGGCAGCTCATTCCATACACGTACCACCCTCTGTGTGAAAAAGTTGCCCCGTAGGTCTCTTTTAT